>NC_080569.1:34402500-34750000 GCF_030253575.1 Rhododendron vialii | reverse complement strand
TGTTTACACAAACTTTATTGCTTATTCTTTATCTGTTTGGTAGGCCTCTGGGATCCTTCTGGTCACGTTCCAGAGCCCAGATGATGTAAAAGTCAAGCACTGGATCAGGATCAAACCTGCGTACGGCAGTCCATGACTGGCGTACGGCAGTTAAAGCTAGGATCCAGTGGCTGGCTCTTGTATCTTAGTTCAGTCTTGGCCTCTTTTCTGTCCCCACTCTGTTTAGGGGGTTTCTTGTCTATGTTCGTGGCTTCAAGACATCCCAGCTGTCTGTAAATATTTATATCCTGCTTATTTAACTGTATGGTTTGTCCTGGGTGTGCGCTGGTCCTTTTCCAGAGCCCAGAGGGTTGCAAACAAGGACTGTGAAACTAGATGAGTGGAGTACGCCAGTCTCCTTGTGGCGTGCGCAAGTCAAACCAGCATGCAGTGGCTCGACCAGTGCATGCTGGTAGAACTTGCTCAGGCCTTTGCGGGGCAGCGTACTGCAATTTGTCCAGTTTGCTCAGTGCTTGTTCTCAATCTATATTTAGCATTGCAATCAAGCCATTCCTAAACATTTTGTCACATAAATCACAACTTGTTAAAGTTTTAACCCCCGTTAACTGTTCCCCCGCCCTAACTGGCTAAAAAATGATCAAATGAGAGAAAAATGCAAGCGCTTTTACAAAATGCCCGAGTAGAGACCGATCTCCGGATTGGGCGAGAGGGGTGCCATAAAACCCTTCCCCTCTCGTAACCTGGCTCCCGAACCTCAGATATCGAAGGTGACGACGGACCAGTCTATGCCTTTTTCAAACTCAAACAAACGTGGCAAACGTTTTCGAGTTCGGTTCCTTGGGTGTTTTCACCGCTAAAACCCGAGTGGCGACTCTGAATCGAGGCGTTTCGCCGCGCTTTTTCTAACAAAAAGGGCCGCACCCGATTTTCACAAATTAGAAATTTCTGGGGGCGCGTGCCCACAGTGGCGACTCCGCTGGGGACGTTGCGTTGATTAATATTTGGCGATTAATACATAATTGAACAAATCGCAAAAGCTTGTCAAAAACAGTATGCTTCGCGCTGCTAAAGAACGGAATGGTAACGTAACAGGATCTCAGCATCCGACCAATCCGAACTGGGGCTTTTGCTATTGTTCTCTTGTGTAGTTTTCTTCAAATATCAATTAACGAAAGTGAGCCAAGCTTCAAAAGGCATTTGTTTTCAAAAGCGTTGCATTTTTCTCTCATTTGATCGTTCTTCGGCATTCTCCGTTCGTATCGATGGTTGGTCAGCCCCGTTGAGGTGTTTTGGGTAACCGGCATAGTTTATTGGAGCCCGGGGTCCTCGAACGCCCAACAACCTTGGACGATGATGAGTCGTACTACCGTTCGACCATTGCTTTGCTCTACGCGTTGCAATGGGAGGTATATCGCGGCTCTAGTCAGAGGAACCCCTTTAAGCCAAAACCGGCCTCTACAGCGCATACAATGCATTAGAACCTTTCAACATAAGACAGGAACCCGCAGGGTAGGATTACTTGTTTCTAACCTCATATGTGTTACCGCTTTCCCTATCGCATGCTTGTGCATACATCCATGATCGTTTTGCGTAGGAGCATGCTAGGGCGGCTTTTAGGATGTCTTTTGTCGAGTCTGTCTTGCGCCCACTCGGCGTTTGCCTTGGACCGATGACGAGTCGTGCATCTCGATGTTGCACGTTACCAGAATTTTCAAATCCTTAATCAATGAGACTTCGGGAAATCGATACTTCCTAAGTCCTTGTCTAAAACCCCATCGAGGTTTCAAACCGAAAACTAGGAACAACGGAGAGAATGGCATGATGCTTACACCACTCGGGTTAAAAGTGCTAATCACTTACACCAGGCTCCGGCACAGTGCTGCTTACGCCATTTCGGTTACGGTATCATGACATCTACACCGAGTTGTTCCAAAATCAAACTTTGAAACTTCGAGAAGGGAGAAAGTCAAAGACTTAGGCTGTTTTGGCATCTCTTAGTAACATTCGATTCAATCAAGGATACACCGTCGAAAAGAAAATCCGAGGATTCCATGGCAACTGTCCGAGTGGCGTGAAGCAGACTCGCCCTAGTTCTAGAGTCTAGGAGGACACCGACGACGTTGGCATGATCATTTTTCAATTCCCGTCTATTCTTTCAAATAAAATGACTGCAGGCTGTCACTGAGTTCTTATACTTTGCCGTCTAGTCATGCCGGTGTCAAAGCAGAATTCCGACATCAAGAGCCAAACCTACTTGGGACTGTCCGTCGAGTCTGTTTGAGGATCTGATTTGGGGTTCGTCTTTCAGCCGACCGCAACGGAAGCTCTGGCCTGTACTGTGTCACGAGAGGACTCGCCACCGACTACTCCGCAAGAGTCCCCTCCGTCTACTCCATCTCCGCCAGTATCTCCCAAACTTGTTAAAATAGAAGTACTAACCATGGCGGCTGTCCCACCTCCGAATCTTGCAACCGTCCTAGCCGATCTGCAGCGCAACCTGGCCATCATGCAACAGAGAGCCGACCAGGCCGACGCCTCTATGGCCAATCTTCAAACCCTAATCGAGGAGCGACTTCCCCCGGTAGCAAGAGGGGAAGGAGGTGAAAGGCGTGAACAGGGAGCCGCCGGCCAGGAGGAACCGCTGGTTGAGAATCCCGCTCCAAGCCCAGAAGTGGCAGCTTTGGTCGCCAAAATGGCCAAGTTGGAAGAAGCCGTCGCCAAATCTGAAAGAAAAGGGTCGGGAGTACTAGACATGGACCGCCTCTGCCCATTTCCGAATGCCCGGCTGCCCGATCGGTTCAAAATGCCCGACTTTGCAAAGTTCGACGGTACTGGAGACCCGAAAACTCACTTGCTGGCCTATCATGGAGCCATGAAGCTGCATGGCGTCGAGGAGGATGCCATGGCTCAGCTATTTCCGCAAACTCTTGCCGGTCCCGCCTTCCAATGGTTTCTGTCGCTCGACATCTCCAAGAGGCGAACATGGGAGGACATCGGCACGGCCTTCAATGCTCAGTATAGCTACAACGCCCAACTCAAAATGACCACTCGGGAGTTGGAATCCACCAAGATGACTGCAAAGGAGTCCTTTGCAGACTTTATCCAAAGATGGAGAGCCAAGGCCGCTCTCATGCCCGATCGCCCAAGCGAGAAGGATCAGATCCGCATCATCTCCCGTAATCTGCAGCCCGACTTCGCCAAAAACCTCGTGTTGGTTCAGGGTGCAAACTTCGAAACCTTCTATGACTCTGGGCTGGCCATCGAAGAAGCCCTTCAAACCAGCGTTCTGCCTAGGAGTGACAATTCCTCCTCTACCTCAGCCTCAAAATCAAAGCCCCGTGCATACACCGGGAACATCACTGCTTTGTTCGGTGGCAACAGCTACGCCAACGCGAACTCTGCCAACAACCCCTCTACCCAAAACTCTAACCACATTGCCGACATTAACCAAGTTCAAACCCCTCAAAGACCCCGAAATCGCAATCAACCCCGCAACTTTGCCAACTTCGAGGCGCCTCTCTCCTCGGTGTTGGAAAAGCTAATCAAAACCGGACACCTCAAGCCTCTAGCCCCAACTCCACTTCCTTAAAATCCACCCCCTAGCCATAACCCCAACGCTTTTTGTGCGTATCACCAAATGCCCGGCCATTACACCGACTCCTGCTACCGCCTCCGTCATGCGATACAGGATTTGGTGGACAATGGCACCCTTCCTACTCCACCCGCAAAGCCCAACGTCATCTCCAATTCCTTACCCAAACATGACCCTAACCCTCAAGTGAACCAGATAAACCTCAGCTCCACCATATTCAACCCTACCGACCATATTACCTCAACCTTCAACCCAAGACCAGTTGTACCCTTCCCCTCCGAACCAAGCATTAACATGATGGCGGCCGGATGGGCCATGGAGGGCAGAGCCAAGGAATGGGAAGAGCTTTGCAGTGATTGGACTGAACAGTATAACATGGGGTTCCCCGCGCACCCTCAGGTCAATCAAATATGGCTAGACCAGTGGCAGGTAGAATGGAACGCGGCACAGGCTGACCCTCTGGATGGTCTCTCTTTGTTCGCGCTCTTTTACCAGCCTGAATTAAACCCAGTCGAAGTAGAAGCCGAGGAATACGTGTGGGATCCACAGCCTGGTGGATGGCAATTGGGTCAAGGTCTCGAGATTGATGTGGACCAAAACGACTTCGATGAGAAGTACTGGGACCAGTTCCAAGAGGGGGAGGTTGTGCCCGATGTTCGTCGCCCACTAGGCGCCATGTTACCCTTGGTAAATGCTATTGCTGACATGCTCGACCGTCGCATCCATGAATTCGATCCTACTCTCGACTTCGTCTCTGTGGAACAGCCTTGCCCTATTGTTTCTGCTCCCGGGGACGACTGCTCAATCATGGTTCTAGATGCGCTTCCGGCCGACCTCTGGGACGCGGAAGAAACCGTTAAGACCTCACCGCCAGCTGATATTTGGGACGTCGACAACATTGTCGACCTAAACATGGGGAACGAAGTGTGGACCGTCAATGCTGCTCTCGTCGATGGAGGATTTTGGGACGTTCCGTTCGTCACTAACCCGGGAGCGCCATTTGAAGAAGAGGCTGCACAGGATCCCGCCTTTTGGGAAGGTCTAGTGATGGAAGACTTGGAATGGGACACCGCTCTGGGGACAGACTCGGCTGCAACGGTGGCATCAACGGACAGAGGGAAGCGCAAGCTGGAAGAAGTACCGGCCGATCTGTGGGATTCTATTGACTCATCATCTTGGTGGGACGTGGCCAATGTCACTAGGAGCGGCCGGTGTTTCAGCCCTCCAACCTCCAGGCTGGAAGCTCGTCCAATCCGCCCGGTCAGAAAGCCACTGTTCCCGCTGCTCAGAGAACTGATCCGCTCTTTCCAAATGGGGTTCCAGAAGAAGACGCCATTTTGAAACAGCTCGAACGGATTCCGGCCGCTGTCTCTATCTGGGGCCTAATTTCGTCATCAAAGGAGCATCGAGAGAAGCTATCCTCCGCGTTGGCCCGGCTCACGGTACCGATCGACATCACTCCCGAGGCCATGATTGCCCTCGTGCTGCCACTCCTCTCCAAGCACTCCGTCACTTTCACCGAGAGGGATCTGCCCGTCGAAGGAACCGCTCACAACCGCCCGCTGCACATCACCGTCAAGTGCCGGGGACATTGGGTGCCAACCGTGCTAATTGACAACGGCTCGGCCATCAACGTTTGCCCGATGAGGGTTGCCTACCGTTTGGGATTCTCAAAGAGTGACCTAACGCCCTCCAATCTGGCCGTCAAGGCATACGACAGCACTCGCCGCATGGTGGAAGGAACTCTGATGCTGAAACTGGATGCTGAGGGTTTCGAAATGGATGTAGAGTTCCACGTGGTCGACGTCCCCGCCACCTTTAACCTGCTGCTGGGCAGGCCTTGGCTTCATAGGGCCGACATTATGGCTGTACCTTCAACCCTGCACCTGAAAGTCATGCTGGGGCTGCCTACCGGAACCATAACAATCTGCACAGACTCTGGGATCCGCCCGCTCACGGATGACGGCACACCTGTTTTGGGTATTATGCACGGGGAAGAAAACTCGGACTTCGGGGGTTTCTCTTTCGACACATCTGGCTCCGTCCTCGCCATTGCCATGGATGACGACTTCACCATAAGCTCAACTGTCCTCGAAATGATGAGGAAGATGTCATTCATGCCGGGCCTAGGACTCGGGGTCAACCAACAAGGGATCGCTGAGTTCCTTGTCTTTCCTTCCAACAAAGGTCGTTTTGGTCTCGGTTACACTCCACCGGCCAAAGACGCCGAAAGGAGGAAAGACACGGGAAAACCTCGAACCCTTTTTGGTAACCCCGACAGCTACTTCGTGCGAGAGGGAGGAGGCTCTGCTTATTCGGGACAGATAGAGCCGTTTTGGGATCCGGAGACTTCCACTTGGCTGCCGGGATTTGAAATATTAGCTACGGACACCTGGTCCGATGAGGAGACGGCCGAAGAAAAACTGGCCAAACAGGAGTTCGAGAAGCAGCTAGGTCAGACCAAGGGAGAGTTTGACTGGCTGAAGGCTTTTGATCAAGGGGATCTGGATATGCTGTTCTCCCAAGTAGGTTTGGTTGGCAAGGGCGAAGAAGCTGAAGTGCTGATGCTCGGGACCGACTCCTCAGATGCTCTCAAGGATCCTACTTCTCTCATCGTGAAGGCACAGGGAAGTCTCAATAACTGCATTTTCACTCCGCGTCTAACATGCATTGACGATGAGTCTGAGTCTGACACGGAGTCTGTCAAGTCTAAGTCTAGCTCAAAGTCGGAGCTTGTGCCTCTTGGCCCTCCACGTCGTAGCTTTTACTTCGAGTTCGAGTCTGTTGTACTTGGCAACCCCGTGGGGTTTTATGAAATGCATGATCCTATTTCTGACTACTTTGCTAGCTTCTATATAAACTGTGTCGACCCTGACGATGAAGGAACAAACTTCGACGGGGACATCCCGGCTGAGTTGCGTTCCCTCATCGAAAAGGAAGACGAAAGGCGTGCTCAGCCTCTAAAAGAAGAAGTAATTTTTGTAAATTTGAAAGACGAGAATGACCCCCGCATGATGCAAATTGGTGCAAATCTATCCCCGAAAAATCATGCCGGAACGATCGAGCTTCTCAAGGAATTTCCCGAGGTTTTCGCGTGGTCTCACAAGGACATGCCCGGCATCGATCCTGAAATAGTGCAGCATCGGATCCCGTTGGAGCCTGGGGCTGTCCCCGTCAAACAGAAGCTCCGCAGGATGAGGCCGGATTGGGTTCAGAAGATCAAGGAAGATGTTACAAAGCAGATTGATGCAGGATTCATAAGGGTTGCAGAATACCCCAAATGGGTGGCCAATATCGTGCCCGTTCCTAATAAGGATGGAAAGATCCGAGTCTGCGTCGACTTCCGGGACTTAAACAAGGCAAGCCCCAAAGACAGTTTTCTCTTGCCACACATTGACGTGCTTGTGGACAACACGGCGGGGCATGCCTTGCTCTCTTTTGTCGACGGATTCTCCGGATACAACCAGATCTCTGTGGCACCCGAGGATCAAGAGAAAACAACGTTTGTCACGGAATGGGGCACTTACTGCTATGTAAAAATGCCGTTTGAACTGAAGAACGCCGGGTGCACTTTCCAACGGGCTCAAACGACCTTGTTTCACGATTTTATCCATAAGACTGTCGAGATCTACGTCGATGACATGATCGTGAAGGCAAAGGAGGAAAAAGACTATCTTCCGACACTCAGGCAATTTCTCGAAAGGCTCTGCAAATACAATGTGCGCCTGAACCCGCAAAAGTGCACGTTTGGGGTCACGTCTGGAAAAATGTTAGGGTTTCTGATCACCGCGAGGGGAATTGAAGTGGATCCTTCCAAGATCAAAGCAATTCTTGAGATGGAGCCGCCCAAGTCGGAAAAAGGTGTGCGAAGTTTTCTAGGGAAGGTCCAGTTCATCAGCAGGTTTATCTCCAAGTTGACTCTAACCTGCGGGCCGTTATTCCATTTGCTCAAAAAGGGGGTCCCATTCGAATGGACGGAGAAATGCCAGACCGCTTTCGAGTCTATTCAGAGGTATTTGCAGAACCCACCGGTACTGATGCCGCCAACGCCGGGTCGGCCTCTGATTCTCTATCTGTCCGTTTCTTCAATAGCCATGGGATGTCTGCTAGCACAGGAAGGAAGCAATGGGGTCGAGAAGGCTGTGTACTACCTAAGCAAGAAGATGGTCGGATCTGAGGAGCGCTATACCCCTCTGGAAAAGACGTGTTGGGCGCTAGTTTGGGCTACAAGAAAGCTTAGACACTACATGCTAGCCTATTCGGTGAGACTGATTTCTCGGATGGATCCTATCAAGTACTTGTTCGAGAAGCCTGCGCTCACCCATAAGCTAGCACGTTGGTTGCTTCTGCTGGCTGAGTTCGAACTCCAACATGTCACGAGGAAGTCTGTAAAGGGGCGCGCTGTGGCCGAATTTCTAGCCGATCACCCGATCGACGGCCCGGAAGACGTGAATTTCACATTCCCCGACGAAGAGGTCCTAACAGTGGTCGAGGAAGTATGGACGCTCTATTTTGATGGGGCTGCTAACCAGAGGGGGTTTGGGATTGGAGTGTTGTTGATCACGCCCGCCGGTGCTCACATTCCGCTCGCCTTCAAGCTGAATTTCGATGTCACCAACAATCAAGCCGAGTATGAGGCCTGCATCGTCGGAATGGAAGCTGCTATCGCTTTAGGAGTCAAGAAGTTAGAAGTAATTGGCGATTCGAACTTGGTGGTTTCCCAAGCCAATGGAGATTGGAAGGTTCGTGAAGAAAAGCTGAAGCCTTATCACCAAGATTTGGAAGAACTGATTCCTCGCTTCAATAAGGTGACTTTCACCCATGTCCCACGCTTGAAGAATCAGTTCGCCGATGCTTTGGCGACTTTGGCTTCAATGATCGAACTTCCAATAGGTGTTAAGTTGCGGCCAATCGTGATTGAACAGAGGGACCTGCCCGCTTACGAGTATACCAACGCCATTGATGATGTCGATGATGGCCTACCATGGTACCATGACATTTGGAACTTTGTGGAGCACGGGGAGTTTCCTACTGAGGCCACGAAGAAGGACCGGATTGCCTTACAGAGGCTGGCTTCTTAGTACATCATCTGTGGGGGGAAGCTGTATCGAAGGTCGCACTGCGGAATGCACAAGCTCTGTGTCAACGGCGTCGAGGCAACAAAGATAATGGAGGAGGTTCACGAAGGAGTCTGCGGGCCTCACATGAGCGGCGTCATGCTCGCTAGGAAAATCCTCAGGCAGGGTTATTACTGGTCTACAATGGAGACGCAGTGCATCGACTATGTCCGGCGCTGTTACAAATGCCAAATCCACGCAAACTTGCAGCATGTCCCTCCATCTAAGCTGTATGGCATGTCTTCACCGTGGCCGTTCTCTGTTTGGGGCATCGATGTAATCGGGATGATCAGACCGTCTGCTTCAAATGGCCACAAGTTCATACTAGTGGCAATAGACTATTTCACCAAATGGGTCGAGGCTGAGTCTTACAAGACACTGACAACGGTTCAGGTTGCTCAGTTCATTCGAAAGAACATCATTTACCGATACGGGGTTCCTCAGGCATTCGTATCCGATAACGAAAATCATTTCAAGGGGAGGGTTCTGGAGCTCTTCGAGGAATTTGGTATCGAGATCCACCATTCAACGACCTATCGCCCACAAACAAATGGGGCGGTCGAAGCTGCAAACAAGAATGTCGAGATGATCATCAAGAAGACTGCCGAGTCTGCACGGGATTGGCACGAGCAGCTGCCTCTCGCCCTCTGGGGATACCGGACGTCTATCCGTACTTCAACTGGTGCAACTCCTTTCTCTTTAGTCTATGGGATGGAGGCAGTACTTCCCATCGAGCTCGAGGTACCGTCGCTGAGAATCATGGTCGAAAGCGGTCTTGAGGAATCTGACTGGTTAAGCGGAAGGTTTATCGAGTTGATGTTATTTGATGAGAGAAGACTCCGGGCTTTGTATCATGTTTAGGGTTATCAGCGTCGAGTTGCTCGAGCATTCAACAAAAAGGTGAAGTCCAGGGGCTTGGTCGAAGGAGATATGGTCACAAAGGAGATCCGGGCTCCAGTGTTTGATCCCCGCGGGAAATTCAGGCCGAAGCGAGCCGGGCCATACATCATCAAGACCATCCTATCCGGGGGTGCTGCTAAGCTCATCGACCTCGACGGCAATGAATTCAACACCATGGTCAACCTGGATCAGCTCAAGCGTTATTTTCCCTAAGAGATGCTCGTTGGGTCGAAAAACCACAAGGGTGGGCGATTCCAAGCAAAAGTTAGAGCAGCCTGCTAGACCGAAAACCTAAGGAGGTGGTTCTAGGCAAAAATAAATAGGCAAAAGTCGAAAGCTCGCTAGACCGAAAACCTGAAAAAGCGGTACTAGGCAAAAGTTAGAGCGTAAAAGGAGAGGTAAAATACACGAGTGAACCTTGGCCTGAACTACGTTCTGACCTGATTCCCTGGAAAAAGGGATACGTAGGCAATCTCACCTTGAGATTCGGTCACATTCCATCAAAATTTCGATCCAGGTTTGTGTGGGCACGCGCCCCCGGAAATTTCTAATTTGTGAAAATCGGGTGCGGCCCTTTTTGTTAGAAAAAGCGCGGCGAAACGCCTTGATTCAGAGTCGCCACTCGGGTTTTAGCGGTGAAAACACCCAAGGAACCGAACTCGAAAACGTTTGCCACGTTTGTTTGAGTTTGAAAAAGGCATAGATTGGTCCGTCGTCACCTTCGATATCTGAGGTTCGGGAGCCAGGTTACGAGAGGGGAAGGGTTTTATGGCACCCCTCTCGCCCAATCCGGAGATCGGTCTCTACTCGGGCATTTTGTAAAAGCGCTTGCATTTTTCTCTCATTTGATCATTTTTTAGCCAGTTAGGGCGGGGGAACAGTTAACGGGGGTTAAAACTTTAACAAGTTGTGATTTATGTGACAAAATGTTTAGGAATGGCTTGATTGCAATGCTAAATTTAGATTGAGAACAAGCACTGAGCAAACTGGACAAATTGCAGTACGCTGCCCCGCAAAGGCCTGAGCAAGTTCTACCAGCATGCACTGGTCGAGCCACTGCATGCTGGTTTGACTTGCGCACGCCACAAGGAGACTGGCGTACTCCACTCATCTAGTTTCACAGTCCTTGTTTGCAACCCTCTGGGCTCTGGAAAAGGACTAGCGCACACCCAGGACAAACCATACAGTTAAATAAGCAGGATATAAATATTTACAGACAGCTGAGATGTCTTGAAGCCACGAACATAGACAAGAAACCCCCTAAACAGAGTGGGGACAGAAAAGAGGCCAAGACTGAACTAAGATGCAAGAGCCAGCCACTGGATCCTAGCTTTAACTGCCGTACGCCAGTCATGGACTGCCGTACGCAGGTTTGATCCTGATCCAGTGCTTGACTTTTACATCATCTGGGCTCTGGAACGTGACCAGAAGGATCCCAGAGGCCTACCAAACAGATAAAGAATAAGCAATAAAGTTTGTGTAAACAGTAGCAAACATACAGAAAATTGTAAACTGGTTATTTAGCATGCAAGAGTGATTGACAGAAAAAACAGAACAAAAGAATGACGATCCATGATCCCCACGCCAGTTGTGCTCATACTGCCAAAACTGGCGTACGGCATAGGTTTACTGGCGTGCGCCATGTTCGATCTGATACGATCGTCATATTTTACCAGTTTGAGGCCAGGACTAGTATTACTTACTAGCCTGGGCCTCAACGGTTCCCCTCAGGGGTCGAAAACAGAAAAGAACGTAAAGGTGGTATACCTCTTGGTATTGAGGTTTGGTAGTTGTGTTGAGCTTTAGAGATTGAAGATGGAGGTTGTATGGTGACTGAACATCAGTGGGTGTATGGAAGTGGACTTCCTTCTTTTCTCTTTCAATAGAAGAAGAAGAGCAAGAAGAGAGGAGAAGGGAGCTCTATGCTTCTTAAAGAGACTAACCCCTTGCAAATGAATGCAAGGGGGGTATTTATAGAGGGGGAGTGACTGAGATCAGTCTGGTGCTAAGGCCTGTTTGGCTGGTTAAGACAAGGTTGGAGCCTCCCATGCATTAAATGCATGGGACTTGCCTTGATGGGGGGTGTAGGAGAGAGAGGGAACGTCTCTACCGAAAGTAATCATCAGGGACGCTGTAGCCGACGTCAGGGTGGCACAAAAGTCCCGCCCAAGTTGCTGCATAAAGTTGATTTGACTGGGTTTGACTGGCGTGCGCCATTATTAACTGGCATGCGCCAGTAAAAGATGGGCCACTGGTCGATGACTGACACGTGGCAGATGACTGGCGTACGCCTTCAGGACGCTGGCGTTTGCCAATTGGGTTTTGCTGGGGCTGTTTGGCTCTGGTTTGAAGGGTTTGAAAGGGGTTTTGAGAGAGGTTCTGGACGCTCAAAGCTCAACCACACCTTTGTCCTTAAACTGTTTTCGACTAAGATCATCATTGGGGAAATAAAAGATCGACAAATAACGTTATCTGGACAGTCCAGAATGGGGTGTCTACAGTTTGACATTCTTGGGTCCACATCGCAGTTTGAGGAGGTCGATCACAAGTCAAAGGCAGCACTGAAGCGAATCAAAAAGGGGGAAACCCGTTATCTTTCAACTTTATTGAAAATTACTACTTCTAATACATAAGCTGAGCATAAAAGCCTTAAAAAAACAGTTGGAGCATGAAAAACAGAACAAAATGCTTAAGAAGCTTAACGGCTCGCAGTTTATTCTAAGCATAGCAAAGTGGCCTGGAGTCAGTCAATATTTTCTCTTGCATTCACCTCTGCTCTCAGCCACTGTCTGTAGCGGCTCCTCAGCCCTGTTGAAAAATCCGGCATCTCAGCCTGAAGGGCTCTAAGGCCCCAACGCCGTTGGTAACCATTGAGTGTTTGAGCGTTGAAATTCGGGACACGGAAATCCCCAATGTTGATGCGGTGGTTCTCTTGAGAAGCACCCAACTGTCGAAGAACACGGCCGGGGATGTAGAAAGTGAAGCTCGACAGGCCCGCGATCACCACCCTGTCGAACCCATCGGAGCGGATGGCCATGTCCGGGAGATCCAACCAGGGGCACCTCCAGGCAATCTCGTCAGGCTGCATTTGCTGCATGAACTCGTACCAGCCTTCTGTATCCATGTCAGGGTAGCGCATCTCCCTTTGATGAATCCTTTTCGGAAAGAGATTCCAACCCGCCACCGGAGGGTGCAAAAGATTCAGCCTGTCCGACAGCCATAACTGCACGAGAGGAAAAGACAGGTAAGAAGCCAGATAAAACCTGAGCGAAAAGACAAGTAAGGAGCTAGGGAGCAGCCTAAGCCGAGCGTCGAGGTAAAATGAGAACGTGAGAAAAACCGGAAAAAGGTGAGCTGAGTGAGATTACCTGAAGCAAGAGAGGGTTGCCGCTGAAAACGGCCGACTGGCCCGTATACACCAAGTCCAAACCCGAGAGTGTCTCAGCCAGGACCAAAGGGACCACATTCCTTCGCGCCCCCATCTGTGCAGCAACGCTCACAAGCGAAGGGCTGACCTGCCCATGGGCCGGCACGAGCAAATAGGCGGCCAGCAAGCAAATTACCAAGGCGAAGCGGCGGCGCGCCTGGGCGTCATCACTATCCAAGTCGCCGTCCGGGCTGTACATTTCGATCAACCGCATGGTATTCAATTGGCCGCCCTCGAGGATAGTATTCGCCAAGCCCCGGGAAATGTTGAGTGAACTGGCCAACAGTTTAGGCATGCTCGCTTGGTAGGGTGGAACTACAAGCGTAGGGGACGAGAAGGTCCGAAGGTACGCCTGGAATTCCTCGACAGTGGGGCACATCTCGTCGTCGCCAAAGCGAAAGACATGGACGTCCGGATCCCAGAATCTGAGAGCAGCCTGCAAGAGCGCTGGGCGGAGTGGCACATGTCGAAGAAAGAAGAACGAGGCGAGGCCGTGGTATTGAAAATTGAGCCAGTCTACGCTTAGAAATTGCGCTAACCAGGGCCTAAGTAAAGTCGGGAGGGGGTTATCCATGGCAACTGTTGAAGTATACTGGGGAAAAGGGGAAGCAATGCAGTCCTGAAGACTACAGAACTTATGCCTCTGCTTTATAGGCCTTGGCCTTACCCTTTCATCACCATTAAGCCACCAAAGCTTCATGCTAGCTTCCAAACCTCCCCTCTGCAAAGGACACTGCCCCCTGAGAACCCAGAAACCGTGTGCAAACCGTGTGGAAGTAAAAACAAAGTGGCCCCTGAAAAAGGACAGTTGGTCAGTCAAGTGGATCTGGCGTTCAAGAACCTGGCGTACGCCAGTTTATAACTGGCGTGTCCGTGTCCCCCACTTACTGGCGTACGGGCCTCAACTTCTGGCGTGCGCCAGTAGGTTTCACCAGAAACCAGTTTGCAGCAGCTACTGCCTCCGCATGTTCGTTTTTTATTCCGGGGTTGGTTTTTGCCATTTGAGGATTCATACAAGTCACAAACATCATTTAAGGCTATGGCAGCGCGTCGGATTCTAAAAGCCATGCCCGATAAAGATTTTGGACCCCCGGTGGCCCATGTCAAGCTAAAATCAAGGATACGGATGGCCAAAACTCGTTTCCGGGGCTCTTGCCAAGTTTTGTCATACCATACATGTTACATAGGCCTTGTGTGACTGTGTGGGGGTGTCGGTTTCAGTCCGGGACCATATCGAGTCATCTTTGGCGTCTTATGTCCATTTTTGCGATATTTTTAGCTATTTCTCTTGCACCGGGGCAATTTTACCGGTTTTAATGGCTCGTGCAAGTCATTATACACCTATGTTACCTTTCAAAAGGGTCAGTTTCTTTCCCCGGGGAGAATCTTGGAGTTTGGCCTACCGGCGCCCAAAACTCCCGTATCCCCCGCGTGTCTGGGATACGTGTCGTATCCTAGGACTTTTTTATCCATCTTCTCTTCGAGCAAAGTCAATTATGTGCGTATGCAAGTGTTTGTTGTCGACTCAAAGTATTCATCAATGCATGTTAGATATTAGCGGATGTTTTGTTCTTTTCCTGTACCAAGTCTCACCAAAGTAATGGGAAAGCGATAAAACAGAAAATGCATATGTTATATACTACTGTGTCAAAGCTAACGGTGGAAATGTATCAAGTATCAAACGGCACAACGGCCCGGGCAGAGCTAAATGTATCAGGGCACACTCGCCCACAAAATCAAGAGGCACGCAGGCCCCATCCAAAATGTCGAACTATCAAAGTATCTATCCAAAAGTGGCAAGTACTGGCAAAACAAACTAAGGCTCGGTGATAGCCCTCAGTCATCAAAAAGGTCTTCCTCGTCGTCGTCGTCCTCGTTGTCCTTTACCTCTCGAGGGTCTATCCGGAACCTCGGATCGCTCGCCGAGTCGGAGCCGCTGCTAAGGGACGTCTCCTCTTCCTCTTCTTCCTCTGCCTCTTCCTCTTCTCTCATTTTCTTCTGCGAGGGTCCCTCGGCAGGCTTCTTCTCTGCAGGCCTCTTCCTCAGCTCCCGGCGGAACTGGAGCCCCTCGCTGGCCGGAGTGATTTGCACTCCCCGTTCCACCCTTGCCGCTGGCCGGGAAGAGCTCGAAGCTGCTTTCTTTGCTGGGGGAGGCCGCACGCTCTTCCTCTTAGGAGCCGCCCTAGCATGTCCCTGCATAGTCATTCAATTCAGTTAACATACATTGTGCATATTGTATATATTGAAATGCTGAGTGCAGGAAATGTCAAAAGCAATCCTGATCAAAAGTAAAAGGAAAGTTATACTTGAGGCTGCTCAACGGGAGCTGGAGCTGGTGGTGGGTACTCCAACTGCAAAGAGGCGCCGCCGGCTATCCTGTGGAACTCTTTCTCCATGGCCTTCATCAGGCGAACTGCCTCCCGTACCCATTCTATCGGAGCCTGTGACAGATTTCGGGACAGAATCAGAATGCAAGCCAAGTGTACATACTGAAAACAAATACGGGAACTACAAAAGGGTAAAGGAATGTCTTACCGGCCCTGTGATCTCTGCTGGGTCTGTCCTGGCGGGCTCGAACCGAACTACAGCCTCCTCTCCTGCCGTGTCCCGCACAGCTAGGGTCCAAGAAAGCCGAGGCAGCCCCGTCGCTGTGGCATAGTCGCTCCTTTCTCTCGGCTGGGCTGTCCTGCTCTCCCGGCTCCGCCTCTCCTCGCCAGCCTCAAGCGCCTCGCTCTGCACGGCAACATGCTCCAGCACTCCAAGCGGCCTAGCTAAGCGCTGCCTCCGGTAGACCGCATAGTCACGCCCAGGCCTCAGAAAGGCAGCAAGCCCGGCCGGAACAGTGAAACGCCTCAGCTCGGCCAGCGTGTACTTATCCGTGTGAGAAGCATGAGGAGGCAGTGGCCCGGGCACCTGATACTCAAGAAAGCCCAGTGACTGCCGTGTCACCCGATCACCCAGGTACCACCGCCACCCGAAAGCAGACTCCAATAACACCCGGCTTGCTGTCACCACCCTGCTTTGTGCTAGGTACTCAGGCTCAGGCTCGGCGCTACTCCACGGGTTCCAATCCACCTGTAGGACAATGGCACAGATTTTAAAACATCAGCGACAGCATTAAAGCAATTCTAAAAGGCAGGATAATCAGTTTGGCATGTTCCGTACGTGGGTACCCGACAGCTCGTCCAGGTACGACCGGAAGGCTAGGAGGCTCCCTCTCGACTTCTTCTTGCCGCTGTACATGGGACCCCAGATCATGGCACGAGGGAGCATCCTCAGATTCGGGCACTTGTTCTCCGGCGGGTACATCTTCAGCACTTCATAGGCCCACAGCTGCAAATGGTCAGGCAATCAAAGTGTTAGAATACAGTTCATAGGCAAATTAAAGACAAATGCAAGAAATAGAAAAACGGGAAGTAAATGACAAGCTTTGTTTCCTACCTCCCACACTCTCCAGTAGCCGGCCGTCGCCTTCTTTCCGCGCGAGAACTCTCCCATGAAACTATAGCAGGCACCCAGAGCCGCTCCTCCCCAGTCAAACCTCGAAGCTGCGCCTAAGTCATGGAGGGCCGGTAAGTAGGACAGGTGCACCGTGGATCGTTTGTTCGGGTACAAGGTGGCCCCGAACAAGTACAACAAGTAGGCCCTCGCCATCTGCTCCGCCTCCAAGTCTGACTCCGGCTCCCTCCCGTGCAAATACCGCTTAAACTGGTCATAATGGACGGTCTCCGCCTCACCCGCCGGCGCCTGCCCCAAAAACCACGCCAGAGCCTCGGAATCCCTGTAAATCTCTGAGTCAAACGGGATAGGCTCTCCACCTACCCTCAAGCCTGTGAGCGCTGCAAAGTCAGACGGGGTCACCGTCATCTCCCCAATCGGCAAGTGGAAGGTATTTGAGGAATCCCACCACCTCTCGGCCAATGCTGTCAGCAGAGCGTGGTCGCTCTTCACGGCCGTCAGAGTAAGGATAAACGGCCGGAACCCTGCAGCGTCAACCAAGGCCCTGACTCGCTCGGGCAAGCTCCTGTACAACTCAAGCGAGCTCGCTGGACCTCCATGGCCCCGAGTGCTGGCTGCCCCCCTCTGCACAGCAAAGACAGACAGCAGAAAGAATTTCATCAATAATTGCAAACCACACAGTTAGTCGAATTCAGAATTTCAAAAGTAACTCTACAGGCGAAACAGGTATCATAAAGGTCGAACAGAGCTACCGGGCACTTGTATTCTCCTGTCCAGTCCTGCTATCAGTCGAATCAGTTCAGAGGTATTCCTTAGTCAGGTTCCGAGCTACAAGGCCTCCCTTTTTCTCAAGGTACATCTCTCAGTCGATTGCACGAGTTTTCAGTTTATCAATATGGTCGATTCAAGCTATTGGGCACGCCATCCGGGCGTCCGTCATGCCATGGCAATCTACTTAGTCGAATTCAAGTTCAAAGGACAGTCTTATTGATCAAAGCCACTTATGGTCGATTCTAGTTTGGCACTAACCGTTTTCTCAAAGTCATTGGGCATCCTGTAAGTCGATTCAACTACTTCGAGTGTTCTATCATTCAAGTTAAGTTTCAAAAGTCGAGGTACGCTATTCGAAGTTCTACTTTCTCTATCAAATTACAGTTCAGGGTTACAGTCAACAGGCATTGCGAACTACGCTACGACAGTTCAAAGCTACATTTGGATTCAAATGACAAGACATGCATATCAAAGGAAAAGTTCAAAGGAATACCTGTGCCCAGTTCACGGACAGGTGTCTCTGAGGGTCTCTCAGAACAAGCTCTGCGTCGTAGCTCCCCCTCAAAGGTGCCAGGCTATCAATCCCAGACGGAATAAACACGTGTGGCTCGGGCAGAACGTACGTGGCAGCGTCAAACCTAGCGCGGGGTGCCAGTCGTACAGACTCTGCGAGTGTCACCGCCCGCTCAAAGGACCACACCTCCCCCTAAGCCTCCTCTGCTGCCCCGGTCTCGCTCACAAAGGCCTCCTCCTCGGCCCTGGCCCTCTCGGCCTCCTCCCTCAAGCGCTCCTCCTCCTGCGCTCTCTCTACTTGCCGGGCTCTATCCTCCCTTGCTGCCAGTACTGCAGCCACCACCCCCGGGTTCTCCCGGAGCAACCGGCCGAGTTCTTCCTCGGACACAAACTCGGCAAAGTCCCCCCGAGTGATGGGTATGTGCGCTGAAGACCCCACTGCAGGCCTAAACTCCACCTCCCTCATGGGTACCTCTCCTGACACTCCCTCCTCAACCACGGGACCCTTGCTCCTGCCGGATCCCTCGGTGGTGTCCCCGGTCGATCACCACCGTCACCACTGCCACTGCCGCCGGCTCCAGCCGGGCCCAGACCAGTAATCACCACGCCCTCTACACCGCTCCGTGGGTCCAATCGCCGAACCTGAGGACCCACTGTACGGACAACGGCTGGCGTACGCCCCTCCTCCCTTGGCGTACGCCGCCCATCACCACCACCTGCCTCTGCTGCATGGCCACCACCGCCATCGTCGCTGCCTGTACTGTCTGCACCGATGCTCGATGAAGCCCCTACCGTCGTTTGATCGTCGATTCGTGGCCCCGGGACCTCGATTTCACCCCTTGGTTGGTTCCTTTCTTCTCCGGCATCACCATTGCCACCACCTTCACCGGATTCAGCCATGGATGGAGTGGGCCGAGTGGATGATGGAGAAGATGAGAGATTGAGTAGGAGGTTGAAGAGTTTTGATAGAGTTTTTGGGAGTTTAGAGTTCGAAAACTGAAGAATGGCGGTTTCCCGTCTGATACAGAAGTTTGTACGACGTAGGGACCGTGCTGGGCCGGGTCTGGGCTGGATCTGGGCTGGTTCGATCAAGATAGCTGGCGTACGCCAGTGAGATTATGCCGTACGCCACTAAATTTTGGGCCGCAGGCCCAACTCTCTTATGAAGGTTCAAATTTGCTTCCACCTCGAGGCCCGAGGTGGCCCAGCTTCATATTAGCTCACGTGGACCCATCCCCAAGCAGAGGCTCGTCCAAATTCAAATCAACGACGATCCACTCGTCCAATTTCAAATCAACGACGATCCACTCGTCCAATTTCAAATCAACGACGATCCACTCGTCCCAATTTCAAATCAACGACGATCTATCCGTCCAATTTCAAATCAATGACGATCCACTCGTCCAAATTCAAATCAACGACGATCCACTCGTCCGAATTCAAATCAACGACGATCCACTCGTCCAATTTCAAATCAACGACGATCTATCCGTCCAAATTCAAATCAACGACGATCCACTCGTCCAAATTCAAGTCAACGACGATCCTCTCGTCTAATTTCAAATCAACGGCGATCTATCCGTCCAAATTCAATTCAAAGACGATCTATCCGTCCTACCATTTGCTTTCCCGAGCAGAGTCGATGCTTTTGCAAAAGGGATCATTCCCCCGGAGAGTCCACATTCCGTGATCTGGCTATCAAAGACAGCGAAGCAGCGGTCTATCCGCCCCTACGTCGAATCAAACAGGTTCTTCAAAGTTCTTGCATTCTGGATAGCCTTGAAAGAGGGTGTCTAGAAAACCTTTAACGTTACTTGTCTCCAGTCAATGGTGCATCAAGTGCCGTCAAAGGGGGGCTTCTGTAGACACCCCATTCTGGACTGTCCAGATAACGTTATTTGTCGATCTTTTATTTCCCCAATGATGATCTTAGTCGAAAACAGTTTAAGGACAAAGGTGTGGTTGAGCTTTGAGCGTTCAGAACCTCTCTCAAAACCCCTTTCAAACCCTTCAAACCAGAGCCAAACAGCCCCAGCAAAACCCAATTGGCATACGCCAGCGTCCTGAAGGCGTACGCCAGTCATCTGCCATGTGTCAGTCATCGACCAGTGGCCCATCTTTTACTGGTGCACGCCAGTTAATAATGGCGCACGCCAGTCAAACCCAGTCAAATCAACTTTATGCAGCAACTTGGGCGGGACTTTTGTGCCACCCTGACGTCGGCTACAGCATCCCTGATGATTACTTTCGGCAGAGACGTTCCCTCTCTCTCCTACACCCCCCATCAAGGCAAGTCCCATGCATTTAATGCATGGGAGGCTCCAACCTTGTCTTAACCAGCCAAACAGGCCTTAGCACCAGACTGATCTCAGTCACTCCCCTTCTATAAATACCCCCCTTGCATTCATTTGCAAGGGGTTAGTCTCTTTAAGAAGCATAGAGCTCCCTTCTCCTCTCTTCTTGCTCTTCTTCTTCTATTGAAAGAGAAAAGAAGGAAGTCCACTTTCATACACCCACTGATGTTCAGTCACCATACAACCTCCATCTTCAATCTCTAAAGCTCAACACAACCACCAAACCTCAATACCAAGAGGTATACCACCTTTACGTTCTTTTCTGTTTTCGACCCCTGAGGGGAACCGTTGAGGCCCAGGCTAGTAAGTAATACTAGTCCTGGCCTCAAACTGGTAAAATATGACGATCATATCAGATCGAACATGGCGCACGCCAGTAAACCTATGCCGTACGCCAGTTTTGGCAGTATGAGCACAACTGGCGTGGGGATCATGGATCGTCATTCTTTTGTTCTGTTTTTTCTGTCAATCACTCTTGCATGCTAAATAACCAGTTTACAATTTTCTGTATGTTTACTACTGTTTACACAAACTTTATTGCTTATTCTTTATCTGTTTGGTAGGCCTCTGGGATCCTTCTGGTCATGTTCCAGAGCCCAGATGATGTAAAAGTCAAGCACTGGATGAGGATCAAACCTGCGTACTGCAGTCCATGACTGGCGTACGGCAGTTAAAGCTAGGATCCAGTGGTTGGCTTTTGCATCTTAGTTCAGTCTTGGCCTCTTTTCTGTCCCCACTCTGTTTAGGGGGTTTCTTGTCTATGTTCGTCGCTTCAAGACATCCCAGCTGTCTGTAAATATTTATATCCTGCTTATTTAACTGTATGGTTTGTCCTGGGTGTGCGCTGGTCCTTTTCCAAAGCCCAGAGGGTTGCAAACAAGGACTGTGAAACTAGATGAGTGGAGTACGCCAGTCTCCTTGTGGCGTGCGCAAGTCAAACCAGCATGCAGTGGCTCGACCAGTGCATGCTGGTAGAACTTGCTCAGGCCTTTGCGGGGCAGCGTACTGCAATTTGTCCAGTTTGCTCAGTGCTTGTTCTCAATCTAAATTTAGCATTGCAATCAAGCCATTCCTAAACATTTTGTCACATAAATCACAACTTGTTAAAGTTTTAACCCCCGTTAACTGTTCCCCCGCCCTAACTGGCTAAAAAATGATCAAATGAGAGAAAAATGCAAGCGCTTTTACAAAATGCCCGAGTAGAGACCGATCTCCGGATTGGGCGAGAGGGGTGCCATAAAACCCTTCCCCTCTCGTAACCTGGCTCCCGAACCTCAGATATCGAAGGTGACGACGGACCAGTCTATGCCTTTTTCAAACTCAAACAAACGTGGCAAACGTTTTCGAGTTCGGTTCCTTGGGTATTTTCACCGCTAAAACCCGAGTGGCGACTCTGAATCGAGGCGTTTCGCCGCGCTTTTTCTAACAAAAAGGGCCGCACCCGATTTTCACAAATTAGAAATTTCCGGGGGCGCGTGCCCACAACCCTAAACCCTAAACCCTAAGCCCTAAGCCCTAATCCCTAAGCCCTAAGCCCTAAGCCCTAAGCCCTAAGCCCTAAGCCCTAACCCCTAAGCCCTAACCCCTAAACGCTAACCCCTAACCCCTAACCCCTAAACCCTAACCCCTAACCCCGAAACCCCAAACCCGAAACCCCAAACCCGAAACCCGAAACCCCAAACCCTAAATCCTAAACCCTAAACCCTAAACCCTAAACCCTAAACCCTAAACCCTCAACCCTCAACCCCAAACCCTGAACCCCAAACCCTGAACCCCGAAACCCCCAAACCCTAAACCTTAAACCCTAACCCCTAACCCCTAACCCCTAACCCCTAACCCCTAACCCCGAAACCCCAAACCCAAACCCCAAACCCCGAACCTCAAACCTCAAACCGCGAACCCAAACCCTAACCCAATCTCCAAACGCCAAACCTCAAACCCCTAACCCTAAACCCAATCTCCAACCCCAAACCCTAATATACACTTAATATGCATAACATACAAAACGTCTTATCGCTATTATCATTCTTTGTTGCCATTGGGAAGGCTATTTAGTTTTTGTCGCTTTGTTCATTAATTAACCGGTTCTTGTTTAGCTGGAAAGCACTTTTCAGTTTAATTAAGGCCATTGAAAGTTGTGTTTGTGCAACAGAACTCTGTTCCTTTGATCTAACATCAATTTGTCTAATAAAAATCATGAGTTAAGTCTATGAGACGGTTCACGAGGGCTTTAATCTGGGGGTTTTAATCTGGGCTATGGGAGCAGTGTTTACGTCAAGAAATGAATTTTAGCTCAAATGCCATGCATCGAATGTACCAAATGCTAAAGCCCCTAGATTAAAACCCTCGTGACCCCGTCTTATACACATGGTATTGAGTGTATGATATGGAACTTTTGACGGAACACTGGGATGGTTGATGTACCTGCTGATTATGGATGAGGGAAAGCAGCTGGTTTATATTTTGCTTGTTTTTTCCTTATTTGAACCCTCTCCATACGCAACCTATAGTGTTTGATTAGCATTAAAGACGTCTAAATTGAAATGAGGGACAAACTATTGGGAAGTTAATGCTATTCCAACACAAATGATCTTATTTAGGGTCATTATTACACACCAATGGTTAATCTGAATATTGGAATAAATTGGTGCCAAGTTCAGTTAACTATTGCTATCATGACCATTGGTTGTTTCTACTTTCTTCTGATCATTTCTAATGAATCTATGCCAACCAAAAATCTCCCCATATCTATTTGATTGCTTTTGCTACCTATGGGTTCATATTGTGTCACAAGCACTTGTCTCTTGCACTTGCTAGGAAATAAGAGCTTCAATTTTTGCAAGAATGTGATGTAGTTGTGCAAACAGACATTGAGGATGAAGCAAGGAGTTGAAAGAATTTGGTAAAGTTAAGCTAAACCCTAGACTCCTAAACCCTAACCCCGTAACCCTAAACTCTAAAACCCAAATCGTAGCCCCGAAACCCCGAAAAACCCCAAACCCTATCATTTTTTAAAATTCTCTCCTTTCATAAATTACAACAAAATCGTAAAAGGTCCCAAAATTAGAGCCAGCCAAGGACCCTGAAAAATATAGGGTTGGCCCACGCAATAACCATGCAAAGTGTTATTTTTACACATAATTTACTATATCGAATTTTTTAATTGAAATACATCAATTCGCAATACGTGTACCTGCTCTCCTATTTGAGTGGCTTAATGACTTAATTATTTTTTAATGCACCGTTTTTGCGAAATAATAGTAAAAATCAAACCCGGCCGTAAACCCCAAATTCTACGTGATTACTTTCATAGACGAGGGGTGTTGAGTAAAAGAGTTATAGACGAGGGGTGATATCGGTGAATATCATTTTCCCCCTCGTGTACTTTCACATTTCGGCACTCAGATTGGGTTAGCCTGAATCGAGCTCCTCTCGGTCGCCGTCGCCTCCTCTCCGTTGCCGTCAACTCTCCTCCGTCGCCGTCACTGCGCCACCTCCGCCTCTTCTTCTTCTGCATCGGAGTGGTAAACCTTCCACCAACTAATTTCAGTCTCTTTCGAGGCTCCTGCCACTGTAAACTCCAATTCTTCTCTCTCAAACGTCACACGTATTGTTTGATACGTACGAGCTTTTGCTAATTCGAGGTTGTGTATCTTAATACGAACATAACAGAGTCCCTAGAACTCAGAGCCTAACAAATGCTGGGGTTCACCTTTTTTGTTTTATTTGTTTGGGAAATTGGTTTTTATGTCAGTTTTGAATTGTTGAATGGCAGCAATTTATTCATGGAAGTAGACATTTCTGGTCATTGAATTTGCGTTTGTGGTTTTGTTGGAGCAGTGAGTGATTGTATTTTCTTGATGGATTTTTTTGCCTGCTTTAAGTTCAGATGTTTTGGCTGTAAATTGTGGAGATGCTGCTGGTGGGATTTTTTATTAGGTAATATAGATATGATATGGGAAAAAAATTCCTACTGAAATTCAGGCTGGATTCGTTTCAGTTTGATGAACTTTGACAAGCTGAGACTGACAGGATTCAACTCAATTCGACTCGTTTGTACCCCTTTCAAACACTAGTAAGTTCTGCCCATCGATCCTCGGGTGGCGACGAGTCCGCTACTGGTGCTCGAAATCTGATCCTGAAATAGACCTGGTATTTTTGTGTGTGTGTTTGTCTATACGCGTGTATACATATTTATATATCCTTGTATTTACATATAGCTGAAATTAGGGCCCCAAATTATATATAGACTAAATAGAGAGGCAAGTGATTTCGTTGGAATGGGCAAGGCATCTGTTTATTCATGGTTTCATAAAAATGTGCAGGAAATCTATTAGTTTGCTTGATTGGGAGTTGTTTTTCTCGGTTTATACGATCTGTTTTTTCTTGGTTTAGATTCTTTTGTGCTTGGTTAGGATTTTCAAGCAGTATTTTGGTTTCGGTTGAGATTCTGAGTTAGGATTTCAAATTACTATATCGTGAATTAGTTGTTTCTGTTTACTTTAGCGATTAACCATTCGGTTCGGGGAGTACCCAAAACCTGTATGGTTCGGTTATGGTACAAAATACAATTGGTCTCAATCCGTTCGGTTGTCGGGGTGGATTCACGTACGTGGAAGTTTTCGGGTACGGTTACCCCAATATCCCCCCGAGCCACTCCGCTGCCATTCCTAAATGTGAGAAATGTTTCCAACAAAAGATTTCGAACAGATTTCTTCATTTCATTTGGAGTGTATGAGGGTGACTATGCGTTAAACCCTCATGATTCCCTCTACTCATGGCCACGGTTCAGGACCCTTTAGTTTGCATATTTAAATCTATGGGGAAGGGCAATGCAAAGAGAACCATGGAGGACTGGGCTTTTTTGGAGATAGATGTTGCCGTAGTTGGGAAAGGTGGACTGGGTCATTTTATGCAAATAGCAATTAACACGCACATTAGGTATAGCAGTTAGAATTACACTCCACTAGGCATTTTGGGAATCTAGAAGCTATTCTCTTAGATGGGCTCTAAGCTCTTCTCTAAGTACTATTGCTTTCGTATTTTCTTTTCTTTCTTATGTGTATGCCATTTAATTGAATTGTTTTTAACCCTCTAGATTGATTGAATGTTATATTTGGTGACACGTGTGGCCACTTGCAACAAGTGCAGCTAAGGGACTCTACAAACTTGAAGTTTTTTTATTACTAGTACTAAATATTATATTGCCAAATAAATTTATCATTTGAACCAATCACTAAATATTATGTGATGATGTGACATATGACAATTTGAAGAGGCGAGTTTGGATAGTGAGTAAACTTCTTCAAAATGGTATAACAAGATCCCTCTCACATGACTTTTCAACTGTAGTTTGATTTCAATTTTGCTAGCTAGACGAGTAGTCCATTTTGTAGGATTTAAGTTTTAAGTCAATGATGTTAAAACTCAGCTAACGGATTTGATCGCATCACTCAACGTAGGTCCCCGGAACAAAGGTGCTCTCCTACAGCATCCCCGGATTCCTCTCAACGTCAGCAACGGAAAATGAAGACTAAGAACTACATAACTACTTATTGTCTTTTCAAGTGCTCCTTGAGATACCTTGTCCATAGATCGAATTCTAATTCCCAATATTCAAGCCAATTTCCAGGTTGAGTTATCGTTGCATCACGTTTGCCAACAACTTATTTGCAATTCTGTTCTGATGACAATGAAATATGTTATCAGCTTAAACATTGTGTTGTGACTGTTGTCTGATCAGTTTATTATTGGAATGATGCTCAATGTTCTAAAAATTGATTAGCGCTAGTCGGGCGGAACAAGGGCGCCTAGCGCCTAGGCAGGGATTAGGCACTGACTAGTTAGCCGCCTAATCTAGGCGTTGGACCCCCGCTTAGCGCCTAGGCGGGGACTAGTCGGCCTTGGCGGCCGACTTTTAGGACACTACTGATGCTTTATTTCTTCTAGCTTCCGATCTCTTCAACAACTGAATGCTATTTTGGCTATGAAAAGTACCCATTTCATCTTGGTATAAAATGCGAGTTATGAGTTGAACGATATGCAAAAACAAGTGGTGTGTATATTGTAAGAGCGGATTAATAGAACCTGAGCACCAGTGGGATGATTGCCATAAAGATCCTGGGGCCACAATGTAGAATACAGTTCTATGAATGATGGTTACTCGTATATTGTAAGAGCATATTAAAGAAGATCAGGAATCTAACTACTGGAGGAAGAAAATGAAAGAGAAAATGGATACAGAAAATGAAGGATTTTCGTTCATCAATTACAGAGATGTCATGAGCCTTTTTGTAGGCTTACAAAGGTATCTGAATTAAATACAAAAGAGGTGCAAGTTCTCTTTATAACTGTGGTCAGTCAAGCCATCAATTCTGTTATGGTTGTTATCCTCTCCAATCAGGAGCCACTGAGCTGGAGCTGAACTGTTACACCCTTGGGACACCTCACTAGCACACATGCATGCATACATTAATGTGCCTATCATTTACTAATTCTCGCTTGTTTCTGTTGAACGAGATTGACATGGACAACTATTGATATTATCCACCCATAGTTCTTGAAAATGTAGAACTCATTTCTCCGGTTACACACTTGTCGTTATTTTTCTTTGTGTTTGCTTACAATTTTCAGGTTTCAGATGTCAGTTCAGCAGAACTTCCAGACCACTTGAAACGTTTCTTCCAGATCCTAAGCGGAATCTTCCATCAGTTGTCCACCTCTTAAGAGAATACATAGGTAGAGACCTAACATCCGCAAGTAATTTTTCTGGACATACTCACAGAATCCCTTGTAGATTCTTTGGTTCAGCACCAATAGTTATGCAGAGGAACCCGATGTTCTCGACCATAAATGCTGATGATATCACCAAATTTAAGGAAATTTTAGGGGAGAAAAATGTAGTTCAGGATGAAGAGGCACTGCTTGCTGCAAATACAGATTGGATGCGGAAATACAAAGGCTCAAGCAATCTTTTACTTCAACCTAGGACCACAGAGGAGGTTTACATCTTTCTTTCCTGCGAGATTGTAGCTACTTGTTTTACCATCTGTTGCATAAGAATTTCATTTCCACGTCTCGAGAGACTTTTCGACAAGGTAGACTAAGCTGTTAGCGTGTATGGGTGGGACGGGGGGTGTACTATTTCTTTTCTTTATGGTCCCCTTTTCTGGTTTGAAGGGCAAAAGGTAATTAGGAATGTGCATGCTTTTACTCTTAGTAAATGACTTGAGGTAATTTATGAGCTCATGCCCCTTGCAAATTTCAGTTCTGAAGCAGAGAGGAGAAATCACAACTTCAGCAAAGAACTCATAATATTTTCTGAATGTATTCTGCTGATTAATCTTCAAATGCAAATCTTTTGGATTTTGAAATGCATTCTTTTGGGGTATAGGATGGTTTGCAAGTCTATACGAGTGGATGTTTCTATTCTTCTCTTTAGAAGTTTTGGAGGAACCAGACTGTTGTCATGGATGGGACAATTGAAAAAGTAGGTTCAGGTCATCACCTGAATGTATGACATAGGATTCTCATAGTGTTGTTGGAGGAGTCATGTGACACGTTTCCACCTTCTCATAAGCAATAATCATTTGGGATTCTCTTAGTGGGGGGGGGGGGGGGGCGGCGGTGTGTGGGGGTTTCTATTTTCTCTTGCACTGTATTCTGTTTGATGGGTTTTCCCTTCAAATTCTATGTTAGACATAACAGGGGCTATTCAATTTGGACTAGGATCCTCTCATAGGATAATCACTTCTCACTTCTATTCAATTTGTTCTAATTTCTCTTGCGCTGTATCCTATTTGATGGGTCTTCCCTTAAAATTCTACGTCAGACATAATAGTTTCTATTCAATTTGGACTAGGATCCTCTGAAAGGATAATCACTTCTATGTGCCTTCAACAATTTAGAAGGAAGCCCATCATTGTATCATTTTGATGATCCGAGTCAGCTATTTTGTTGGGCCTGAGCCCTTGATGGCTATGCGTATCCTATTAACCTGTATTTTTTAATGGATGATTTACACATCGGAGCTTACAAACTGTATGGCTTGGACATTAAAAAATGGGACCGCAATGGGCCTCCTTATGAATCACAAGAGGTTCATCGAAGAGATTCGCATAGGAGGGAATCATACTCCATTGAATATCTGCTGTATATCTTCTACACCTTTTTTTTCCATTTCTCTAGGGATTGTTGGTACTGATTTATGGAAAATGCTAACCTCCACCCTAAGGGCGGAGGATAATAAGTAAAAGGTGCATTGATATCCGAGAAAAGTATATTGATAGCTGTGAAAATGTATTAATATCCGTGATTTGTGTATTGATATCCGAACTTTTTTGGGATTATTGGGATACTATCCTCTGCCTAGTGGGTGGAGGTTTTTATGTTTGGAGATTGTCTGTCATTTTTTGTGGACATCGAGATTGTCTGACATTGTTGTTACTTTAATTGCTTCCTGGCAGGTCTCTCAGATTCTGAAATACTGTAATTCCAGATGTCTGGCAGTTGTTCCTCAAGGTGGAAATACAGGTCTCGTAGGGGGAAGTGTGCCTGTTTTTGATGAGGTATTATAGTTGCCCAGAGTGATAAATAACACGTTTTCTTACCATTACGGTTGTGGTTACAAAGTTGCACATGCTTTAGGCAACCAATTTTGAAGCTGATATGTAAAGAGGAAAAGAGAGACTTAGTCTTTGCCTACATCTTTGTGTCACACACATGGAAAAATGGTTCTAGCACAATAGCTTGTTGGTACTTGGTAGAGATTTGGTGCAATGTGAGTTGGTATGTGTTGGAAGCGTGTCAGGAAATCTCAGAATGACACACATTGGCATAGTGAATTTTAATTATCGTACTTTAGTTTCATATTAGCTTTGGACAGTTGGAACTGCCCAGTGGTTGAACCTAGGAGGAGCCCATTGGAAATCCCACATTTCTGATTGTGTTCCATGATTCCATGAACTGCAAAGGAGACTTAAACCTATAGCTATGTGTTATAGTGCAAAACCATTTACGCACTTCTCTCCTTATGTTTCTATAGATTCATTTGCTAAGGAAGACAGTGCTAACTTTTTCAGTCTCACTTGTCCTGGCTTATGTTCTGTACTACGTTTGTTCCATTCTTCTTCATCTTGATTTCTTTATTCCGTGAATCTAACTAGGTTAAATATCGTCAGATCCAATATCTCTTCATGTTACCCCTTATGGTTTGGCTTCGAAACACTTCAACCATGTCCTTCAAAAATAGCCAAAGGTACCTTACGTAGCTCCATATTTCGCTAAGACTTGGGATTGTGTACGGTGGTGGACCCATGACCAATTGTTACAGTAGGTCGGCTAGTGTATGGATATCACTCACAATCCAGTTCAACGTGACAGATCCAAGCATATTTAGATCGATAGGCATTATATCATGGAAGTATTGAACAAGGGTTTGATTTGTATGGAAGATCATTTGGCTCATGTATTTATTGAAGGGCTGGGTAGTATGGACTTTCAACCCATTACATGCAAGTTGGGCATGAAATAGCTATGAACAAACATGGCAGGAAGTATTATGCTATGTCGTATAAGGGCATTTGCTCTTCTCTCATTATGTTATGTGACAAAGGGAAACAACCCTAACTTGTGAGTCTCTCTTTCCTTGCTGTGTATTGTGTATCAAATTGCCTTCATTGAGTCTCTCTTTATGTGATAATTTCCTTTGCAGGTAATTATCAATATGGGTTCCATGAAAAACATCATTTCTTTTGACAAGGTATGAAGGCGCCTCTAGATGGTATATTTGTTTCAAGGTTTTACCCCATCTCACTTCATACTCATCACCCGGTGACATTTTCCTTTAGGATTCATTTGTGAATGGGCTACCTTATCAGTTCTCCCTTTAGGTTTTATCTTTCACTCATTGGCATTCGTACGGTTACGGTGATCCTTAAAGCTTTACTAAATTGTCGTCTATTATCTTTGATATGAAAAATTCCATCTCATGTATAAATTCTTGAATGCCAACTTGAAACTCCACTTTTTCCGAAGTAACTCAATTCTCCCGGTTTTAGGTAAGTGGTATCCTGGTGTGTGAAGCGGGATGCATATTGGAGAACCTGGTATCTTTCCTGGATAACCAAGGGTAACTACCTGTTAACTCTTACTCTTATTTGGCTGGCATATTTGGCAGGCATGTTTATAATACCTAGAACTTCATATAAATAACAGGACCAACAGTTCAATAAAAACCCCAAACTATGAATAAGCTAAGAAGCACTGACATGTGAGTTTGCCTCACATTTCCATGTTGGACAAGTTTCGGACGCTGGCATGCTCCGGACACGTGCAAGACAAATTGAAATAAGCTTCCAAAGTTCCAATTATTTAATGGTACCTGGTTGGACATGGTGGGGACGCACTGAGGATACTTGTAATACTTATGAGGTCAAATTTGCCATGGATGCTTAATCCTGTATATTGATTAGTGATGGTTGTCTTTCTATCTTCAGCACGCTAATATTCCTTATCCAATTTGACCTCTAATTCAAACCATTATTCAATAGACCTAATGTTCTTGTTTATTATATGCATTTAATACAAACATATAGTATAAACAGTTTTACTTAATGTGCCCCATTGTGTCCTAGTTTTTGAAAAATGTTGTGTCCAGTGTCCACGCATCCGTGTTGTGTGGTGTTCTTATCTGTGCTTCTTAGCATTTAAGACCTATTTGGCTGTGTTACTTAATGTGCCCAATCATGTCCTACTTGTCAGAAAAAGGGAAGAGAGAGAAAGGATTATGTAACTCTTTCCTTTTATTTGTTTTTTTCTATCTGTTGATGCTATGCTTTAATGCTCAAGTTGACCATCAAGCATGTGCTCTGTGTCCAATTATCATCTTATAAGCGCTCTAAATTTATAGTCACTCCTTCATGCAATTGGCTGATAGGAGAAGATAAAGAGCTTAGAAACATGTACGTTGTAGGTTGCAAATTCTGCTCAGTAGCATTTTGTGCAAACACACGCACACGCAAACGCAAATTCACATTTGTTGTTATTGCATCAGGATTAAATGTGGTTATTATCATTGTTAAGATTAGTTTCACTTGGAGTGCATAAGTGCTTGCATATTAGAGGTTTAAGCACCTAAACTTGCATGGACACACTTGAAAGTTACATACACTGCATTGTTGTCTTTTGGTTAGGCACCGGGCCTCTTCCAAGCTTGTTTGACAATTGATGTAACTTTTCGGGATGTATGCCGAACCTGTCAGCTGTCAGGCTTTTCTGATATGCTGTTTTGTAGCTTAGTCAGTTCTTATAGTCCTATACTGTGTTATTTTCTGCTTTTTTTTTATTAGGAAGTTCGAATGGAATTAGGGAGGGTGATATCATAACACCTATAATGTTAACTAAGATAACCTTTTTACTCTGGTTAATAAAATTTTCTTTGTTCAAAAAAAAAAAAAACAAGATGACCTTTCACAATTCTTTATTGTGTATAGGATGCACAATGAGAAGGCTCTTTACTTCTCTCTGCAGTGTTGGTTAATTTAGTGTGCAAAACTATACTAAATAACTTTTATTTAGAAAAAAATTTGTTAGTTTTTCTCTCTCATTTAATTTGGCCCCCCTCGATTCAAAATTCTTGCTCCGCAACTGTTTTAGGATGACAGTATATGAGGATACACGGGAGGGAAGATTGAAAGCGATTTACGAAGAGATTGGAAGAGCCAATCATTGAAATTTTAAAAAATCTAGGAAAGGAATAACGTCATGTATTTGTACTCAAGTTAACGCTCCCAAACTCATTACTTCTACTTGTGAAGGGGGGGAGGGGAGGAGGAGATCAAGAAGTAAAACTACATATGATTAGAAAATTTGAAACAAACTTTACATCTCAAATTAGAGAAGTTAGAGCTTTAGAATAAGAATGAAACGATTTTATCAACCCAAGTTCCAAAAGGGGAGGAAGCAACAAATGTATTTGGAGTTATCCAGACCAAAAAGGGATACATACGACACTTCACCAAATACCCTTTTACAACAGAAAAAAAAAAGTAAAATAAATGCTAATTTTGAAAATTAAAGTACTGCAACTCACCAAAACAGTGCCAATCCCCATTCAATACTTACTTTTGTGGGCGATAAGGGATAAGGGCCGCTTGTTGGTGCGGCAGAGACTGGGTTTTGTTTGTTTTGCCTCTTTGTTACAAGTGTGATTGCATTACCAAATGACCCCAAATGGACTCTCTCTCTCTCTCTCTCTCTCTCTCTCTCTCTCTGCTGTTATTGCAGATGACGAGTTTGACTCTTAGTTGCATTGCAGGAACCTTCAACTATGCCCACGTTTCTTCAACGGAAACGCGTTTCCGCGTTCCCGTCGAAGGAAACTCCAAGAAACCCGTCCCAATGACGACGGGAACTCGTTCCTTACCTATACGGGAACTTACACCCAAAAAACGGTTGAGAGACTTACAATTCAAGTTGCAATTGGTACCTTTAAAGTTGTTTTGATTTTGTTAGTGAGCACATCTGATATTAACCTTCTAGAGTCATATTAATGCCCTTAACTTTTATGCCTACTTAATATGCACAAAGAGCTCTATTGTGTAATCACGTGCTACAATAAAAAAGTTGAAATATAACTAGAAACTTATAATTTTAATAGTAATATTTTATGTGGTAGAATAATATTTTTATATTGACATTTAACAATATAAAATTCCAAAATATATTTATAATTTTAATAATTTTTCCTAACCGCTCCCAATGGCGCTCCCACACTTCTGTGATCATTCGCTCCCCCGTCCCCGCCCCCGCTCCCGCTTCATGTAACTAAGGTTTGACTAGTGGTGTTGTACCCCATCACCATTGCATATTCTTTTGTCTCCCTAGACGACAATTAATTCTGTGAGAAATTGATTCAAACGGGGAGGATGTTCTGGCAAAAGATATTAGGATTTTGCCAAGGAAAGTTACTTCACATAGTTTTTGCCTTTTTGGGCACTCTGGAATGAAGAAATCGTAGGTTTCAAAATTCCTGGTTTACGAAGCCCTGATTGGAGTAATCCGTGAATTTTAAGGATGAGATGTCTAAAGTTAAAGCATTTGTGCCTATTCAGTCAGGTGGAAGAGTTATCTTCCGAAATGACAACTCGCGCTAAAGTTATCTTCAGAAATGAGGCAACGGTAAATCAATTCTATATAGATACACATGCAGAAGGGAAAATTCCGAAACTGAAAGAGTAGAAAATGCTTTGGTTCTTCTGACTTGAGTACTAGAATAGATGCACGCATATAAAGATGAGAATTGGGAAATGCTTATTCTAGTCTCAGTTAGTTCGTATGTTCCGTTGCTATGAGCTATTAGGTGCCTTCTTTGGATTTTGGTTGTTTTGTTTCCATCAGTTGTGTATTTCTTAGCAAGTCTAGGTGGTGGCTGCTGCTTCCAGTTTTCTTTGTGTTGCAGAGCAGTATGGAAACCTAATTTTTAGATTTTGGACTTAACCATGCCACCATTCAGATTTGTTATGCCCCTGGACTTGGGGGCGAAAGGAAGCTGCCAAATTGGCGGCAATGTTTCTACTAATGCTGGCGGTTTGCGCTTTGTCCGCTACGGATCACTTCATGGGAATGTACTTGGTGAGGCTTGTTTTCCTTCTTATGCATTCACTGTGTTTTCATTTGTATCAAGAATTTTTTTTTTATTGTGGTGTTTCATGCATTAGTCACTTTTATGAGTCTCCTTGTGTGAATATATAAAAAAAGTTTGAAGTTCTACTATGAGAGCATTCAGCATTCTACATTCAGGGAAGAGGAGAAAAATTGATGTAGTATGTTTTCTTTTTACTTTCATTTATAATAGCTAAACAGCATCAACGAATATATAATTTTTTTTTTTTTTGGTCAAGCGGAAACGAATATATGATATATCTATTTCAGGAATTCAGCATATAAAAAGCTATTTGCTTCTAGTGAGTGGAGTTGACCATATAGATATTTATTAATATGTGCATATGCATATGTATGTCCATGTGATCTAAATAATACACCATTAGTTTGTTGAGGCCTTAAATAACTATATCAGATTCATAGCCTAAGGAGCTAACAATTAATGCTACCCAATTAGTGCTTACAATCTGCTTTTCTTCATCAAAGGTTTGCAACCCATTTTCTCCCCCTCTACTGTATAATGTAAAAGCATAGTACATATCCATTGCTTAGGAGCATACTTACTTTTAGTATAGCATCTGCAAGGTAAGTAGAAAATTTCTTCTTTCTAATACAAGTGTGGAATAAGTGACAGATGACACTTGGTATATGCAAATGTTTCTCCCCCTGCACTACACGGATTACACTTTAACCTCCATGTAGAAATGTAAGGAAGGTGTACTCCGAACCCGCAAAATTTACACTTAGTGCAATTAATCCCTGCTCATTAATGTTTACTTAATTGTGAGATGTTTGTTAGACATTAGAGAACGACACATGGTTCTCACAGTTACTTCCGTAAATGGTCAGCAAAGTTATAGTGGATCCCATTGAGAACGTGGCCATTATAGCAAATTCTGTCAATGCGTCAAAAAGCATCTACCAGACTACCATGGTGGTTCCAGATAGCAGGCAGAATCACTGGACGCCTTATTGTGATTGCTTGCCAATAAAAATACATCGATGGGGAGGAAACTAGTGGTGTTCTATTTCATTCTGTGGCACGCGGGAAGGGCTCGTGCAGCTGCAGCAGGATTTGAAAAAGGAATTGATCGTGATTTTCCATCTTTCCCTCCCACCTTGAGTGATGGCTTTTGTGTGCTAATGTATCTGGTGCTTGCGCATAAACAATACACTTATGATGGTATAATTATTTTGTCATGTCGTGATAAGGTCAGCAGTTGAGGCATGGGGTAGCTGCACTTTGTAGTGAGTAGTTGGTGAGAATGTTCGGATTTAAATACTACGTTGGCCTTTTTGTCAAGCTTTAGAGCTGCATAGTGTTTTTTTTTTCCACAAGTGCTAGTTCTTATAAATCTCAACCAAAAAAGAATCAAGGTAGAGGGATAAAACCAAAATACATCAAAACAGCAAACTAGCAGCAACAAAACAAAAGCTGTACCCAAAACCATCTAACAACCTAACTATACAGGCTTTAAGATCCTTTCAGACAAACCCCAACTAGCCCAGAGAGCCTAAATTCCCTGGTACAACTTCATCTTCCTCCTAGAGCTCTTGTAGTCCCAGACTTCATTGTAAATCCTGAGAGAAACCTGATCTTACTCTCTGGATTTTCCCTAAGAAATTTTGTAGTCTCTCAAGGGAGCACCTGACACTGTTGCATCTGCAACCTCTGCCTTCCCCATTTAGATTAAGCCACTCCAGAATATTTATCATCCTCCAGTGCACACTTTGGATCAAGTTCCTGCCCATCAACCCTTGCGATTCTAGTAAAGAGAAGGAACATTCAAAAAGAGGTGCTTGGTGAGACTCCACACCATTTCTGCATAGGCAGCAGTTCCCATCAAGCAGCATTCTGGTATTCAGTCTTTGATGAATAGCAAGCCATAAAATAGGGGACCATCTAGGGACATGATTCCCTCTCATAATACCTTAGACCAGTTCTGAATTGGAAACTTAGGCCTGATAGCACTGTAGGAAAAGTACCACTAGGATGAGGCACTCATGCAACAGAGTCTACATAGTCGGGTATAGGCAACAGATTTTGAGGAGTTTGGGTATTACGGATTGAATGGCGTGGTTCCTGTATCCATGCCATCACCATATGCCATGGTCAATAATTGAAACAACCTTAGCACTTAGAGCTCTGCCCAAATTAGACACCATCACACCACCCTTCCCCCAAATCTAGTGAACAAGGGACCATGGGGGTGTTAATTATCTAACCATTGGAATGTTTTCTCCCCATTGCCAATTTGGTACTAAATAGACCTGCATAGTTGTTCTTTTGAGAACATAGAGTAGCTAAACCTAGGAACATGTAAGGTGGTTGTGAGTAGCCCACCTCGTGTCACCTCCGAAACAACCATCCTTTTACCCCTTTAGTGGTTGCGGAAGCTCCACAAGAACCTGAGTCCTGTGAGGCAAAATCAGGCTTGCCAACAGCACCACGGTATCCTGAAGATTTATTGGTTTGGAGGCTAGAGAGAAGGTTCCTTGTTGGTAATGTACCCACAGTACAATGGCCTTGGCCCATTGTCACTGAGAGAGAGACTATGCCACATCCTCAAATGCATCCACTTAATTAATAGGATGTGATGTCTCTAACCTGTGGCGGAACCACACTATGGCAAGCGGGGTCACGCGACCCCGCTGAGTTCCAAAATACCCCTAGAGCAAGTATAGTTTTGAGGAGTATTTCGTAATTTTGCCCCAAAAGATAATATTTTTGCCCTGAAAATCCCAAAAAATTATATGTGGTAGATATTTGACCCCACTACAATCAAATCCTGGGTCCGCCCCTGTCTCTAACAAACCTTATCAGATAGGATTGCCCCATGCATGCAGCTTGTCACTTAGGTAAGTTCTGTGTGGCCTGCATCTAATCAACTAAAAGTTGATATCTCTCTCTCCCCGCCTTGTAGTGCCTTCCAAACACTCCCTCCCTCAACAACCCGATGTTGAACTCTGGTGGCGCAGACTACTAAAATAGCTATTCCCCAATCTATTTGTTTTCTTTGGCCTTTCAAAGAATTCTGTGCTTTCCTAATAAATATTTGGTGTTTTGCCTGAGGTTAGTGCAATATATGATGCGCCTTGGTTTTGTCACCTTTGGTACTTACTTCTCTTACTTGGAAAAGAACGAAAATTATGGAGTGAGCACTCTCACACACCATTTCATCCATTGCTATATCCAAGTTCTGCTGTCAATCCCTTAATCTCGACTTGAGTAGCTGATAGGCAGTAAAGTTTCTTCATTGCACATGTATTTCATTTGAAGCATATTATAGAACAATCTGTCAGGTCTTGAAGCTGTTTTAGCAAATGGTACTGTGCTTGACATGCTTGGGACGCTACGCAAAGATAACACTGGGTATGACCTGAAGCATTTGTTTATAGGTAAAACCCTAAACATTCCACGATTATTTGAGTATTTAATCTGTTATTAAGAATAGAAATCCAGAGCTTTTTTATTCATTCCCAAATAATGTAAAAATGCATGAAGTTATAGTTTCTGCGTTATGTTATCCATGCAATTACTTTGGATTAGGAAGTGAAGGGTCATTGGGGATAATATCTAAGGTATCCATACTTACACCTCCGAAGCTGTCTTCAGTAAATCTGGCTTTCCTTGCTTGTAAAGATTATGTCAGCTGCCAGGTAAGATCACTCTGAAACGATATTCCGCTAATTTCTAAATAGGCAAGGCATGTCACATGGTGAAGTAGTGTATGGTCATAGGAGATCTGATCAGGATTGTGCCGGGAATAAATTCACTATGAATAAATTCACGATAATGCAAACACTTAAAAGGCTCCTGAAACTTATGCAGTATGTATTTCTGTACTTGATTTTTCACAAATCTGCAAGAAAACACGAGCACACTTGCACAAAGCATGGACAAACCTGTCCATAGATATACTTCATTTTGTCCGTCAAGTGAAAGTTATATTAGATCTTGAAAATCTCTTGTTATTGCTTTGTTAGAAAAATGTACCAAAAACTTCCATCCTTGCTGACATGTTGGTTATGGATTTGTGTTCTTTTCCCATATTGCACCATTATGAATTGCCTCTACAAAGAAGTTGCATCCTATTCTACAAATCATTTCAGTTTCAAAAATGTTATTGTGAGGTTCAACTATGAGCTTGATTTGCAATGTCATTCTAGCTTCTTCCTATATTGTAATGTTTGCTTTTAATGTTATGGTGATTCTTTGTCGTTTCATCAGAATCTACTATTAGAAGCCAAAAGGAAGCTCGGCAACATTCTTTCTGCGTTTGAATTTTTGGATAGCCACTCAATGGATCTGGTAAGTTTTCTCAGGTGAATACAGATACTTAAACTCTTCCCAAGCACTAACCAAGAAGCATTGCAATGATATATAACTGCATACCAATGTATAAGGTCCAGAAGCTCCTCAAGAGCCCAGGGCCTTTGAGGCAGGACTTTGGGTCCAACAGTAGTACCGCGTGATCTTGGCTTGGAGGCTAGAGAGGAAGGTCTACCTGAGTGGTGTTCCCATGACTGAGAGAGAAGCTATAATCGCCCTTATGTTGAGATAAGCTCTATTGCTAACTTTGCGTGATGTCATTTGAGTAAAAGGGCTAGGTTTGTTGTTCTTGTTTTGTAGGATTTGAATAGACTAGGATTCAGCTCTCTCAAGTTGAGAGGAGGCAAAAAGATGTGAGAAACCATACTGTTGGTTAGAGGCTGCTGCCTATCTCTATCGTCTTCTTCCTTTATACTTATTCTCCTTGTAGATTCAAGGCCCCTAGATGTTCTAGGTTTCCCCTATTTTATCTCTATGTTCTCCTTCTGGCATCAAAGCCCCTAGTAGACTCTATGGTTTCTCCCCTTTCTTGTCTTTCTCTATTGTTCAATCTTCTCTCCAATGTCCGCAATATGCTTTAAGTCGATGATATATATCCTATCTTTTGTTTCAATTTTGGTGAGTTTTCAGGTAATATTACTCTGGCTAGTTGCAACTGGTCTACTTTGGCTAGTTGCAATTGGTCTAGAAATACAGAGCATAACCACATTATTGATAAATGATTTTGTTAGCATTGCCAATGCTCATGTTTTTTTTTTCAGAACATATGGGAAAATCCTGAAATCGTACTTGTAGACACTTTGCAGCTCGATGTGTACTGATGAACTAGGGAATAACTTAGTATGCCGATCTTGAATGTCAAAGTTTTGCTTTGTTTTAAGCATGTTCCTATGCATTCCAATGGAACTAAACTTCATTAAACCTTGGGTCTCACGCCACGTTACACCTCCTCTTTTCCAGTGTTCTAAAAGTCAGCCTAGCCCCCGCCTAAGCGTTAGGCAGTTAGGCGGTGGTCCAACGCCTAAATTAGGCAGCTGACTAGTCGCCGCCTCGACGCTTGGTGGCCAACTAGTGCCCAGGCACTCCTTTTCCGCCCAACTAGTGCCTAGCAGTTTTTAGAATATTGATTCGAAGACGGGCAATCATTGTTAATTGGTGTTGTATGTGCAAAAGAGATGCGGAGACGGCGGATCATCTTCTCCTTCATTGTCCGGTTGCGGGAGAGCTTTGGTCATTAGTGTTCATGTGGTTTGGTGTGATGTGGGCCATGTCGAAAAATGTAATGGAACTCTTAATTGCTTGGAGGGGTGTTAGAATGGCAAAGAGAAGGAAGCAAACTTGGGCTTTGATTCCACTTTGTTTGATGTGAGTGATTTGGCGAGAAAGGAATTTGAGATGCTTCAAAGGGGTTGAAATGTCTTTGTCTAGGATCAAGAGTGTTTTAGTGAATAGTTTGTATAGTTGGGACAATAGAGAATGTTCTCCTTCTCTTGACCAATTTTTGGATTGGTTTGAGTTTTTCCATCCTCTTGGGAGTGTATAGGGCCTTTTTTGTCTTGTGGCCTTTTTTTGTGTAATTGGGTGGCTTTCCCTTAAAGCCTTCTTATTAATATATTTATTTACTTGTCAAAACAAAAGAATATTGCTCTCTTCACGCACAAAGGTGAAGAGAATTGCTCCTTATTCTCCACCGTGACATGAATGGAGACTGTCTAGTTTAGAGAAAAAGTTAGCATGTGTTGTTGCACTGCTTGTTTACACTGCGTGTTCTTTGCATGGAACAGGTTCTTAATCATTTAGAAGGTGTTCGAAATCCTTTGCCTCCCTCAATGCACAACTTTTATGTCCTGATTGAGACAACAGGGAGTGATCAATCTTATGACAAGTAAGTCACTTACTGGTAATACATCTTTTATCTACTTCATATAGTTCTTACATCTTGATGAAAATTTTGTTGTCATCTAAAATTTTTGCTAGCATTAGGGTTTAATCAATAATAGCTCTTTGCATGTTCCTGATAAAGAAAAGTTCTCTCATTTGCCTTTTATGATACTATTGAAGGAACAGAAAAGGTCGGTTTACAATATTGTGTTGATTGCCTTGTCAAAGCATTCAACTCAAACCAATTGGTAATGAGTGGAGAGGCCACTCATGTTCTAGTTTTAGAGGTAATAATAAACTAACGTGGGACAAGCTCTAACGCACCCCCACATGGGTCGAACGTGCAATCGATGACTCACACGTGGAGAGGTAAACAAAGAATCCATGGCATAGGGAACATAACAAAACAAGATGCACTTACGCACAAAAAACAACGCAATCAACCAAGAGAGGTTTTGTCCAAAAGCCTTGCTCTAATATCATGTTAAAGCATCCAACTCAAAAATAGATTGGCAATGAGTGGAGAGGCTGCCCGGGCTCATGTACTAGTTTTGGAGGTAATAATTACTCAATGTGGACAATCTCTAATAGTCCTCTATGATATGCTTGAGTTCAGTTTCAAGATGCTTTATTTGTTAGTTCAATTCTTTGGGGCTGCTGGTCATTGTAACAAACATTTAACTTGTCCTCGTCTAAACTAGCTGAGTGCCATTGCGCACCTAACATAACTTATATGGAGATATTCTATGACGATAAACAAAAAAAAGGTGTGTATTAGTAAAAAGGTAGACTCCATGTTTTTTAAGCAATCGAGGGTGTGCGAATACTGTATGTGTTGCGAAAATGTGGAGTGTTTCAGCGCATGCTGCAATTTTTGGATCTAGAAGTACCTGTGGATGTAATTTAGAGCGTGCTCAATTTTATATAGCACCATAGGAAAGCATAAGTGAGATCCCAACTAGAAGTGTAATCTACTTGAAGGTAGAAAACGAAATGCAGCTTAAAGCTTCATCTGCATTGATTGGAATTAACTTCATAATTGCTACTCAACTCTTAGCGAGGGAAATATTGAGAATTTTTTCTTGGAGATTAGAATGTCCACTTTAGGAAAAGATGATAATTTTTGGATTTGTCTTGAAGCATTCAGGAATTTGACCTCTGTTATGTTTGTAGTAAACTGCAAGGTTACGAGGGAACACAAAATCAACTCATCGACGCACGGGTTGATCCTTATTCCCAGCAGATTCTATAATGTGATTGTTTTACGGAGACTCTAATTATTCCTTCTAGGGTCAGGCTGATCACATTCGAACATGAGTTGCTCTATCGGGCATGCTGACATGGTAATCTTTGACATGTTATGCAGCCCTAAACACATCTATTGTACTTCCTGATCACTATTAGTGTGGTTTTTCATTGAGTTTGACACGAGCTCCATAAGCTTTTCAAATTGTAGCTGCACAGTGCAAACGATAGATGAGGCTGGATTAATATTCTATCCTACTCCTGGACAAGTACTATGCAACTTAATGCATCAATCTGTCAACAGTTCCCAAAACAACGTGATCTGGAAAAGGAATTACTTACCATTCACGTACAGTTATCTGTAGGGCTGATTCAAGCTTCATTGTGGTCTTTGATTTTACATTATGTCATCTGCAACATCATCATCATTATTTGTGATGTACAAACTTAGATTCACCTATGATGCTTCATATGAAGAGGATGCAGTTTCTGTGATCTTACGGATTGCATTGCCTAATTATTCCACTTTTCTAGGGCTTATGTCCATATGTTTTACTCATAATTTTGTGTTCATGCCTCCAGAGAGAAGCTTGAGGCCTTCCTACTTCGTTCTATGGAAGTTGGTTTGATATCTGACGGTGTTCTAGCCCAAGACATAAATCAGGCGTTTTCCTTTTGGCGTATTCGTGAGGTTCTTCTACTTAACATATTTGTTGGAATGAGGATTCATTTCTTGATCAATATTAGAATGTTTTTATCGTATAAGAAGGCTCTCAATCATGTCATGTTCTCATTTACTTTTAGCTTCTCTTCCACAGTCCCACCTCTTGTTGCTTAACATGGCACGAGAAAAGCCTTAACCATTAATAAACTAAACTATTTGGATTATGAATTTATGATTGTGAAGATTGAATTTTGAAACTCCACTCATAAATCCCTCAGCTGTGCAAGCCAGGCAATCCTTCCTCGTTATTCTTTATTTTCCTCATTCAGCTGTGTTTCCTTGCATAAGTTATGTCAACGACCTACTGCATACTTGGTATGCCCTATGGATAGAAGTGGATCTGTAATTGAACTTTTTAAGTTACGGCGAATGGTTTACATATGTTTCTGTTTCTTGTCAAACTAATGTCAGTATGAAGTCTTATACGACTCTTTCACTTGATATGCTTTGAACTTCTTTTCTTTCAATCACACATATCCTTTGAACTTGGATGCTAGTTTTTTCTTCTTTTTTAACTTAAGGAAGCATGCAATATACCTGTACATGCGGGGGTCTGTACAAGTGTTGAGAAGTTATGTAATACTCATGTATTTGCTAAATTTATCTCGTTTATCTGCTAAATTAAGTTATCCTTTGTTGAGATTTTTCTCTCTACAACTTGTGCAAGGATTATTAAGGCTGCTAGCTTTGATTCCTCCCCTCCCCTCCCTTCCTTTTTTTTTGCTTAAGGAAGCATGCAATATATGCAGGTGTCTATATGTTTGTTAACAAGTCATGTAATAGTCATTCATAGGTTAAATTAGATTCCTCTGTGGATTATTCTCTCTACAACTCTCCTGTGGATTACTACAGCAGTACAGCCCCTTGGGCTTGTTTATTTGCATCTTCAGTATCTCTTCTCAAATTTGGGCTGCCTAATTAATAATAGCAGCATCTTTTGGTGCATCAAGTTCCCGGCAGTTTTGGCTATTCATAGTTGTCATTCTTTGATATTTCATTTTGAATTTCTTGCAGTTCAAAAAAAAATTAGAATTCCTTGCGTTGATTCTGTTTGTGTCATCACAGGGTGTACCCGAAGCGTTAATGAAAGCAGGGGCTGTATACAAATATGATTTGTCACTTCCTATTGAAAAGATGTACGATCTTGTTGAGGAAATGCGAATGCATCTTGGTAACGTCATTATATTTGCTACTAGCAATAGTTAGCCAGGGTTTTTCCAATACATTCTTTCTATGTTGGATGCTTGGGAGGTCATTATATATGCCAAAACAATGTTTTTCGCAATCACTATCACAAACTTACATTACTTCCTTTTGGTCTTGTGAATCACTTTCTTGATCTTTGGATGTCTCAGAAGTAAAATGTTTAACCTCCTTAACCTTTTATTGAGTTCTAGGTCCTGCAGCCAAAGTAGTCGGCTATGGACACCTTGGAGATGGTAACTTGCATCTTAATATATCACTTCCAGAGTATGATGATACTGTAATCTCCTTGTTCCTTCTTTGTTCTAAGTATTTTTCCCTGAATTGATTGTTCCTAATTCTAATGCAAACATTGCAGGTTTTAGGCCAAGTTGAACCATTTGTTTACGAATGGACATCTAAGCACCGCGGGAGTATCAGTGCTGAGCATGGCCTGGGACTGATGAAAGCTAATAAGATTCACTACAGCAAATCTACTGAAAGTGTGAGTCTTCTTGAGATCATAGACAACGTCATCCTTCCTAGGTGGTTGATTAATATTGAAACGAACTACTGAAGGCATTTAAAAGATACGCTTAGATATAGAGGTCTTTTGCAACACAAACGATGGTTTGTTTTTTGACGTCATCCTTCCTAGGTGGTTGATTAATGTTAGAAACACAGCTCTACAGAAGGCATTGAAAAGATGAAGTTTCTACAGTGCAATGTAGATTTCTTTTGGAACATAAAACAATGGTTTTTTATTTAATATCTTTTTCGGTTCCTTTTCAGACTAGGAAATTGCCAAAGTCTATATCTTAAGGTCTTTAAATTTATTCCCCTCATGAATTTTTTTTGTTTTATGCCAAAAATAGAAAAGTAATTTGATTGTTGTAACATTTAAACAATCAGTTCCCATGGCAGAAAGAAGACAGTAACAGCCTCGCCTACCAAACTGTTTGTGACCTTTCCATTCACCTTACGGCTAGGACTAACATATATAGCAAAATAAATGCAAAAACGGAAATGTATATGAGTTTCAACGTTCCTTTTCTGATATGTTGAAGCAAGTTTTCCGAGTTCTAGAAATGGTTTATATAGATGTTCTTTAAGAACAACTACTATCAAATATGCTAATTGGTTTAGTTTATGTCAGTCTGATTGAGGTAGTTAGAGGAGTTGTGACAGGAATGAGCAATTATCTAATTTCTTTCCGACTTTTGAACTCAAGAAAATTATGATAAATCCATTAAATGTAAAGATTGAGTAGACATAAAATGCTTGATTGTCATTCTTCAGAGATTGAACACCTCAGCTAGATTCATTTTGGCATTTCTAACATACATAATCCATTTTTGCAGGTGCACTTAATGGTTTCCATCAAGAAGTTGCTCGACCCCAATGGGATACTCAACCCATATAAAGTTCTTCCATCATCCCTCACGTCCTAAACTTGAGGTGAGACAGTTGTCTTTTTGGACCTTTTTAACTCTGAATGGTCACATTTTTTACTTCTATCCTAATTCCTAACTACTAGTTTTATTGTAGCAAGTTTGTTGTTTTATGGGAAGTACTCAATTTATGAAAATTTAAAGGACCAAACTGAATACAAGTTCTTAGGGTCATGCCGCAGAGCTAGGCCCTCAACAGCTATACAGCATAGTCCCAGCAAAACACCGGAAAAAAACTCTTAAACCACAACTAAGGAAACAAACAAATCAAAAGGAAACACTGAAAACTCCATTCTAATTTGTTAGCAATATTCCACTGAATAAACTTCATGCATCATAATGAGACTTGTTCCTCTGAGAAGGTTTAATCTTCCTCAAGGAACTGAGTTAATCTCTGATGCTAGAGACAGTTCTCCCACAGTCTGATCCTGAGCCTGAGCCTCAGCCTGATTTTGGAAGATTCTCTGCTTTCTTTCTGTCCAAAGATTATATATTGATGCTGCCACGGGAAAAAAAAAAATTTTTACCACAGTTATTTGTAACTCCCTCTCACATGAGGTGGGTCCCATGTATGTATAGGTCCCACCCCAGGTGAGGGGCATTACAATAACCGTTGTGTTAAAAAATTCCTCTTTGGAGCATTTCAACCCTTAACGCTAAAAGCTTTTCCCCTCTACATGCTGCACAAAACATCCAATCTACATTGACCAATCCGAATAGAACTCCTCTCTCACTGTCTGGCCTGGGAATAAGGACACTCGAAGAAAGGGTGGTAGTGAGTTTCCCTTGCATTGTAGCACAAGCTGCACAACTGACAGGTTTCTTGCATTTCTACCCCCCAGCTGATCGTACTGTCCTTAGTGCTCAACCTTTGTTGCACTTCCATCCACAATATGAAGGCCCATCTGGGAATTATTCTCCCACCCCAGACCACTGTATATCAGCTCTGAACTGGGTTTTAATGTCTAATTGCATTCCATGCAGAATTAACATTGAACACCCACTAGCACGTGGAAGCCACTGAACTAAATCTTCATTTGTAATCTCTGGCTGCAGATTAGGAGGGCAGTGAGATGTGATACTAATGGTTAGTTGGTTACCTTACTTCTTGGTTTGGGCCATTTTCATTGTCCAAGCTAATTGTCCCCAAGCCTTTAATAAAGGGCTCCCGGACAATTGTCCAACCATAGGAAAATGCCCTTACCATTACCAATCTCATGTTGAACCAGAGGATGCCCCTATTCTGATATATACTAAGCTCCTTTCTGATTCTCCATGAAGCATCCGCTGGAATATCCATGTGCCATATACATTGCCCTTTAATAATGTATGAACCCATTTGACCCATAAGGTGTCTGTCTACCTTCAGGCACAGAGTCCACAAATGTCAGACTGTAGTGACCTTATTCTGTTCATCGATTGGTTGTCTTACATGATGAAATTAGCATTGAAACCCCTGCAAGTGTCCTACCTATTCCTCTCTAGTGGGAAGATATTGGAACCGCAACCTGGACGGACATTATCTACATGAGTTCTATGTGCAATTACACAACAGCTATGTGCAATATTAGATATGTACCGTAGGATTTTTTTAACAAAATTCCTGATAACACAATTTTGGTGATTGGCTTCTCTTCTAATCGCAAATGTCCACATCGGAGCACCTTTCATGTCTATGTCACATAAGGAAACATCATCTAGAAGGAATAAAATGACAGTCGGGAGCAGTCCCGTATCAAGTTCAATTTTAGGAGTTATGGCAGCATGTGGAATGTCAGTTTCAGCGAGAACGAAGGTAAGAGCTAGCTAATCAAGCGTGGGTTGTCGTAGGGCTCATCCTTTGCAGTAATCTAATGGCAGCCGTTTTCTTGCTCTCTCTTTTTTCCTGCTATTACTGCTAAGAATTTGAAGCAGTTGCCCGAAATCCTTGAATTTTCGGCCGACCGTGTAACTGGCAGGCTTGTCATCCTCATAAGACTGCTTTCCTAGCATATATATGCCTTAAATATATATGCCTTAATGAAATTTCTGATGACACAATATGTCCACCTCGGAGCCCCTTTCATGTCTATGCCAAAAAATGAAAACCTTCTACAACGAATGAAATGTCAGTTGGGAGCAATCCTGTATCAATTCAAACTTTAGTAATCATTGTATATTTTTTTATCTTGACTAGGAAGCTGCTTGGCCTCAGCCATGATGCCTTTCTTGATTTTGTCCTCGTAGGATTTATTTTCTAGCTCCTTATCACCTAAGAAACACGGATGCAGACACTAACGCGAACCTGGACACAAAAACCACCACATAATTAGTCTAGTATGGCCAGATACAACTCTTGTAAGGGGCTTGAAAGCCTCCACAATAGGCTTTGTTTTTAGTATGGTCATTAGTGACAGCGGTACGAACATCAATCTTTGTCATCAAAGACTTTTATTTCCTGCTTGTCCTAATTTCTCATAAGATAATTGAAAGGGCACACTTCTAGGATATCTTATGGTATACACATCCCTTTTGTAGGTTAGTCCTCAACCAAACCTTCCAATTTCTTATGTTTACCATCAAATGCATGCAATGCTTAGAAGTTGGACCAAATTTCCTGGCTAATATGACTGCTCAAAGAGTTAATGAAAAAGTTCCTCATACTCAAAATTACAACGGGCAGGAGTTGGTTATTGATAAACCTCTTTCAATCCACTTGAGATGTGCTAGAATTTACCATGAAGATAGGTCCAAAGGGGAATCATTTAAGCTTTTGTGGAAAATTTAGTTTGCCAACCCAAGCCCTATTTTGCCTTTGTTTACCATGAATTTGTTTTTTTTCTGGAAATAAAAGTTACAAAGATCATAATGTAAAGCTTCAAATGTTGATTTCTTGTTTTACTGTATGTGATTTGCATGATGGAAATATCATTTGAAAGGGAATGTCCAAAAAGAGGTGGAGGCCTCCCACATAGCTCCAAGGATAGCTTTTACAAGAAAATCAAGCAAATAGTAGTTCTGATAGAACTAAGATTGGATAGTGGTGTGAAAACTGGTGTGGAAGAGGTAAAAACTAGTGTGGAAGAAGTAGAAGTAGGTGTGGAAGAAGAAGTGGGTGCAGAAGTAGACGTAGCAGCTCGTGTGGAAGGAGTGGGTGGACGTGACACAGAATATTCAAAATATTCTATCAGACTTATATTGAACCCTGTTGCCCATTCAATTCAGGAAAATTGTGTGGGGTTACATTACAGATTGATCCACAATACAGAGTTTCAGAGGCTGAGGTGATGGCAAAGGATGAGGCAAGTGACCTGGCCATATTGAGACCGAAGACTAAATGCAAACTCAATTTCTTGAAGTTTTTCCAATTGGAATGATGTGATTACTCCATCAACGGAGATCTTATCCATTTGTCATCCTACTTCACCTATGAGATTAGACATGTGTCTTACAACTGTGTTTTTTCTGAGAGGATATGTACCCTAATTGTGTGAACTAGACATATTGAGGGAGAATTGTGGAAGATGTAATTGGCCCGGATGACTTGGAGTTTGGAGGTTATGATCCGAATCTAAGAATCATCAAGAACTTCAACGGTGGAGAAGGGTCATCTGGGGGACCTGTTTTTGATTGCCAGGGCAAAGTTATTGGGCTTGTGGCTTTCCGTTATCTAAGCTACCTATTCGCAATTCATTTTCAAGAGTTGCAAGAATTTGTTCAGAAAAGCTTTGAGGAACCGGATGAAGGAAAGGGCAAGAGAAACAGCAAGGGTTGGGAAACAAGAAGCCGCAATGGACAAAAGGAGAAAAAGCAGTTGATAGTATTAGACTATTAGTATATCTATCAACCTCCTCTGCTTCTTCTCCTTTCCTTTGAGGAACCGGATGAAGGAAAGGGCAAGAGAAACAGGAAGGGTTTGGGAAACAAGAAGCAGCAATGGACAAAAGGAGAAAAAGCAATTGATAGTATTAGACTATTAGTATATCTATCTACCTCCTCTGCTTCTTCTCCTTTCCTTCACTTTGGCTTATTGTTTCCCAACCCTTGCTGTTTCTCTTGCCCTTTCCTTCATCCGGTTCCTCGAAGTTTTTCTGTACAAATTCCTGCAACTCTTGAAAATGTGGCAATCGAAAACAAGTCCCCCGGATGACCCTCCTCTACCGTTGAAGTTCTTGATCCGGATGATTCTTAGATTCGGATCATAACCTCCAAACTCCAACTCATCAGGGTCAATTACATATGCCGCAATTCTGCCCCAATATGTCTGATCCTCCCAGAAAAAATACAGTTGTAGGACACATGTCCAATTTCAAAGGTGAAATAGGATGACAAATGGATAAGATCTCCATTCCTGGAGTAATTGCATTATTCCAATTGGCAAACTTCAAGAAATTGAGTTTGTGTTTAGTTTTGGTCTCAATATGGCCAGGTTTCTCGCCTCATCCTTTGCCACCACTTCAACCTCTGAAAACTCTGTATTGTGGATAAACCTGTAATATACCCACACACAATTTTCCGGAATCGGATGAGCAACAGTGAGGATTAATCCTCACTATTCAATATAACTCCGGTAGCATATTTTGTCTCACCTCCACCACACCAGCAGCTACATCTACTTCTTTTTCCACACCCACTTCTACTTATTCCACACCAGCTTCTACCTCTTCCTCATCAGCTTTCATACCATTGTTCAATCTTGGTTCTATCAGAACTACTATTTGCTTCATTTTCTTGTAAAAGCTATGTGGGAGGCCTCCACGTCTTTTTGGATCCTTTTCGAACGATATTTCCATCTTGCAAATCTGAACCCACCCTCTTCCTGAGGACTACATACTTGATCCTAGCTAATTTTAGCCTAGAATGCTTCATATGTGATCCAAACCATAAAAATGCCATCAAAGAACTCTCAATCTCTTTGGTCATCTTGCCAGGGATAAAATAGAACTCCAGTAAATTCGAATATTGAACAATATTGATTGATTTAATGCAGGGAGCATCTGAGGAAGTCTCCAGGGGCAATTGGTGATTGACAGACTGTCCAGGACGAAGATATGTTATGCACCAAAGAATGATGCTAAATTTGGGGATGGACTCAAAAGAGGTTGACATGTGGACTCCCAATTTTTTCCTGATGCATTAAAAATAAAGCATGACTCAAGGACGGAAGCATGTTTGGCATTCCGAAGTAGTGATGGCCCTTAAAGCAAAGTAACATTAAGAGTAATTATTCTCTTCTTTTTTTTTTGCGGAGTACATTAAGAGTGTAATCATGTGTTTAGAAATGTGCTCTTTATCTCTTCAAGAATGTATAACAAGAGATCCTACTTTATCGAGACTTTGTTGCCAAACTCAGTACACAAAGCGGATCAAAAAAAAAAAAAAACCTCAGTACACAAAAAGTTGTTTGTACATCAAGAACTCTAAAAACCATGGACCTGGGTAGTTGTTTTCCTTGAGGCCTCCATAATGGGTCACTTATGCGGCGGAAATGGGGCAAAAGCCTTCTTGTGCTTGGGCAACTGTCATCCTTTTAAGGCCATAGCATAACAGGTTTGGTTCTAGAGTGGTTAATAATTTAGGGAGAAATCTCGATGCTAAAGTTGCTTCAATCATTTCTAAAAATGAGGGGAAATGGCCTAGAAGAAGAAACCTATTACTCCGTACTTAGGAGATCATGGATAATACCCAAGGTACTTTTCCTGCCTAATGTATCTCAAGAAGACACAGAAATTGCCACCAAAAACACTTCTGAGTGCTCTCATTGTGGTGGTGTTGTTATACTTCCTATTCAAATAACTTTTTTTTATCGGCGAAAGTAAGTATTATTATAATAATTAAATTAGCACATTCGAAGAGGAGTTAACTTCTGACCTCCTATCTCCGGGCACCTAAGTGCACCCCTAATGTCATTGGGCCAAAGGCTTCTCGGCCTATTCAATAAACTTACAATATTCTGCTGGCGTGTTACATTTCCATTCATATAAAATATTCACAACAAATATGCTCATCTGGAGATCATTACATCATCACAATGAATGGTAATTTCACGTCCGAGCACTCCTCTCTTCCCTGGCTTCAAGGGTCTCTACTTCCTCGTTTGACAGAAGATCAACAATTGGTTCATAGACATCCCACTCCCTTCTCTTTCTGAAAAAAAACATAAGAAATGGTAGTTACTCGCCTGTATGCGACAGATTTTAATCATGTATCCACTACATTTTAACAATGCAGTTTATTTTGACAACAACCATGAATAAATAGTAGTAGATTATGAGACACTTCGTCGAATTTTGTGGTGCTACTGATAATCTCTTATCTACCTGGAAAAGAATTTTCATTAAGAAGCCCAAACCAAAACATAGAGCAATAGTCCAAGGGCAAGCCCTAGCATACAACAAGAAACCCTTGCAGGGCACAGAACACGGACAGAAAACCGAAACCCAACTGTAAACAAAGCAAAATCATGCCCAACCCAACAACAGAGGCAAAGCTAATTACAAAGGGGTAGCCTCAAGAACAATGTGTGGCACATTCAACAATGTGCCATTCAAGAGCTTGCAAATGTCCCTATTTTCAAAGCTTGGTTTGATATTTCTCCAAGCCAAAATGGAGTCCCTTGTACCATTGAGGATCCTGGAACTAAGAGAACAAGAGTCCGTGGCTTTCTGTCGAAAAGATCCTCAGATTCCTTTCACCCCAGCCCCAGGTATTATACATAGTAAGTGCTTTTCTGACTACCAAGTGCTTTTTTAGTATTTGAATTGCTTAATCTTGGCATGCTGACCAAGCACTTCATAATGACAAAGTTCAACAAATTCTTTGAGTCACGAAATAGAAGGAAATGAAAAGGCTTACCGAATGACACTTGATCTGTAACCAAACAATTTCATCAAGTCCAATGCAGTTCCACCTGCCTTACTGAGAGAGAGAGAGAGAGAGAGAGAGAGAGAGAGAGAGAAGATACACAATATAGGTAGTGATAAGCAACGATGACAAGCAAAGATTCATTCTAGCATATATTCATCTTATCAGGTCGCCTCCCTCTGTCATACCTGGCTGGGAATTGTTCAGCCCCTCTGCGACCCTTCTTATTTATTCTGGTTTCCCGTGCTGAAGCTACACTTTGAATTGCAATCTAGCACATGAACTATGAAATATAGTCAACGGAGCAAGAATAACAAGTTTCGGTAATGGCCAACAACTTATGATACAAAAGAGCATAGTATTTGACCTCATATAGTTGTTCCCTGATCACAACCGCAACAGCAGGCTGCAAGACAATACTCACTTTTTAGGTGGCAGAACATTCACGGTAATTCTCTATGAAGATAAAATAGTAACGGAATCTTTTACTATGGACAAAAGGATTGGGTTCAAGAGCATGGTGGACATGCGCGAGCACACACACAAGAGCATAAGAACGTGACTAGTAGTCACCTAGATGAGATTCTAATGTGTTTCGTATCTCACAACAAATAAGAGCTGCAATTAATTGATTTGAAGTTTAGTTATCAAAATGACTCCAGAAAATGTCATATTCAAACATTTGCTGAACACAAAAAACAGAGTTCAAATTCTATAAAGAATATCTCTTCAGAAAGCCTAGTAAGAAGGGTGCATAAGTTACTTTTTTTCATAATTATGAACAAACAAAACCAAGGATAAAAAGGCTGGGTAATGAAAACTTGATGAGGAAAATTTAATGGCTGTACAGAAAAATCTAAAAGTGTGGATTCAAAACAACTCACAGTGAAATATTTCACACGAGATCACTTATAAGTTAACAAACGAAGTGCACGCATATACCTTCTCTATTCCATTAAGGACATATAACTATCCTCACTATAAAGAAGCAATTTACGGAAAATAAACTGATATGCACCTTCATTCTTCTACGAGGGTCCAACGTAAAATACCACTCACTGAAACACTTGCATTCTAATTCAGCAAAAAGTTCCCCGAAACATCAACAACAGTCCATTACAGGGCATGACTAAAACCCAAAATTAGGAATGTCAACTGAGTCGCGCAAACACAGCGTTCTTGTTTTGCCCAACAAAGTTTTTCGGGCTCAGGGCTCACCTTCAGTAAGTTTGGCTGAGCCAAGCTGGGTGAAAAGAGAATCTTGACTTCTTTTTTCTGCCCAAGTTATGGTGAGCCTAACTCGCCCAAATAAGGGTTTGGTTAACGTAATTAATCAAAGCATTATATCATATACATAAGTTGGGTCTTTCGTCGTGTATAGGTTTGGTGGTCGAGAACATTTAGACTATAATGAACACTAAGCCTCCTGTCCCCTGCAAGAGTTAACTTTTGCTTTACCTAGAAATCTTACGCAATACCAGAGCAAACCCCAGTAGTCAAAATCAAACAATTTTTTACTCAGTTCACGATGCGATTCAAGATCCATTTATAGCCAATACTACAAACAATTTGCAAATATCCCAGCTAAAATTCTATGCAACTGCTCTAAATCGGACTACGAGGTCAGGAGTACTTTTTTCCCGCCTTCAAGCCCCTGAACTAAAGGACAAGTTTTCTCCAACAATACGGGTTTCTACCGGGAAAAAATGGAGATCAAGTTGATGACTTGATATGTCATTGTAGTTTTGAATGAGGACTATTTTAGTAATTTAGAACTCTGTAAATAGGACTCAAGACCATATATAGTGGGAGGTCAAGATGTAGAAACCCCTAGGTTGGTTAGAGCTGCAACTCAATGTCTCTTCCCCACTGTATAGTGCAGGAGGTCAAGATGAAGAAACTCGGGCTCGAGATAGGAAAGCATCAAACAAAGCAAGAAAAGAGTTGGCTTTTTTGGCCCAAGACAAGCCTTAGGACAAAAAGAAGGGGAAAGAAGAACTTTGCTATCAAAGTCAAGGAAGCGAAAGATAACTCGACCTAATCAGTAAGCGGAAGAAGAAGCTGAGAAAGCTTACTCATACCAGGCCAGGAAAGGACCCCTAGTTGGTTAGAGCTGTGACTCAGTATATCTCTTCCCCCCCCCCCCCCCCCCCCCCCAATCCTCCTTGTGGATTCAATGCTCCCTAGAAGTTGTAGGTGCCCCCTTTCTTTCTCCCTCTACTCGTAGATTTTGAGGGCCCTAAGAGACTCTTGAGTTTCTCCCCTTGTTATCTCCCCCTGTCTTCTACTTCTATCCCATGCATTCAAATAAACGTAATTCATAGAAATATTTGACCAACACTTAAATTTGTTATCTGCAATTCTGCAGGTTACGTCACAATATCATTTTGAACACAGACATCATAAATGTGTCTAGTCAATCAGACCATTTTCCATAATTAAGGCACAAGCTGGCCCTTGGTTGATTTGGTGGTTAAGACATTTCAAGAAAGGCTGGTGGGTTGGAAGAGGTTGTACTTATCGAAAGGGGAAGGAATGACCCTTATCGAAAGCACTTTGTCGGGCTCACCTACATACTTTATGTTAGTCTTCACTATGCCTATTTCGGTGGAAATACGTTAGGGAAGTAGAACAAGAAGAACCTGTAGCAACAGTAGAAGTAGAACTCGCAGAAGCAGAACTAGCCATGGTAATAACCAATCAGAGACAAGCAATCAAGCAACAGATCAACCAACCAACCAACCGATCAAGCTTATCTACCAGTGAGTCAACAATTAACAACATACCACCGTGCAGTACATGCATCGAACAACTACTAATAGTAACAATACCAACAACAGACCCCAACAACGCAACCGGTCATACCAAAAACAGCAACAAATTGAGAGAAGCAACAGGCACGAAAGCAGCAGATCAAGACCAACAACCCAATAAATCGAGAGCACCAACCAATAAACGAAATAGACATCAATATATCTAGATGGAGGTCACTAATAGCAAACAGAGGCTATTTTGAACAGTGAATGAGCACGTCGACAAATCATGAACCCAGGTAAAGCAAAGACAAATTGACAGTAACAAATCATAATTCAAACTGTTTCGAGCATAAATCGTGTGATTTAGGGCTGTTCTGAACACGGTTCAAGCTTTTCGGACTAAGAAATGGGTTTTTGAACTTTGATTCATGGTTCATGAACTTCGAACATGGGTTTCAAACTACATTAATGGGCTTCAAACTTTGATTTAGGGTTTCGAGGGTTGTGACGGTGGTGATTTAGGGTTTCAAGCTTGGAGGGATATCGATTCAGGGTTTAGGTTACGGTTTCGAACATTAGGTTTCTGGGTCGATTGAAGATTGCCGGCAGGAAGAGGACAGAGGCAGCAAGAGGGTGATGACGGTCGCAGTGGTGGTGGAGGGTGGTGATTTGGCGTATCTAGGGTGGATTAGGGTTATGCTTTGATACCATGTTATTAGAGATGAAGGAAAGTAAATAGGGTGATAAAGTAACCCTAGCACAAATATTGTTTGTATATATAGTGGTGAGTACAAGACACACAAAGACTAAGCCACCCTCAATCACTAATGCAAAACATATATCTCCAAACACCGGTTATCACTCCCTTAACTAGCAAACTGACAGAGAGATAACGAAGGCCGGAAAGGGAGCTGTTCTAGATATGGACATACTAGGGGGGGAAATCAAACAGAAAAGAGATAATTGACAAAATGTTACAGGAAATACAAATTAGGACATTTGGGTACAAATTAATACTAATTTTAAATTAATGGATGTAGCTCATGCTCACTATTAAGTGATAATTTATATCCCCGTGAAAATCGGTGACTCAATTGAAACTTAGTTACATTAGCAAACAAGATTTAGACTCCTAATATGAATCAGCACATTATCTTCTTAAAATGTCACATCGCAAGTCGGCCTCATCACTACTAGTCTACTCCGTAGAAAAAGATAGTAAAAGATTAACGTTAAACATAAAACTACAGTGACAAAAATCACTCTTGGGCCCAAAGGATGTAGTTTACTTGCTTTACTTACACCAACTTCAGGGTCTTCAATACCCAAATCTGCGCAAAAAGTTCTTGCGAATTCTTCTGGATTGCTCTCAAAGTTGTTCAAGTCCTGGTAATCAATCAAGAATGTGTTATGGCAGTGAAAGCATGTAGAACATAAAAACAACTGCACTGACTATTATAACTGGACCATCCTATTTGACCCCATGAGATACCTGATACTCGTTCTCTAATAAACTTACCCACAAAAACTGGTCCTTTATGAGTGTGTGGTTTACTCGAAGATCAAGCTGGGAAGAGGAAGACAAAGAATCACCAATAAGGCCATAATTTTGTTTTCTAATAACGAGACGCTGAACATTAGCACAAACATGTAGTTCTGTTTGCATATGAAAGAACAAGCATCATGTGCTAACCAAAACAAACCTTGATAGTGACGATCTTCTCCCCAGTGTACATATCTTGCCCTTCAAGTGATCGAAATTCAGTCAGTTGTGACTGCAATAACACATAATCGAACAAGTACAAGAATAAGATAATCAGGAAGTTGTTAAGGTGCTGAACTCTTGTGGAATGTTGTGTTTCAAGCATCCACTTACTTGAATGGATTGAGCAATCTGTGTTATGAAAGCTGGAGGAAGCTTCAAGTCTTTCACTGTCTTTTTTGCAAATATCACCACCTCTGAATCTGGATCTATGATATACAAATACGTCAAATATCCATTGCACAAAAACGAGAATGTTAACACGTCTTCAATACTAAATACTCATCAAGTGAACGAAATATCGAACAAAAGCAGTTAAAAATGCTCACAAGACGTTAATCTCATCTGACAGTTCCATCATTTATTTGGCGTTAACACAACAATTTTTACACAAACGAATTCTCTTGACCAGCAGATATGAAACACATACACGAGGTAAAGTATATAATGGTGACCACCTTGGCATCCAAGCACGAGAAGAAACTATTAAACCAAGCTAAAAAAGAAGATTGGCAACAAGTTTTCTCTTTCAGGTTGCCATGTAAACGTGCAGACTGCAGTTATTGATTAGTAACAAAAAAATGTGCACCTATTGGCTTCACACACCAATCGGTGACAGTGCGGACCGTGCCGTTACTGGTGAACCAACACACTCAGAGCAAGAGAAAACAATTACCCCGAGCCTTGTTTTGGTCATACAGAAGGCCTCAGTAGGACTAAGGAGCTGAAGTATGAATATGACTCGCCCGAAAAAATGCACAACTACGCACAGAGAGAGAGAGAGAGAGAGAGAGAGAGAGAGAGAGAGAGTGAGGCATAACAGAGTACAGAGTGGGAAGTATCTGGGAGTTCTCTGAACTCTCTAACTCATGGAAATCATTACAACCTGAGGGAGAATCCAGCTACTGAAACCTATGCTTGGCCAGCTTGGAATCAACCAAGCGTCTCGGGAGCTTGAGCGAATATTCCCTCTTCAAGTTGCTAGTTCAACACGAAGGCATTGCAAGTGCATTGGCATTTCAAGGCACAAAGAGCGTCAACACTCAACACATTAATGACCCTTTGTCTCAGCCAAGTAGGCTCACATATTATCGATTGTCGAAGGATGAGCAATAACAATGGCTTTAGGCCGCATTGTAGTCACTCATCAACCTTCAAGTGGCCTCCCCAATTCTACCAACCAACCAGGATGGGTGGTCACAACACAGGTACACGAATTACGGGTGTTTGACTGACAACTCATCTACAATCCTAAGTTATTAGAGAAAGGGATAACTCAATAATTATATTACTAGTCACTACGCCCTTTTCATGTATGGCCAACTGTCTCCAAAGGTGGGCCAATCACATGCAAATAATGTCATTAGTTGGTTGATGGTCAGGTTTGAAACATCATCTATTGCCCACTTTGATACTATGTCAGTTTAAGATACATTGTTGGACTCGTTTCCTAACCACCATCTTAGGGGCTTTCTTTGTGGGAAGTCTCCACTTATCGAGACAACAATTAATCTTTCTACAATATTCTAGCAATTTCTTTAGTTTCGAACAGAAATAAGAACGTAGTTTTGGAGCACAGGGCATGTCTGTGTCAAGCACGCGTCAAACAACAACACTCAACAGACACCACAAACTTGTCAGAGACATAACTTGTTTTGTTCCCTTTTCATTTTTTCAGAAATGTACAAGCTGGGGGCCCAAGTCCATCACAAATGAAACACATTATTAGTTCATAAGAAAAGAAAAAAGGAGATTTTAAAAAAAAATGTTGTTAACATTGGGCCGTGGACAACCTCCACATTCATGTGAAATACAATTCATTGAAAAACTTGAACATTGCAGAAATTTGTATGTGTGGAAATCAGGACATAGTGTTGAAATCTCCACCTCCAAAGGGAGACGATGTGTGGTTTTCATCACAATCATCTCCAACTCTCAGAGCCTGACTACTGAAGATTGATGTTCGGATTCTGACTCTTCTCCTACAGCCACCTGCGAGTCAAAGCTCTTCAGCCCAGTCCACATTCTTGTAGCCATATCGGGTGTGAATCCCCCACCCATGTCCTGTAATGTCGAAACGGGTGCTTCCCCCATTCTGGGGGATCCATGCAACATGGGTTAATTATTGGTCAAGTAATTACCTTTTACGTATGTATTTAACCTGTCCCTATTTTGTCCTATCCTGCATTTGTTGGAAATGACCATGTCAGGTTGTGTTGCATGTCCGCGTTCGTACTCCTTAGCTGAGCATTTCTTTTTGTTTGGTACGAGGGGACTACAGGAGTCATCCAGCGTGGGCGACCAAATAGCAAAATATCTCTCTTTACAGGCGTTCCCCAGCCATAGACTTTGTTATAGCGGCATACACGTAACATACCAGCACCATATATGTGCTACATAGGTAGGATCCATGCATGTCGACTCACATGAATTAACTTATATATTTGGTGGGTCTCTCCAAACTTAGAGTAATTAATTGGTGAAAGAGTAAAAATCAAATCCATCAATTAGAAATAAGAGTGGGGAAAGAAACACAGAGACAGATGGAAGGTGCGGGGGTTGTGAAGGAAATTGCATACCACAAGGATTCCAAGTAAACGCATCTCTGAACTTCTGACCATCAATCTCAATGTCCAGACGAATAGGAACTAGATTGTCGGATGTTGGACTGCATTCCAAAAAGGTGCAACACTGAATAAATAATCCTAACAGAAAGCAACACACAAACACACAGTGAGAGAGTTGTTTACATTCTGAATTTGACAGGATTCCTATTAGAGTAAGTGGATGCTGCTGAGAGGTGTTTCATGGCGTCTGGAAGTTGCCCTTTGTCCTGTCCGTCTGTCAACCTAATACATTACAGTTGTATAATACCTACAACAACCACTGCAATGCACGGATATAAAGATGTGAAGAGGCATGACGGGGATTAGAAAAGCAATTGTGTAGAAAGTCAATAAAGTTGAAAACTATTCACCATAGTATTTCAGTGAACAAAATTAATTCGGGAAGGAATTTTATCACATATAAACACAAAATTAACTATGTACAGATGGATACATATTGGAAATCAAATAAGCATAAAAATAAGAGAAATGATCCTGACACACTCCTTTTTCATAATATATAACACTCTTTTGTTTAGCCTTATACTCATCAATTTGATGGGTGATTCTATTTTGAACCCAGAAAAACTTGTCGAACCTCAGTTTCTCTCCACAGCAATTTAAAGTGATGGAACGAAACCAAACCAAGCCTTAAGTCCTAAATGAATGAGATCAGAGACATGAATTTGTTTCCCCCAACGACCTCCCCCTTCAACTGGTGGGAATCCTCCGGTCACACAACACTTCCGAAGCATTCAGCCACTTGACCCATCCAATTTGTTCTGTGTATTACATCTTCCGTAATCTCTCCACCCTTGTTGACAAATGAGCTAAGATACTTACAACGTTCACTTCTTAGTAAATGCTGATTTTAGAGAGACTCTGTCAACACTAGGTCTTTGACTACTATGACAACATAATCCGCAATCAACATACATCAATTTAAAACCAATTGCAATCCAATCGGCTTAATTTACCGGTAGTCCCCAAAGTACTAGGGAAGTGACACTTTGGTCCCCAATAAAAAAATTAGTCTATTAAGTCCGTCATGTGTAAAATCTGTTCTAAATGATCCTCATAACTAACTCCATCCAGATTGACCCTCAAATGCAGGCGTAATTGTGTAACTATGCTACAAAAATGGAATTTTTTATTGTATACAATTTTTTCCTCAGCACAATTCAGAAATTAGAAGAAAAGGAAAAAACAAACTCTTTATTATTGTCCATCACTCAACACCAGCCTACCATTCGTACTCCCCTCCACTATACCAGCCCACACGAAAATCATAACCCTGTTGAGAAGAAATACTCGCACTCCCCACCAAAATTTTGCCCAACCAACACCATTTATTCCGACGAACTCGTGGAAACCACCACATCCATTTATCCACCCTTGTCGTGAGCTACCCATCGATCCCCCAATTTCGGTGAATCAACTCCACCCCTCAGTACCACACATTCTTTTTGAAGTTTACGTCCGAATTATACAATTAAAACTACAACTCTTACCACCACCACCAGCTGTCGACGGAGGGAACGTCGTACGCTCTGAGATCTCCCGAGTGACGGTTGTAGAGGCGTTGAGGAGACTTGAGTCGCCGGAGCTTCGTCGTGCAGACTCTGCGATGGCGAGGGAGGCTTTCGGAAAGAGACTTTGATCTCTGATCTTTTTTAGGGATGAGATAGCTGGTACTCTACTTTGGTAGGCTAGGTTTCTATTTGGGGGTTGAAGGAGCTCTCGTTATTTGTAGCAAAGTTGCGTAAATACCCTTACCCCTGCATTCAAGTTTTTCCGTAGTGAAAATTTTGTAGAATTTTACTCGTGGTTAAGACGTTGTTAGGTATTTTTGGGTTAAATAAATTATTAAGAAATGTCAAGTTATTTTCGATAGTGAATAAGTTATCGAGTCTATCTGAGTCATTTACTAAACGAGTCTTTTTAATAGAGCCGAACCACCCCTAATGAATCAAGCTTTTGTCAAACGAGCCGAACCACCCCTAATGAACCAAGCTTTTGTCAAACGAGCCGAAAACTTGAGTTCGAGCTCAGCTCGTTTACTAAATGAGCCGAGCCAAATCGAGCCTTAACGAGCTGAGCTAAACCGAACTCGTGAGCTACTCGGTTTGTTTACAGTCCGATGGAAACACCCTGTCACAATCTAGACGGAGTTAGAGATGAGGACCATTACAGATTTCAGACGTGGAGGACTCAATAGACTCAATTTTTTGTTGGGGACCAAAGTGCCACTTCGCTAATATTATGGGGACCATTGGTAAAATTAAGCACAATCTAAAATAATTAACATCAATATATTTTTTATGGGGAGAGAAACTTATTTACGGAGTTCCGTGAAATTTTTTTACAAAAGTGAATCGTGCTCGTCCAAAAATGTTGGGAAGAAAAAACTAAGTACGACTGTACGAGCATTACCAAAAAAGAACAAGATCCGCATTTATAAGTTTTTTTTATAAGACAATGTGGTTTGCCTTTGTTTGTATTGATAAATTTTAACAATCAAACGACTTATAAAGACTTGTAATTTTAATTTTTTTTCTTCAATTATTTTGAATGAGGACAATCGTATCTTGAATGGAGTTATGTTTTTATTCATGTGATGATACAGATATACGTGCATCGTTGTGTATGATGTTCAAAGAATAGTTGAAGTATCTGATTTGATGTTGTGATAGTGTTTGGGAGGGGTTCACTCCCCTCCAGTCTTCCACTGTACAGCATGGTCCAGTATGTGGCTGGGATGCATTCACCATTATGCCAAACTAAGTCTCCATGTTATTTCTGTTCTCAAATGGACAAACAGCTTGATAATTGTGTTAAGGGAAACAGAACGGAAAACATAAACGGTCATTTCTCTTACGGTAAAAATATATGGTTAAAAATTTTAAGTGCTTCAATTTTCAATTCATTTGAATCTGTGAAAAGATTTTATTTTTCTGATCATTTTATCCTAAATGGTCATAATGAATTTTTGGCTCTAAGGCTTTCAATGAGCACCCTAAGAGAGACCTAGAACAAAATAAGGAGCATATACTCTCGTATGAGAGCCTTAGAGCCAAAAATTCATTATAACTATTTAGGATAAAATGATAAAAAAAAAAAAAGATCTTTATACTGGTTCAAGCAGATTAAATATTAGAGCACTTAATATTAGAGCACTTAATTTTTTAATCATACTTTTTAATATATAAACAGTGTAATAAAAAATTAAGTTCTCTAATCATTAATCCGTTTGAACTAGTACAAAAATCTTATTTTTTGACCATTTTATCCTAAACGGTCATACTGAATTTTTATCTCTATGCTCTCATATGAGAGTACATGTTTCTTATTTTGTTCTAAGACTCTCTTGCGGTGATCATCGAAAGTTTTTGTGTTAATAAGAGTGTTAATCAAGGTTCAATTTGGTCATCTGCCCTTTTTAAATTTTGGCCAAGATAGGAAAAAAATGTCTTTTTCAAAAATATTGAATCACAGTATAAAAAGTCTCGGTAATTATTCATTGTTCAATTATAAGAGAAATTGTAAGTTTTCATAATCCTATATGAAGGGTAAGGTGATGTTTCATCTCTTAATCTTTGGAGAAAAACATACAGTTTTTTTATTTTGTACTAAAATTGAAAATCTAGATTTTTATGCATTTGAAATTTAAAAGAAATATTTAAAATGTACAGTTTTTACTTAATTTTAGAAAATAAAAATAAGTGTAAATGTGTTGGTTGTAATTAGGGGTTGAATTTGTGAGGAAAATAATGTAGCAGAATAATACCCTGGAGCACTACCAGCCCTACCATGGGAACAAGTCCTTAGAGCATCTCCAATTCAATACTTTATTTGAGAGTATCAAACTACTCTATTTTATTCATAAAGTGATTTAAGAGAAAATTATTATTTCTATTTACTCCAACCACAAATCCTTTATTTTTCCCTCTAAAATCATTTTACGAAAAAAAACATTTTTTTATACTCTCATAAGGATATGGTTGGTATAAAAATTTAGTAAAAAAAACTTACAAAGACAAAAATGTATTTTAAAAAGGTGAATAGTGCTATGGAGATGATCTCTTACCCTCTAAATATAGAGGATCAAAATTTAATCCTGGAGGATGATTGAGATGATGGGTTAAAATGCTTTATATACTCTCAAACAGTGATACAGAGTATGGGTAAGAGATGCTCTCAGTGCTCTCTTCGAATCTCCGGTTATCGTTTCTGTTGATTTAAACGGGCTGATTAAATGGAAATCTCCGGGGAGGAGCAGCAACAGCACATCAGGGTCCAGTCCCTAGCCCAAAATTGTAAAGTACAGGTGCCCCAACGGTATGTACAACTTCCGGAACATCGACCCAACAACGCCGCCGCCGTCAACAGTATCCCGATAATCGATCTGAGCGGCTCCAGGACCAAGGTGCGCGAGGAGGTGGGACAAGCCTGCAGAGAATGGGGTGCGTTTCACGTGAGCAACCACGGCTTTCCGATCCAATTGCTGGACGACATGAGGAGGGTAGGCCTGAATTTCTTTGAGGACTGTCCCATGACCGATAAGCTCACATACTCGTGCGACTCTAATACTTCTTTTGCTGCCCAAGGCTACGGCAGCCGCATGTTGGTCTCAGACGACTCCGTCTTAGATTGGAGGGACTACTTCGACCATCACACCTTGCCTCTTTCTCGTCGCGACCCATCTCGCTGGCCCCACTTTCATCCTAATTACAGGTACCCCTCCCACCGCTCTCTTCTCTTCTCTTGTTGATGTCTCTCTCTTCTGGAGTTCTGGTTCTGGACATAATTGATAATTCCACTGTTTATTTTTCCGGTAAATGTACACTTTCATTGAAAACCACAAACAGGATACATCAATGTCCTGCCAGGACTCAAACAGCAAAACCGCCTTACCAACTCCCTCAACAGGAGACACCAAAGCAAAAACTATAAAACTATACAACCAAGCATCTATCCTCAAGAGAAAAGAAAAAAGAATTTACTACTAGAACGGAAGACCTCAAATGTGGAAAGGGAAATTGATAAGAACTGGATGAATTATTTTTATTTCATTGAGTTTCAATGGAAGAATACAACCATACATATAGGAAACGGATACAACCAAATCGGAAGGAAAATAATTAGGAGAATAAGTCTCCTACAATAAAGGTAATAATTGATCCTAATAGATGGTTGCCTTTGTATAGAGTTCCTGCCATAATGGGATTGATGTTGTTCCAGTGGGTGATATCCGTTAATACTCCCCCTCAGGATGGAGCATGGAGGGACGTAATGCCCAGCTTGGACGTCAAAATACAGAAATGATCAACACCCAAGGCCTTAGCGAAAACATCGGCTAATTGGTCAGCTGAGGCAATGTGTTGAAGGCGAAGAAGACCTTGTTGAACCTGTTCACGAATGAGATGGCAGTCGATTTCAATGTGTTTGGAGTGCTCATGGAAGACCAGATTCCGGGCGATATGTAAGGCTGCTTGATTGTCACAATGTAGAGTAATTGGGGAGGATAGTGGAACCGCTAAATCGTGAAGCAAAGTGCGAAGCCATAATAATTCGCAAGTGGTTGAGGCCATGGCCCGATATTCGACTTCAGCGGAAGAGCGGGACATGACACTTTGCTTTTTTGTGCGCCATGAAACGGGATTGGTACCAAGAGTAATGAAATAACCGGTGGTGGAGCGACGAGTCATTGGACAACTAGCCAAATCCGAGTCAGTGTAGCCAGTAAGAGTGAGGGCCGAACTGGAACAGAAGAGTAGGCCTGTGACACCCCGCTTTTCGGTGGCCGGCGGTACTGCAGGAAGTAGGCTCCGTCCGGACGAGATAGGGCAAGTCATGGTTTATAAGAAAAGATCCCTCCTATTTGTACAAGGCCTTTTAAAGCCGTGAGAGGGGGCCAAAGCGCATAGGAACTTCACAGTTAAGCGTGCTCATCCTGGGGTAGTCCAAGGATGGGTGACCTACTGGACAGTCTATGGACTTTGGGCGTTCAAAGCAGACAATATTGTACAAAGATGGAGCGGGTCGTTACAAATGGTATCAGAGCCCCGCCCTGGGCAAAGTGGTGAGTAGGATGCGCTCTGCTACCACGGACCCCAGGGGGGGTTGCTAGGCTTGTGCAATGAGGACGTTGCATCCCTAAGGGGGGTAGATTGTGACACCCCGCTTTCCGGTGGCCGGCGGTACTGCAGGAAGTAGGCTCCGTCCGGACGGGAGGGGGTAAGTCATGGTTTATAAGAAGAGATCCCTCCTACTTGTACAAGGCCTTTTAAAGCCGTGAGAGCGGGCCAAAGCGCATAGGAATTTCACAGTTAAGCGTGCTCATCCTGGGGTAGTCCAGGGATGGGTGACCTACTGGGAAGTCTATGGACTTTGGGCGTTCAAAGCAGACAATATTGTACAAAGATGGAGCGGGTCGTTACAAGGCCATGAGAGACAGAGCTCTTGAGGTAGCGAAGTATGCGAATGGCAGCGTCAAAGTGAGGAACCCGAGGTGTATGCATGAACTGGTTGAGTAAATTGATAGCGAACATGATATGGGGGCGTGAAATAGTGAGATATATCAGGCGCCCAATGAGCCCGCGGTAGGAGCTTGGGTCTAAGATGGGATCACCGGAATCGGCCAAGAGCTTAAGATGTTCCATAGGAGAAGAGGCTGGATGGCAGCCAGATTGCCCCGCGTCGACGAGGATGTCAAGAACATATTTACGCTGATTAATGAAAATACATTTGGCGGAGCGAGCCACTTCGATGCCCAAAAAATATTTGAGCTTCTCAAGATCCTTTAACTGAAATTTACTTGACAAGAATTCTTGTAAGCGGCGAATGGACGGTAAGTCATTGCCAGTAACAAGCAAATCATCAACATAAACGAGAACAACGAGAATAATAGAGCCAGTTTGCCGAGTAAATAGAGAGTGATCAGCTTGGGATTGTGTAAAACCATCCGATAGGAGTACTGTGGACAGTTTAGAGTACCAATTGTGAGATGCCTGTTTGAGTCCATAGAGGGACTTTTGTAAGTGACAGACAAGGGTCTCCCCCTGTCGACCATATCCCGGAGGAAGAGACATGTGAACATCCTCGTTAAGGTCTCCATGTAAGAAGGCATTGTTAACATCTAATTGGTGTAGATACCAGTTATGAGTAGTGGCAATAGCCAGCACACAGCAGACGGTGACCAATTTTGCGACAGGAGCTAAGGTGTCATGATAGTCCAAGCCCTCAACTTAAGTATAGCCTTTGGCAACCAATCGGGCTTTGTAACGTTCTACGGATCCATCTGCTTTTAATTTAGTTTTAAAAACCCATTTACAGCCGATTGATTTTTTCCCACAGGGAAGAGGAGCAAGTACCCATGTTTTGGTTTGTTCAAGTGCATTGAGTTCATTAGAAATAGCAGCACGCCAGTGGGCATGCTTGATGGCGTGATTGTAAGTGACAGACACGGGTCTCCCCCTGTCAACCATATCCTGGAGGAAGAGACATGTAAACATCCTCGTCAAGGTCTCCATGCAAGAAGGCATTGTTAACGTCTAATTGGTGTAGATACCAGTTATGAGTAGCGGCAATAGCCAGCACACAACGGACGGTGACCAATTTTGCGACAGGAGCTAAGGTGTCATGATAGTCCAAGCCCTCAACTTGAGTATAGCCTTTGGCGACCAAGCAGGCTTTGTAACGTTCTACGGATCCATCTGCTTTTAATTTAGTTTTAAAAACCCATTATAGCCGATTGATTTTTTCCTAGGGGGAAGAGGAGCAAGTACCCATGTTTTGGTTTGTTCAAGTGCATTAAGTTCATTAGAAATAGCAGCACGCCAGTGGGCATGCTTGATGGCCTGATTATATGAAGAGGGATCATGAGAATAAGATAAAGCGGAGATAAATGCGAAGTGGGATGGTGAAAGATGGGAATAAGAAATGAAATTACTGAGTGGATAGACCGTACCTGAAGACTGAGTCGGAGCAGAGGTGGAGGCAGCAGTGGCTGAGGGGAGAGTGGGGCATATGTAGTCTTGAAGGTAGCTCGAGGGCCGATGAGTGCGGGTTGGCCGAGAAAGGATGGCGGGGGAACAGAAGTCCGGGGATATGGGATTAATGGTGGGTGGGGTCAGGTCAGTAGGGGATGGATTGGGAGGTGGGCTAAGATGAATGATATTAGAGGTAGTGGAGAGAGTGAGGTTGGGTTGGTCGAGAGAGCTAAGTGGTTCGATGGAATATAAGTCAGTAAGGCTAGGTGGTGGAGTTACAGGGGGCGGGATATAATGGGGGCTTTGGATGTGAAAGGGAAAAATAGTCTCAAAAAAAGTGACATCCTTAGAGAGAAAAAATGTGTTTGTGTCGAGATTGAAAAGACGGTAGCCACCGTGGCGTGGGGGGTATCCCAAAAAAACACAAGGAACACCGCGGGTTTGAAATTTGTCACGGCCGACATGGGATGTTTGTGCATAGCAAAGACATGTAAAAACACGTAAATATTTGTAATTGGGGGTTTTGCGAAAAAGTCGTTCATAAGGGGAGACGTTTTTTAAAGTTTGTGAGGGGGTGCAATTAATGAGATAAACTGCGGTTAGGATACACTCGCCCCAAAATTTGATGGGAAGGTGAGCATGAGAGCGTAAGCATCGTGCAACGTTTAAGATGTGGCGATGTTTACGTTCGGCCACGCCATTTTGTTGGGGGTATCAACGCAAGTTAATTCTTGTAAAATGCCATTATCATGAAATAACTTGAGAATTGGGATAAAAATTCAAGGGCATTATCCGACCGAAAACATTTGACGTTGGCATTGAATTGTGTTTTGACCATGTTGAGGAAAAATTGGATTTTGGAAAGAGCATCCGATTTGTAACGCAATAAGTACACCCAAGTAGTGCATGTGCAATCATCAACTATGGTAAGAAAATAACGTGCCCCACAAGTAGAAACAGTATGACAAGCACCTCAAGTGTCTACAAATATATGATCAAAAGGAATAGTACTTTTATTGAGAACTAAATTAAAAGGGAGGCGAGTATGTTTGCCACGTAAACAGGCATCACAAGGTGAAATAGTAGCATGACAGTAATTAAAAGATCGAGGTAAACTAGTGGTTGCTGGGTGACCTAAGCGTTGGTGCCATAGGCTGGAATCATCGGACGGAGCGGCGAGGGCGGTGGAGGATGAGGTGCGGAGGTAGTACAAGCCATTGCGTGCCTCACCCGTTCCAATCACAGTCTTCGATTTGAGGTCCTGAAAAAGACAGAAATTAGGAAAGAAAAACACACTGCACTTGAGATCACGGGATAATTGTTGGACAGATAGCAAATTGAAATGAAAACTGGGGACATGTGATACACCAACTAATGTGATGGAAGGGGTGACAGTGATATTGCCAATATGCGAGATAGTATGAGTAGAACCAGAAGCAGATTTAACGGGTAAATTTTTTTTTGTAGCTGTATATGAGTTAAAAAGAGTTAGATGAGGCGTCATGTGGGTTGTTGCCCCACTATTGATAATCCAATCATGGGAAATTAAATTGGTGTTACCGGTATAAAAAGCAGATGGATTGGCGTAAAAGTCATGTGCTTGGGACGTCTAGGCAGGACTCGAGTGAGGATTGGATTCCATGACGGCTGCATAATTGGACTGACCAGATGACTGGTTGGGAAGATGGTTGAAAAACCAATTAGGATACCCAATGAGTTTAAAACAACCCGACTTATAATGACCCCGTACGGTTGCAATGACTACATAGTGCGTTCGGATCGTAGCCAGGTCGAGTTCATGGGTCGGGAGGCTGGACATTTTGTGGTTGGCGTGGCTGGTTGCCACGAGCAGGAGGCGGCTGTCTGGTTTGCTGGACCCTTGGCTGATTTGACGAAAAAAAACGCTGACCTTGCGAGTTATGCTGCTGCCCATCCTTGAGTTTTGATTTGTTTTGTGAGGTTGAAAACTTTGCCGAGTCCTCCTGCATGTGTGGAGTAGTGACGATGAGCGGAGAATTTTTGGTTTGTTCTTCCGAGATTAATAAGCCGTAAACCTTCCCAAGGTCGGGAATTGGGTCCATGGCAAGAATCTGAGTACGAAGAATGTGGTATGGTTCGTTGATGCCCATTAAGGGCTGATATACACGTTCATTCGATATTCTCGTATGCCATGCCTTAGCGGTGCCACATGTACAAGCCGGAGGCGGATCTATACCATCAAGTTGATCCCAAAGCATCTTGAATGTGTTGTAATAGTTGGTGATATCGAGATTACCTTGCTGAAGGTTGGAGGTTTCCTTTGGGATTTTGAAGATGGTAGCATGGTTGCCCTGAGTGAACCTTGACTCAAGATCACACCATAGTTCATAAGGTGTGCGGCAACTGGCTAGACTCGGTGTGATCGTGTTGCTGATGCTATTAAGCATCCAGGAGAGGACCATCGTTGACACGCGTTTCCAAAGAGGCTGAATATCCGGGTCTGATGGACATGGCACTAAGTTGTCAATGAAGCCTAGTTTATTTTTCGCGCAAAGGGCCATGGTGATTGCACGACTCCAAGACCCATAGTTGGTGTGGGTCAAGGCAATATCAACAAGAGGGTCACGGGGGTGATCAGCCGAGTGTAGAAAGTAGGGAGAAGATAGGTCAGAAATTAGTTTCTGGACCTTTTCCTCAGCATCAACCATGTCGGTGAATATGGCCTGAAGGTTGAAGCTCCTATCTTCTTCCAGTCTGTGAAGAACGTTTTTTTATGAGGAAGAAAAAAAGAAAGACGTGAACCATGCTCTGATACCATGATAAGAACTGAATGAATTATTTTTATTTCCTTGAGTTTCAATGGAAGAATACAACCATACATATAGGAAATGGATACAACCAAATTGGAAGGAAAATAATTAGGAGAATAAGTCTCCTACAATAAAGGTAATAATTGATCCTAATAGATGGTTGCCTTTGTATAGAGTTCCTGCCATAATGGGATTGATGTTGTTCCAATGGGTGATATCCATTAATAGAACTCCCCAAGCCCTGCACAAAACCCTGTTCTCCTGCGTAGATTTGATATTATGCCAAGCCATCATGGTGTCTCTGATGTTATTGCAAATCTTCGATCCCAATACCTCAGCCTCCATTATCTTATTCTGGAAAATCCTCATGTTCCTCACTCTTTTTTTTTTTTTTTGATAAGTAAGAGATAATATTAATAAAAAGGCATTAAGGGAATGTTGTCCCGTGTATAAAAAGGCCACAAGACAAAAAGGCTCTATACACTTAAATTGGAATGGAAGTGCTCAAACCAATCTAGAAATTGATCAAGAGAAGGTTAACAATCTCCTTTGTCCCAACTATACAAACTATGCAACAATAAACTTTTACTTTAAACAACAGGTTTTCAACCCCTTCGAAGCATCTAGAATTTCTTTCACGCCAAATAATCCATATCACACAAAGTGGAATCATGGCTCAAACTCTCTTCCTCCGCTTCCCCACTCTAGGGGCTTTCAACGCAATCAAGAGTTCCAGAACATTCCTCAACGTTACCCACTGTAAGCCAAACCAAGAGAACACCAAAGTCCAAAGCTCCCAAGCCACCGGACAATGAATAAGGAGGTGATGGACCGTCTCTGTATCCCTTTTGCACATACAACACCAATTTACAATGATTCTCCGCCTTCGAATCAAATTGTCAATAGTAAGAATCTTCCCTTGAGCCGCACACCAAGCCAAAAACTCACTTTTAACGGTGCCGAAGTTTTTCAAATTGCTTGCCAAGGAAAGGTAGGAAAACCCCTCCCACACAGCGATTGATAGTAGGATTTGACGTTAAAAATTCCAGAGGGAGAAAGATTCCGACGCATCACATCTTCCCCTTCTCCTAATGCTCGAATACCGTACGCCCTAGATAACAAGGTCACCAAAGCTTCCTTTTCCCCTTCCTGTACATCTCGTCGCAAGCGGATGTCCCATACAATAACCCCATTAAGAAATTGGAGGTAATAATGGACAATTGCATCTCTATTGCAGGCCAACTGATATAAATTCGAGAAGGCATCTCGCAAACACACATCCCCACACCACACCACACATGCTCCCAAAACTTCACTTTTCTTCCATCACCTACCATGAACCGAGTATTATTTACAAAAGTATCCCACCCTTTCATAATTCATTTCCAAAGAGCTACCCCATAAGGCCCTTTCACAGCACAGGAAGACCAATCTCTCCACCTAAATCCATACTTAGTAACTACGACCTTCCTCCACCGTCTCTCTCTTTCACACGCAAAGCGCAAAAGCCATTTGCCCAGTAGGGCTTGGTTGAACAACTTCAATTTCCTCACACCCAGTTCTCCTCCTTTAATGGGCGCACAAACCTTATCCCACTCTACTAAATGGTATTTGAACTCTTCTCCCACACCTTTCCAAAGAAAATCCCTTTGAATTTTCTCTAACCTTTTTGCAACAACAACCGGGATGACAAACAAAGACATAAAGTCAGTTGGCAAGCTAGAAAGCGTACTCTCGATTAAAGTCACTTTGCCACCTTAAGACCGGACACAGCCTCAAAGCACAAAAGAACACACCAAAGATAACTCACTTGCGTTGGCTCTGCGTTGCAAAACAATAGAGTATCATCGGCATAAAGAATGTAAGAAACCATCAACCCCGGACCAACCCCCCCCCACTGACACTCTAAAACCTTGTAAGAAACCACCTTGAACTGCTTTTTGAAGCAACCGACTAAGCAGCTCCATAACTAAGATAAAAAGAAGTGGGGAGATAGGATCACCCTGACGTAAACCTCTTGAGCTATGAAAAAACCCAACCGGGGTCCCGTTCACCAGAACTGACATTCGTACAGATGAAATACAAAATTTAATCCATTTCCTCCAAACCTCTCCAAAACCCATTCTTTGCATAACATAAATCAAGAAATCCCAATTTAAATGATCATATGCCTTCTCAATATCCAGTTTACATATAATACCCAGGGTACCATTCTTCTTTCTCGAGTCAAGACACTCATTTGCAACCAAAACTGCATCAAGGATTGGCCTCCCTTCAACAAACGCATTTTGAGACTCCAATACGACCTTCCCCACCATCTTTTTCAAGCGAGAAGCCAAAACTTTACTCAACAACTTGTAAGCTCCCCCAAGTAAACTGATAGGTCTAAAGTCCCGAATGTCCTCCGCCCCTCCTTTTTTTGGAATCAAGGCCACAAAAGAGGCGTTCAAGCTCCTTTCGAACTCCCCGAACCCCCAAAAGTGTTGAAACATACCCATCACTTCCCCTCTAACCACATCCCAACAATGTTGGAAAAAAGTCAAAGACATGCCATCTGGACCGGGCGCTTTGTCTCCTTCAAAGATTCTAAAGCCTTAAGCACCTCCGTTTCATCAAAAGGCCTTTCCAACCAAGATGCCTCCTCCACTGAAATAGAGTCAAACTCCAAGTCATCCACTCGAGTTCGACTCCTCCCTCCCTCCTTAAAAAGACCAGCATAGAAATTGGTGATCCCCGTTCTAATCTCCTCTTCCTTATCAAGCATACTATCACCTATTTTAATCTTTCTAATGAAGTTCCTTCTCCGGTTACTGTTAGCTACCCTATGAAAGAACCAAGTGTTCCTGTTCCCCTCTTTCAACCACAAATTTCTTGACTTTTGTCTCCAACTAATTTCTTCATACTTCACAATTTTACCATACTCTTCTTTAGCATTATCTCTCAGCACCGTCTCCTCCTCTCTTAGATCACAAACTTGTTCCTCTAAGTCCCAGAGACGGATAGAATCAACAACATTTGCTTTTTGGGTCTCCAATCTCCCAAAGACATCAACATTCCACTTACGTAAATCTTCTTTCAACATTTTCAACTTTTTGGCCAAGACAAAGCTCGGCTTCCCCACCACCGGATAATTGATCCACCACTCACGGACCAGCTCCGTGAAACCTTCAGTCTGCAGCCACATGTTCTCAAATCTAAATGGAGTGCCCTTGACGGATCCCAACACCATCTAACAAAATAGGCATATGATCAGAGATAGGTCTCGGTAAAGAACACTGAACCACATCCGGAAACAACTCCTTCCACGAAGCGGGGAACAAGAACCGATCAATGCAAGACATACACCTATCCTCCTGAGCTCCAAACCACGTGAACCTACTCCCGCTCAAAGGTGGATCTATCAGCTCTAAATCATCAATGAAGTCTGAAAAATCTCTCATATGTCGGGTAGTAGAATGACCCCCCAAATCTCTCATGCGAAAACTGAACAACGTTAAAATCGCCTCCCACACACCAAGGAGCATCCCATCTGAATGCAATCGCCGAAAGCTCATCCCCCAAATCCATCCTAAGGCCATTGTAAACTGGTCCATAAACACCTGTGAGTACCCACCTTATACCCTCGAAAACATTTCGAAACAAACAAGACACCGAGAAAATACCATGCTCATCGTCAACCTTCTCCACCACCCGACTATCCCACATCACCAAAATCCCCCCAGTTGCCCCAACCGCATCCAAATGAGTGCAGTCCACCCAATTGCTACCCCAAATTTCCTTAATGTCAGCTCTAGATACCTCCTTAAGTTTGGTTTCTTGAAGGCATACGACATCCGCTTTCCATTCCTGTAGCAAAGATTTCACTACCATCCTCTTCTCCCTCGCATTCAAACCTCTCACATTTCAACTAATAATTTTAATCTTCATATAAAGTTAAAAGATTGACTCCTTCCACCTCTCCACGGCTCCTCTCCCCCACCTTTTTACACCCCTCATAGTTGACTGAACATTTTAAACTCTTTAACTCCCTCACCCCTCTGTAAGATTTATTTCGACTTTTCTTTTCTTCCAACTTCACACCTTTCCTCCATTTTTCTTCAATCTCAGTGAATAATTGCATTGTTCTATCTTCAAACCTGTCATAAGAAACACCCAAGAACTTGTTAAAACCATTTATCCTCTTCAACACCTATTTAGAAACTTCTGCCTGAGACATCCCATATGTAATTTTTTCACCATCATTTGTCCCCACCGGCTCCCTAACTTCCAAAGGGCTAAATAAACTGTTACTCACAGCCAATCTATCGTCTACAATCTCTTGCACCCACCCCAAATGATCGAACAACCCATCTTCAACACTACCTCCCCCACCCGAACCCACCCCCACATCTGACCCCAGAAAAGGCACCAACTCCAATCCCCAAGAGCTCACTCGCCCCTCTCCAACCTCAGAATCACAGCCCTTAAACCCTCTATCCAAACTCTCACTACCTATCGAAAAAACGCTCCCATCTCCACAACGCTCTCTCCCCAAAACAGACTCCCTTACCACTTACCACCTCAACCGTCTCTGCCTTTCTACCCATCTCCAACTCCCCCTATGCTGCAACAGATACCAACTCCGAGCACCCCTTTTTCAAAACACCAGAAAACCTCTCCTCCACAAATGAGAAAGAAGAATATAGAGAGGGAGAAGAGTGTACAGAAATCATACATACCTCGCTGCTATCGGGAATCGTCTGAGAGCTCTTCCCATCATCAACGATTCTGACATTAGCGATTGGAAGACTCTGGACAGAGCCAACATCGATCAACCCAGCAACACCTTGTCCAGAGGAAACCTCCTGCCTTTTACTTGTTTCTCCTCCTGGATCTGATCTCTCGACCCATTTCCTGTTATTAATCCCTACTAACTTGGACTTAAAAGGCCTTTTAAAAAGGAAGGCCCACTTATCACCCGATCTGCTCTTGAAATTAGACTGTTGGGTTTTAAAAGGCTTGCCCTTCACTCCATTAAAACGGCCCACTCTCTCAAGATGACGGCCCGTAATCCTCTCACTCCGAGCAGGCCCAAAAACTCTCTTTTTTACCCACGAAACGCCCCGGCCCAAAACCCACTCCATTCCGAAATTCAAAATTTGAAAAACGTCTGGGCCCGTACACACCCACACCTACTCCCATACCACCACGTGCAGCACTCCTGTTGCTAACCCCTTGCGACATCATCTTCCTCCTCTCCGCCGTCCCACCGTCTACTGTAATCACATCGGAAAACCCATCACCACCAAAATCCTCCCCCCAAAAATGTTTAAAAACCACTCTCGGGCCCTTTTCTACCCATAATGGCAGATCAAACAACCATCCCCCCAAAGCTATCTTCACCGACGACGGAATCTTATCCGGTGAGGCTCGTACGGCTATTCTAGCCCAACGGAAATGAGAACACTGTCTCGTCTCATCATCCACATACAAAATACCCCCACAAAAATTCCCAATCTCTCTGAACACATCGGAATCCCAAAGATGCAAAGGGAGCCCTAAAACTCTGACCCGAACCTCCGAACAAACCTCCCCTTGTTTAACACAACCACCATTTGGTGACCACCAATCCAGCTCCACCTTTCTCTCTCCAAAACTCCAGCTATCCTTCAATACCCTTTGGGCTTCCTCCACAGATGGCAGTGTAAACAGAAAATAAGCCCCTCCCAGATCTGAAACTTGGACCCAGCCGACACCTTCCATGTTCTTTGCGCCCACCGTTGAACTTCCATGGCCGCCGGCAACGTCACAGACCCATTCTCCATCGTACCCACCAAGCATCTCCCCAGAAATCTCTCCGTGCTTTGGGTTGAATCCACATTAACATCAACATCGCAACCCCTCCTCCCCCTCTCTTTGACAGTCACAGTACTTTCCGGCCAACCACCGATATTAGCGACTTTCAAGAAAGACCTTCCATCAACTGACCCCCCTGGTCTCTTCCAGCCACAAAACAACCAGAATTTTCTAGAAATGTCCACCCAACCACCCGCACCACATAACTCCAGTACAAAAACAAACCAGACCCTTCCTTGATCTCTCACCTCCAACCTTAAAGTGAAACCCCCAACAAAAACTAGGCGTTTCACCAGTAATCTCCTTGCAAAACCCCCATAGCTGCGAGTAAAATCCTTGTCAAACCCTGAAGAAGCATCCTCCAGGATAAGGCGCAGCCATAGAAGTTCTATCTCCGACACGCTCACCTCCCGCCGAACTCCTGCGCCACGTTCCACCAGACCAAATCGAAAACAGTCCCCTTTGCCATTGTCCACCAGTTTCAACGTTTTGGACCCAACCTGAATTAAAGATTTCTGTCGCCTATCCTTCTTCATGCCTTCTTAATCACCACCACAACTAAAAAAATCACAAGAAGTCTACGATAAAATTTGGTAGCCAATCCAGGCTGAAAGCCTCAGACATCTAATCAAGCACAAAAGCTTCCTCTCGCACCAGATTCCATAAACAGTAGCTGCCAGGGATAATTTGAGAATAGATTTCTTAATAGACTTCCCTTTTGAATGCAGCAAGAACCATTTTTTTTCATCCTCCCAAGTAAGAGGGCCCCTGTGAATAAAGTTCCTTCACAATATCTCCTTCCAGACAACTCTAGAATATGAACAATCGAAAAATAAATGATTATGAGATTCATGAGTCCCATTTCTACACAAAACACAAGTGGTGTTGTCCACCACACTCCATTTCAGCAATCTATCCTTTGACGCAAGTTTACTTTGCATGGCCATCCATAAAATGAATGCCCATCTAGGAACATTTTTGGGAAACCAAACAATGCTACACCAGTCCAGGATACCATTCGACACTGGAATTGCTTCCCAAGCAGATTTCATTGAGTAATTACCAATACGAGAAGGAAACCACACAACACTGTCCTCAATAGAAATATTAGGAAGAAAAGTTTGAGGTGTGTTAGTAACCATTTCTTGAATATACCTGTTCCGTTGGCTTGCCCAAACCCAGTTCCCATCTTTAATAATTGTGGAATCTTTGGCTTGTAAAGATCTTCCAATATTAGAGCATACATTCTCCCCATACCTCTTATACATGGGCCCCAACGGGTGCCAATTGTCAAGCCGAAGGAAAGTGGAAGCCCCATTCCCGACTTCATGTCGAATTAAGGTTTGACAAATCTCCCTGAACTGAAAAATCTTTATAATAGTAGACATTGTTATTGTCTAAATGTCTACTCTTTCTCATGATATTGATGGAAATTTTGCTATAGTACCGTCTGCATATTGATTCTTTATATGGAATGGATTTACCCTATAAACATGCTTAAAACAGACAAGTCATTGCGGAGTACAGCGATCATATGAAGGCCCTTGCTCAGACACTCTTGAGCTTGATCTCTGAAAGTCTAGGTCTGCCATCTTCACGGATTGAAGAGGCAGTCGGGGAATTCTACCAGAACATCACCGTCAGCTATTACCCACCTTGCCTGCAACCAGAGCTCACCCTAGGTCTGCAAGCTCACTCGGATATGGGTGCCATTACCCTTCTAATCCAACACGATGTCATGGGTCTCCAGGTTCTCAAGGACGGTGAATGGATAAATGTACATCCTTTATCCGACGCCATTGTTGTCATTTTGGCTGATCAAACTGAGGTATTGCTTCTTGTCATTTCAGCAGTTTTAATCTGGATTCTGGATTTTTTTTTTCCCCCTCTACACATTTGTGAAATGACTATGGAATACGCAGCTTCTGACTATATTGGTTATTTACATCATTTAGGACAACAGTAATATTGATATCCCCAATGAGATGTTTCAGTTTTAGGCTCTTGCTCGATGATGCTGAATTTCATTCACTGTCCATTTGCTGCTCTTGTGAGTACTAACCTGTTTTGTGAGTATTTAGATGGGATTAAGGAATATGGTATCCTTATACATTAGTCGGATTGCACCTATGGATCCCTGCATGGTGATGGAGGAAGAATTAAACAAGGCTGAAAATTTTCTAGATGACTGGGGATGCATTAGGGGTATAGAGTGTTATGAGTTCTTACCACATCTCTTTCAACAAAAGAATCTTCTGCCAATAGATAAACTAGGTGAAGTACAGCATAGGTAGTTTGCAATCCAACTACAGTATTAGCTCCCCCAAGAACTTTTGAGGCCTCCTATCAAAGTTACAGATGAGGCCTTTTGTCACACCCTACTCTAGCAGGATCTAGGCCTGCACAAAGAGGCATGACATACCACAAACTATTCACCTTTGTAATCATAAATATTGAACAAGGACAATTTTATTTCAGAATGGAAAACAAGCTAAGGTTAGTATAAAGTCAGACCAACAATATTTAACAAGCTGAGGAATCACAACCCTTACAACTACACAAGTTTAGGGTACTCTCCCTAGTTCAACCACACCAAACTCACAAACCAATATTTATACATTATGCATTACCTAAAAAAAGTTATGAAAGCAACCTCCTTCCAAACGTCTGATTGGCAATGTATTGAACCTTCCTTTTTCTCAAATCAAGATCTGCAACCAAAAGGTTGCTGGAGAGTGTACATAAGCAACATAATAAAAAGAAGTCTTATAAGTAAATTTTTGGTGGATCAAAACTTTAAAAGTAACCTGCTCTTCCAAAACTTACCTCAAGATAACAAAACTATCATACTTTCTGAAAAAATCAATACCACAAGATTTTAAGAAATCCTCTCCAACCTGCACCCCATTAATTTCCAAAACAATTCTAGCAAACGACATTTGCATTTTCCATCAAAGTAATATCTCGTTCACTTACCAAGTGTACTAATGAGCCGTCTACCTCACAAGCAGGAGTTAAGGCAATACCATTACCTCACTCACATGCTCACATATAGTGGCGGTGACAAATGGTCATTCTTTATCACCAATGGTAGGTGCTAGCAAGTTAAATTTGTAATCAACCGGTACAGTAAGCAACAACCAAGCTTACCTGCAAACAACAATTGAGTTGCCAAATGCCAATCAACCAAAGGCAAGCAACAACTAGGTTTGCTTAAAGATGTAAGTGACAACCAAGCTTGCAAACTAGCACATCGGCACAAAAGGCATAAGATTGACTTTGTATTCACAAACTCCCTCCGTCCCAAAATGTTTGTCCGGTCCGCAAAATGGAGTGTTAAAAATAATACAATTTTTGCAAGAAAAATTCAAAAGTTTTTCAACAACTTGCTTGATATCAATGAGTATTTTTAATTTGTGAAAAAAGTTTAAATTTTTTCTTGAAAAAATTGTATTTTTAAGTTATCGTTTTGCGGACCAAACAAACAAGTTAGGACGGAGGGAGCAGTATAATTTGATCCATCTAAAGCAACAATTATCTCCAAGCTATTTCAAATAGTAAGTAGACCTTTCATAGTGTATGTATAACATAGCACTTGAGCAACACCAATAGATACAAAAGAAACATACCAATCATTATAAAGTTGTATACTCTCACCTTACAAAAAACCCGACTCCGCTATCGACTCTACTCCCTTTTTTCGGAGACATAACAGCAGCGTTCTAAAAATTGGAATTAACCGGCAATTAATCGCTGGTGGGGCCTATCCGACTAATTGCTTGCGCCGATTAATCGCCGATTACTAATTGCTATGCACCAATTACTAGGCCTGACTAGCGCCTAGCGACTTTTAGAATATTGCATAACAGTGACAGTCTTTACGTTGTCCTCGCCTGGAATATGAGCTATGGAACATTCCATAAGGTTCACATCAAACTCATGTCCAAATGCAAATGATATGCATGAACATGATTAGAGTTCACACCTACTTCTAACCTATATCTCATGACATTTTTTCCCAACGCAACAAATGTATGGGAACCTAGTATACAATGTGTTTATGGTAGACTAAAAGGTAAGTCCAAGTGATTGAAAACTTCAATCTCAGAATAGGATTACCAACTCACTGATATGCACACACTGTTCCGAACATATGCAGGATTTACAACGAGTCAGAGGTAAGATAGTTGAACTGTTAAATAAATAGACTTCAATGCTTCGAGACGACAGGTCATAGATTAAAAACCGATTTTAGCATGTATCACATGATCACTCAGAAGTTTACTGACCTTTTCTGAAATCAGAAAGCAGAAACAGATTTTTTTGTCAACTTCTAACTGAAGTCTGTATTTGCTCAGGAATAATTAGGGTGCAAGGGTTATATATTTGAAAAACTTTAAGCGTCTAGTTTCTAACAGAAGAAATAATGCACGATCAAACCTTGGTTTTGTGCATTCCAAGTTCAACCAAATAATGCGCAATCAAACCTTGATTTGACTTTTCCTCATCTCTCTCTCTCTCTCTCTCTCTCTCTCTCTCTCTCTCTCTCTCTCTCTCTCTCTCTCTCTCTCTCTCTCTCTCTCTCTCTCGGAAAAATGTGAGCACATTGCTCTTCTAATGTTCTGCTAGCATGATGTGTAGGAAATAGGGCAAGATGTGGAAAATACATGTACATGAGGTGCAAAATAAACCTGGTGTCTAATTAAAGCATGAGGTGGCCAAAAGAAAAAGATTAGTGGGCGTGTCAGCCTCTCAACTTGCAACCACACATAAACTAACCTCATGGCTAAATTACAAATAATCACTCAATTATTAACGGATTGTACTGTTATCCCACAAAATCAAGTTTAACCAATCAAGGTCTTAACTGTGAACTTCTGTTCTTATTCTTATTTTTTATCCCAACTGCATAATTAGCAATCCGCATGATTTTATAATTGGCAATCCACCAACTATTGTAACACTAGGGCTACTAATGAGGCGAGCTGCTTGCAAGCAACTCGAAGCTTGGCTCGAAAAAAGATCGTTGGAATGCGACTCGGAAGCTAAACGAACGAGCTCGAGCCAAATTCTTTAGTTTGTTTTAAAAATGAGCTGAGCACAAGCCAACAATAGCTCAGCTCGATGGAGCTCACGAGCCATACCTGGGAATAGTCTATTCTAAGTATTTAATATGTACTGCTAGCAGTGATTACCGATTGTGAGCTATTAACTTAGTTGAACTCACTAATAAATAGCGGCACGTGTTAGTATAGCGTGCGCAACTGTCCAATGCAGAAGAATAAGGAAGTGAAAGGCTTTATGGCAAAAACATTAGCTGGTGAATCTCTTCCTATTTGATGTGGGACAAGTAAGGTTTCTAACAAAAGTATTTTGCATGAGCCACATTGGAAAAGTTCACACTCTTGTAAGGAGAGAATCATATTTAACTTGAGGACCCAGCCCTTCCTCCTCACCTGTGAACATCGCATTAAGTCGAGCTCCAATGAGCCGAGCCTGAGCTAAGGTAAAATCATACAAGCCAAGCTCGAGGTGACCCATTTGTCTAGTGAGCCGAGCTTGAACAGCCAAAAAGTTGACTTAGCTCAGCTTGTTTGCAGCCCTAGTGAACACATTTTTCAAATAAAATGCCAAATGACAAGGAGATAAAATATCATATTACATGCATGTGCATTTAGGATCAGGTCTTATACCTTGGACAAGAAGGAATGTTGCAGGGATTTTTTTGGCGACCGTGGGCTAAGTGCGAACTTGCCTACTAGTGATTTGGCTCTACCCTTAGGGTCTGTTCAGAAACGGAGATTTGAAATCGTGCATGTTTTTAATCCATAGATTTCGAAAGGTTAGGGATTTCAGTCTATGAATATCAAATCACTTGTTTGGATATATATGCATTTGTGAAAGGATGCCCAATGACTCCAATCTATGGATTTCGGTTTTCTCGTTTAGATACAGTGTTTTCTTGAAGGATTTCAAATCTTGAATATGGAAATGGATTATTCTAACATCCGCCCAAAGGGTGTAGGATAATAAATAACAAGTGCATTGATATCCGAGAAAGGTATATTGATATTTGGGAAAGTATATTAATATCCGTGATATATGCATTGATATCCGAACTTATTTGGAATTATGTGTATATTATCCTCTGCCCACTAGGCGGAGGTTAGCAAAACCGTTTTCTACTGATTTTGGTTTCTCAAAACAAGGAAATCAACCCATCTACCCAAATTTGAGTGCATTAAGACCGAGCTATATACGGCAATTGCAGATGAAAACCCAGGTATAGCACTGCATACATATGTGCTTGCTTCTAGTGTTAGCTTATTATTCTCTTAAGTCAGAAGTTAATGTTTTGCTACCTTGTCTTGGTTGAGATACCTAACTGAGCTGATTGATAACCACGCTCTTTCTTTAAATGTTTGTGGGGTTTGACTACTTAAAATGACTGAAAAAGTAATGATCCCTGGATAATATTTCTCAAAAGAATAGGGGCTCCTGGTGCAAGATAGCGGTTAAGGAATGGCATAGAGTCCTTATAAAATAGAGCTTTGAAAGGGTTGTTCATGGTTGATTTTTGCATCCAAATGATTTTACCAATGTGTTCCTGCAGATTATTACTAATGGCTTGTATAGAAGTGCTCAACATCGGGCTATAACTAACGCCAGCAAGGCACGACTCTCAGTTGCCACATTTCATGACCCAGCAAAGACAACAATAATATCCCCTGCTTCTGAGCTCATCACAGATTCTTCTCCGCCCCAATACCGGCAAGTTACTTATGGTGATTATGTCTCATTGTGGTATACAAAAGGCCCTGAAGGCAAACGGAACATTGATGGCCTCTTAATATGATGATTTGGCTGTATGCATATAACTCTTTGGTTGACATTGTGATGACATTTTTTGTCTTTGATAGTAGCATAATAAGTCAATGCCTTCTTCCTATGGTGATTTTCATTCTCAGATAATTGATAATGCTGGTTAGATCTTCGTTATTGCAAAGTTTGCTTTTACGGTAAGTGTAATCTTGTGAAGCGTTGATTTATCTGACTGCTGACGGTCAAATGTTAAATAGAGTACTTTACAAAGGTAATTACGGCATTTCAGTGTCTGTTATTCAATTTTTATGCAATGGTTTATTAGATGATCGTTTATTTTGTGGATCATTTCTACAATATCTCATCACAAACTTCTTTGGTTACTGGTTATATGACGTGCAAGGCAATAAAAATTATTAATTCTCGGTATTGTTCTAAATGGGATTTTAAATTATAAGATGTTGTGTCTCGAGTGCTGCTTTCCAATCAATTCCTGTTTGACGCCCCTTCTTGAACTGGAGTGTCTAGCTTTGCTACTGATTTGATTATCTGAGACTTTTATATCCTTGTCCATTAAGGGTTTTTTTTTTTAACCAGGTCCGTGAAGTTGCTTGGATATTCTTTTGTTTGCATCAATCGGTTCGAGTTGTGGCTATGGATTTTTTCTCTTACTCCTACATAATCTATGGAGATGTTTTCATTGATTTAGGGGGCTGTTTATTGTGTGGCCTCAACATTTGTAATCATGTGCGGTAATGGCTATCGTTTATGAAATAGGAATTAAGAGAAAAGGGGGCGCGTATATCCTGCAACTCTTATTAGTAAAAAATATGCCCTGAAGCCGTCAAGATGGCATTTATTTATATAGAATAGCCTAACAATATCGAATCGAACCCGACAAAAATGAAAAACAACTGTAACATACCTGGTCTCTGGAGTCATGCATTGTAGACAATCACGGATCACCCACGAATTATATACGGGGCCGACTATTCGCAGCCCCATATTTTCTCCCTTAGCACATTACATTTCGGTAAATAGTTGTTGAAAATTATACATAACATTTCGGTAAATAGCTGTTGAAAACAAAATTATATTTCGGTAACTACATGTCGAAAATATATTCAACCTTCAGTAAACAATTGCCGAACATACATTTTCGATAAATAGCTGTTGAAAAAAATATTATATTTCGGTAATTGTATGCTGAAAATGTATCTCAATTTCGGTAATTAACTGTCGAGTATAATTAAAAAATTTTAACGAACTAAGAGAGAAAATACGGGACTGCAAATAGTCGCCCCTTTATATACGTACTTACGGGTTGCATTCACAACCTACTATTCTAATTCTTCTTAGTTTGGCCATGGCTATTGAACCAACTAAATATTTTTTCCAAGTGGTACGGACAGACAATGGCGCGTGCCTTGTGGCCTAGTGATAATGCATCCAGTGAAGCACCAACATTTGTATTTATTTACTTCATTTTTTAAGAATAGTGAAGCGCCAACATGCAGAGGAGAGAGTGGTTTTCGCAAGGGAGGGTAAAATAACCCTTGAAATAGTCCTGCATATATATTTTCTTTTCCAGATTTTGGTATGAGTTTCATTGAGATTTAAAATAAAACGTAAAATCCTTTATATGTATGTGACCAAGCACTTCAGCAAGGATTAATTGGTATGATTTACTATATGAAAGGGCTAACAACAATGGGTCTTGATTTGGAGAAAGGACTGAGGATAAATCCTTTCTCCAAATTCTTATGCGAAAATTTACAAGAAAAATTTCTAGATAATAGATTCTCAGTGTTTACGAGAAAATTTGTATGCTAATTTTGGGATTCTATTGTTTCATAATTAGTTTGGAGTGTTACCTAAAATTCTAGATAATAGATTCTCAGATTTTATAAATTTTGAAAAGCTAAAAAAAAATGAAATTCTCCAAATTCCAAAGTTTCATAAAAGCCTTTTTTTTTTTTTTAAAAAGTACCAATTTTTACAGGAACTTAATTATAATTCTAGAAGCTATGATATTTATATCTAAAAATCTAGAATATACATATTCGCAATTGTATTATTAGAGTTGATGACCTCCTTCAAGTTAAGACAAAGAAGTGCATAGAGCAAGCGAGTTATAGATAGTTGAATTATATGGAGTATAAACTAGTGTCGGGGTTCGTGCTCCGCAAGAATCACGTGCTCAGTAAAAAATTTCGAAGTGATGTCGTTTTGAGAATTGGAATATGATGATGTTTGGTGCAAATTGAAGGATGATTAGTAATGCATTCATTATGTACAAGTTCAATACAAATAGTAGATCCATTCACAGTTGTTCAGATCAAACACCATGGTATGTAATTCTATATGTACATTAGGATTAGTACTAATGTGCGGTAGATTGATAGAGCACCATATTTTGTGGGGAAAATGGCCACTGGTCCCCCCCTTTAATCTTTTCTGAGCAGCTATGGGAGACAAAAAGTAAACAAGAAGTGCCGAATATCAGATAACTCTTTTCAAGTTCCGGTTAGAGCTTGCTCACATCCTCATTGTTTGGCTACCACTATACCGAAACTATGTTCAATCTGCTTTGCAATATGTGATGTTTCGGGTCTTGGTATAGGTTTTGGCTCTTTCCTCTGTTTATGTCATGGATCCCCTTTGTAGATCTCGCATGGCTTTTTTGAATGAATCTCCAATGCTCAAAGAAAAAAAGAACTATCAAGGGAAAAAACCATTGAGTATAGAGAAATTAATTAGTTGATGCAAGAAAAATGGAAACTGAGATCACAACAAAAAACTTATGGAAAAATCAGATGTATCTGGGTACACGAGGGATACACACAAGACTGCGAAACTCACTTCCATTCTTAAGATGTTTAGTAACCCTACAAAATATTTTTGTGATCTACCCTCATCTGTATAATCCTCTAAATCTCTAAATGGCACAAAGCACTTAAAAAGCTATTATTACATGAGGAGAGGGGGTCCAAAAAAAGGATTTGAACATAACATACTGACATGAGACTATGCTGCAAAACGATTTCGGGTTGCTCCTCATGCAACCTCAAATATAATTTCAATGTGCAAAACGATTTCGGGTTGCTCCTCATGCAACCTCAAATATAATTTCAATGTGCAGCGATCCTTTGCACAGTTAAGACGTAACTTAGTTGCCTGTTTGGGATGCATCTTGAGTTGGGCAGGCATTTTGTCCCCCAACCGCAAGATTTTAGTTCCATTGTTTGGGGACACGAAAATTGAGCTGAAGATAAAATTCGTAGAGCTGGTTTTCTTTCAAGCCTTCTGAAACGAACGAGAAGAAACTCCATAAAGAAGTCTGACAAACCCCAGGAAGCCGTCTGCTTGTCTTATCCAGTCTTGGAGAACTACAAGAACCGGTAGTGATGGGCTAAGTCAAAGTTCCTGGTAGGAAATGGAAAATCATAAGCATATCTGAGTTTAGATCCATATGGAGTAAAAGACGCAGAATTTTGAATCTTCAAACATTTGTGTCCCAAAATCTGGAATGTATGATAAAATCTACAATTTCTTCTCTGTTGTTTTCTTCGTAGGCCAAAAGTGACTTAAATATACTGCTAATATATGCAAGGTCATAATTGTAACTTGCAGGTTAAAGCCGATTGGTTTCTATTCAGTTGAACAGCCACAGATAATTTGACAAGAACCAAAATTTTATAATTATGCTACAAAAGATTTCTCCAGTTGGACACCGGCATTCAACAGTGGCTCTTTTCTTGCAGTATCTGTGACCAATTTTGTTGCAGTATCTATGACCAATTTTGTGCTTGCACCCTTATTTAAGCACAACCTTATACGAACAAATGGACAAAATTTACGGAAAAATTCTGTGCTTTGAGAGCGGAATGAGTAAACATATCCATTTGTTTAATGGAAACCACAAAAGAGAGGGGAAAAAGAGCATACCAAGGCTAATTCCTCTATCATAGTAGGTCTGTTTCCATCCTTTTCAAAAAGCTCGTAAGCACTACGTTTGAAAAAATAAAAGCGAGAAGATTGACAACAAACAAACATTTTGAAAAAAAAAACGAAAACAAATTCAAGAACCTATCATATTGACTACAATTTGGATAATTTAAAGAGCAAAACTATGATTTTATGACCACAAAATCAGTTGTAGATAGCTCTTTAGCAAAGTTCTCATTAACAGGGAGTTTATCAAAAGTTGAATAGCATACCCCCAAAGCTGCTTTCCTCAGTGAAGATAAACATATGTAAGCTTCAACAAGCTTGTAAATTATCATATCCAAAGGAATCTTGACATCATGATAATTTGCCAACCATGGATGACCTAAACATGAAATCAGATAGATCACGAACCATAAGAAGAACTGCAGAACATACTCTAACCAAATTGGCAATTAGTCAAACAATAAAAAGTACGAAAGTTTGACTTTGTAAACGAACAATGCAGAAAGAGGGAACGGTACAACCTATATCCTACAATGTGAATAGTTTTGGTGTGTGGAACTGAAAGAAGAACGTGGTGTGCCACATAACTCGGTATAGAAAGCGTACTCTTGCTGATATAATAATATAATTTGAGGTCAAAAAAACTTTATTTCATCAATTATCAAGTACAATACATCAATTTAGATTTTTCTTTCAAAAGTTATGCACCTAGTAAAATATCTCTATTTATTACTACCTTCAAACATATAACCATTTCTTTCTATATTTAGCACTCCCAAGACTTTTACCTCCTTAAATTTTGATTTTCATTATCTAAAATTTCCACTCCAAAGAATCCTTCTGAGGAACAAAATTGGAAAGAATCTGCAATTGGCTAGATAGGTCATTTTGGAACATAAAAGGTTTTGAAATGTAAGTTGCAAAGGGAAAAAAATTGCAAACTATTTTATCATTATCTGATACAATCAGCTACAGACCACATGGTATTCATTTTTTATCTCTTTACCAAATCATTTCCACATAGTTGTAAAGAAATAAGAAGAGAGCAGTATAGTAACTTACTAAGAGCCTAGGAAGCTGTCAGCCTCTTCCGATAGTCCTTGTTCACCGGTCTTTTTACAGAGTCTACTGCCTCAGAAGACAAAGAAGGCCAAGGGGCTTCATCGAAACTTGGTTCTGCTTTAAGAACAGCTCAAAAGATGCCAGATTCAGCAGGCCCAAAAGGGTCGACTTCCACATAGAAGAATATATGCAATCGTGCCAATACTCCACATGTCTGCTTCAAGTCCATATGATCTATGCAGAACTTCAGGAGCTACATCAAATGCGCTTCCCACAATATCATTCAGTCGTTCATCTGCAAAGAAATCTTACATAATTAGATCCCAGGCCAAATTTTCTAATAGCTGGAAACGATATGTTTTGGGGAAAGGATTTGACCTGGCTTTACATAATCAGAGAGTCCAAAATCAATGGCCTTTAGTGGGGAATGCTCATCTTTGGAAGTGAAGAGAGAATTTTGAAGCAGGATATAGAAGCTCAAGATCAACAACAAAAAGAAGAAACGAGACAATTAAAAGTGACATGATTTAAAAAACACACAGGTACAATAGGAACTATTTTGTCCATCTTGTGACTTCTTCTTTTCGATCCATTATTGAATCATCGTTCCAATAGATCTCTTCACCACAGGTAGTGGTAGTTTAATGTAACTAACACCATATACTTAGAATTTACAATTATCAGACCAAAATCTAGATCATGCAATCAAAATAGCCTCACTAATGGAAGAGACAAGATCCTATTTAACACAAAGCAATTAAGGTTAAGCAACAAATGAAAAGTTGACATGCAAATCCAAAAGCCTAATCTACTGTTAATATATATATATATATATATATATATATATATATATATATATATATCGGGGCGGTTTCGGGGACCCTTAAAAAAAACCCCCCAAGTTCCCGGTCGAATTTTGATGATCCGAGCCGCTCAATGTAATCAGAATGTGATTTTAAAGGTGTCCGTGAGAAATTAGCAAAAAAAAAAAAAGACCAGGAAGAGCTTCATCCAAACAGTTTTTTATTGAACTTTATTGAACGGTTCAATAAAAAACTGCTCAAATCAAGCCTTTCCCGGTTAGTTTTTTTTTCCAGTTTCTTGCGGGCACCCTTAAAATCACGTTCTGAACACATTGAGCGACTCGGATCATTAAAATTTGATCAGGAACTATGAGATTAAGATTTGGAGGGTTTTTTTAAGGGTCTCCGAAACCGCCCCGTATATATATATTGTCACACAGAAGCTTTTCTATCCAAGTCGCAGTAGTTTAATTACGTTGACAATTCACGGCATAATAATCAGTGTACAATAGCATGAAAGTGAAATCTCATGCTACTTAAAATATAACACGAGCGGATCATAACCCAGGGGTGTATATCCGACAGGCTACAGCTATTTGTGTAAATGCTATAACTGGTTCGATAGTATATTTCCCTATCTCACTCAAGTACCCAAGGCAAAATATTAAATCCTCCATAATTTTGAGGTTTCTGTACTAAAAGAAGCTGACGATAAAAAGAGAGCACAACCAACAACATCCATGTAGCTTAGAAACAACTAACGCGGAGATGCAATTTTTGACAAAGCAAGTACTTGACTAAACAAAAGCATATATTACAATGTAATAGCTAAAGCAGCACCATAGAAGGAGAGGTTAAACGTAAAACTGACACAAGATGGAAATCCCCTTCAAGCATCTGAGACCAGGAGGGGGTTGAAGTTCAAGTAACGGCTTACAAGATGTCATATTTTCCGGGGCATTAAGCTTTTTAAATAAGCTAAACAACTGTGCCATAAATGAAAATGTTGGAGTTCATTACCTCAGGCTTGAGGTCACGGTGAACAACCCCCCTTGGAGATGACAATAGGAAACCACACTCAATATCTGAACCATGACTTCCTTTGCATCATCTTCGGAATATTTTCCACCTCTAAATAAACAAAACACAGTATTTAGTAGGAAAAAGACTGCAAAATGGGACACAGAGAGCCATTAAGAGGAATAAGATAGGAATATGGTACCTAGAAAGGATTCTATCCAATAATTCATCTCTGGTGCATAACCTGGAGAACATAAACATCACACGTAAGCTTCAAAAGTTAATGTTACAATCACCACATCTTAGACAATATAGAAATACAATTGTCCGCATTCAGAAGTGGGGAAATAAACATAAACAAGAGAAAAAGCACATGCAACTCATTAGCCGTTCCTCTATTCCCCCCTTTATCCCACACTCCCATCATATACACCCGACACATGAGAGAGAACGTCCGGTGAACATTAACAGCTCGGTTCAAAGCATTGACTCAGTAGAAAACAGCTTGACACATCTGCTATTTGGTAATTGCCCGCTCAGTTTAGTTCCTCAAAATTTACACCTTGTTTGGAAGTTGCGGAAGGGAAGGGAATGGAAAACAGTCTAAGAAGGAAATCGTGAGGAAAGTGTAAGGAAAATATTACTGTGCTCAATACTTTGTTTCAATGTTCTAAAAACTGCTAGGCACAATATGCCAGTCGGGCTGAAGGGGCGCCTAGAGAGTAAAAGGTTTTTCCACTTCATTAAAAATAAAATAAAATCCCCCCTGAGATTCTTGTACATGGAGGAGCATCACTAAAACTGTAGAGAACCAAAGATTATGTGATCTTTGGAGCATTTCTGCTAAGAAATGAAATTTCTTTGGACTTGGGAAGAGTTTTTAATAATTAGATTTTCCTAACATCAGCTAGAAGGGATCTCGTATCAACCCTACTAATCCGGAACTTATGCGTTTTTCTTCCAATTCTGAATGGATTTTGGTAATACTCCTTATCTTTTTGTGTGTGTGCGCGCGCTAGCATGCATCATCCAACAATGACTTCCCTATAAGCCATCCTAGTCAGATTACAAATTGATTCCTTGTTTTGCCACTTGAACCTAGAAAATGTGAATCATCATGTGATGCTGGAGAACCTAGAAGAATGTGAAGGTATTAAGCCTGTGATTATGTGGAGCACTGCCAAAGTTTCATTACTCTTTCCTTTCAGGTCATTTCGGGTATATCGAGTCACCGATTCCGATATATCATTCTTCCCATGTGAGCGAGCCAAAGGGGCTGCCTAACTCATCGTGTTTAAACTGCCTAAAGACAGAGAATAGGAAGGTACTCGATATTCTGAATTTCTTTCACCCTACAGGTTTTGCACATCATCCAACAACGACTTCCCCATAAGCTATGCTAGTCAGGTTACAAATCCATTCCCTAGCTTGCCCCGTTACACCTACATCCCAGGTTACAAAATTAACGGAAAGCAAAAGAAAAGCTAGTAAAATGTGAACGCATTAAGTTTTCACGTTTTATGTTATTTGTTACTGGTGTTTACGCTGAAAAATCCGAAAGGAAGGGCCCGCACATTTTGAGTTCCTTTCAGCCCAGAGGTTTTGTTTTTTTACTTACCTTTTTTATCCTTGAATACAAAGCAAAGGGTGGAGCTTTCCCTATTCTTTGCTAGAGATGATGCTACCACGACATCATTTTCTTTGGTTTTGTGGTGCAAAAGTTGGATTTTTTGGTTTTTGCACTTATCTTTTGAATTCTCGAATAAAAACAAAAAGGCAGAGCTTTCCCTATTCTGTGGCAGAGATAGTGCTTGAACCACAGGAATGATCACAAATTGTTGACATCATAGAGTAAAGAGATCATGGAATTGGTCCTCACACATCTCTCATTTTTTGGGAAATCCGATTTCAGCACTGAAAATGTGACCTCTTTGGGGTGTCTCCTAAAGCATGAAGCCGATTTCATAAGGAGCAAAAAATCTACAACCCATTAGTCGGACGCATGGTTTCCTTTCCCCAAAGTTAGCTTAACAAGTTTTACCGCATAAAAACCACTCACCAATCAATCGACCAGACCTCAACCCAAAAGGAAATAAGGGGAAAAAAACTCACAGGATTTGCTGAGTTCAGAAAGCACTGACGACTCTATCGGACATATCGGCATCGTCCTCGTATTTGCAATTGCAGTTGAGCTTCTCCCTAACTTTCCTCTCGAAATCTTCTCCTCTTGCAGTTGATCGGCCATCATCTGCTTCTAGACACCTGACTGGCCATCTGTTGCAGAGATGGTGTTCACTGGTGGTGGTGGACGGGTGGATAAAAATTGGAGTCCGGCTCCTCTCCAATCCTCTTAAAATTGGAGGATCCTCAAGTCCTATTAATAATGTGACACATGGCAACTATAAATTTTAACGGTTCAGATCACTAATGGCCACAGAATCTTTGTTATTTATCAAAAACACCTAATAATTTCCCTTTGTCTTCTTTCTTTCTATCGACGCCTCTTCCGTCCACTCGCCATCACCACCGCCGTCCGCCCCTTCTGACGCTCCTCCGACGAATCCATTGCCAATACCCAATGCTGCTTCCAAGCACGCCTCTTCCCTCCACACGTCACTAGCCATCACCACCGCCGTCTGCCCCTTCCGACCCCTTTCCTCTCCTTTGATGAATCCATCGTCAATACTTGCTGCCGCTTCCAAGCCGTAGCCTAGCCTAACCTTAATCACTGGGTATGAGATATTTGATTATCAACGTAGAAGGACTTGAGGATGGCCGTGAATGGCTGGTGAATAAAATTAGCATTAGATGGGTTGGTTTAAAATTATTGTTAATGGCCATGAATGGGGGTGGGGAAAGAGAGAGGGGGTGGTGATTAAATAATTGTGCGTGCTCATCTGTATGGCCTTTAGATGGATTGGTTTAGTGTTAAATTTTCAGCCGTTGGATCAGAACTTGAGGATCCTCCAATTTTAGGAGGATTGGAGAGGAGCCGGACTCTAAAAATTGGAAATGGTAAGAAGACGTGAACAAATGAATTGGAAGAGACAAAGAGCCTGGTCCAGGCAGGATTCCTGCGTGTATAGTAACCGAAGGAGGCAATTTTACTGGAAAGCCCCTAAGCCCAACACCAACACCTCTACATGACAAAATAGTGTAGAAAAAATTGGGACGCAAACGGAAAACATCAAAAGTCCGAAACTCGTTAAAGTAATTCGTAAATAACCTAAATAGTGTTTATAACCCATTACTTTTGAGTGCGAAATGACAAGAACGCCCAAAATTCCAAAGAAATAAATTCAATCAGCTTTTTCGAACTTGGAGGCATTATCGTCCGGAGATGGCCAAAATGTAAGCCACAGTTTGGAACTTGGTTACGTACTTTATAGGCGGCCTGTGGAAGTTGGACGTTTCATTTTCCTATGTACCAAAAAAAAAAAAAAAAAATAGGCGTTTAAGAGCATCCCCAAACCGAATTGCCTCGGAAAAGTGTTACTCCGTATTTTCAACCTTGGCCAGCCACTTGCACCTACCCATCACCTTGAACATTTTTTCCCGATGCAAGAAAACTGATGTGATTATCCAAAAGTAGTACTAGTAAAAACAAAACACAACGCCCCCTTCTCATTTCTCAACCTCTTCATCGCCTTTATCAAAAGAAAAACCTCTGCGTCGCCCCCTCTTCATTGCCACCACCATCCATACCCACCGCGGGAGAATGGAAAGAGGGGAGGATTTGAGCAGCTTTGTAGTTGGGTCTGTGCCCACTTTGTATTACATTCCCGATTTCATCACAGATGCCGATCAACAACAGCTCCTTAATAACGTGATGATCATCAGCTTCCAAAAACCCTCCTCTATTTCGATTTTGATTCCGATTGTGTTCTCAATAATAAGTTGCTTTGTGATTCTAGTTTGGGTTGATGATTCATACATCAGCTGTCGTCTCATTGCTCTATTATTATCTTCGTCTTTGTAGATTTACCAAGGTCCCGTATCCAAGTGGAAGTCTTTGAAGAATAGGAGACTACAGAACTGGGGTAATAATATATATGATACAAAATCCCTTCTTCTCTTAATTTTTTATTATTCAGTCTTAGTTTTCTTTTGCATTAATGAATTCGTTTGTTTTGGGTCTGTCTGTGGTCGTGGCAGGTGGTGTTGTCCATGATAAGGGTCTTCTGGCCCAAGATTGTAAGTCGTAAATAGATTATATCGTTGCTCGTATTTTTACTGTTACACGACTTTCAGAACATGGCCTCTTAATGTGATGATTTGGCTGTATGCATATAACTCTTTGGTTGACATTGTGATGACATTTTTTGTCTTTGATAGTAGCATAATAAGTCAATGCCTTCTTCCTATGTTGATTTTCATTCTCAGATAATTGATAATGCTGGTTAGATCTTCGTTATTGCAAAGTTTGCTTTTCCGGAAAGTGTAATATTGTGAAGCATTGATTTATCTGACCTCTGAAGGTCAAATGTTAAATAGAGTACTTTACAAAGGTAATTACGGCATTTCAGTGTCTGTTGTTATTCGATTTTTATGCAATGGTTTATTAGATGATCATTTATTTTGTGGATCATTTCTTCAATATCTCATCACAAACTTCTTTGGTTACTGCTTGTATGACGTGCAAGGCAATAAAAATTATTAATTCTCGGTATCGTTCTAAATGGGATTTTAAATTATAAGATGTTGTGTCTCGAGTGCTGCTCTCCAATCAATTCCTGTTTGACGCCCCTTCTTGAACTCGAGTGTCTAGCTTTGCTACTGATTTGATTATCCGGGACTTTATATCCTTGTCCATAAAGTTTTTTTTTTTTTTTAACCAGGTCCGTGACGTTGCTTGGATATTCTTTTGTTTGCATCAATCGGTTCAAGTTGTGGCTATGGATTTTTTCTGTTACTCCTACATAATTTATGGAGATGTTTTCATTGATTTAGGGGGCTGTTTATTGTGTAGCCTCACCATATTGAGTCATGCTATGAGTACTGACCGGGGGGGGGGGGAGGGAAATCGTACTGACTGGCCGCGCTGGGCTGTCTCCGGCCACCGGACGGCCGATCCGATATATACACGAAAAAAGGGTGTTTAGATCAAGCACCCTGCACACATCGGATGCTGTTGATTCCCGCATGGGCCCCATCGGGTTTTTTTTCTAGAATTTTTGGACGGCTCGGATCAGCTGTCCAGTGGCCGGAGATTGCCCGGCGCGGCCGGTCGGTACGATTTCCCGCCCCCGGGTCGGTACCTATACCATTTTTGCTTTTTATATGTCTATAAATTTACTTAAAATTGAATATGTCCCCATTGGTTTCTGTTTCAGGACATCTAGTTACATGTATTCGTAACATAGCTTCTATGTTCAAATTTTATGGAGTAGCTAGTTAGTACACATCATTTTGAACCATTCCTGAAAATACTTCCTAATTGGTCGTATGAACTTGAAGTATCCCCATAGCCCACAAGTGGTTCCGTCATTGCTAACAAAGCTTTATCACGCAAATGTTGTGGAGGCTTGCTTGTGAGAGGGGGGAGTTCTATATGGGGATATAATGGCTCGGTATGAAATGAGTGCAACAAAGTTGCTTGTTCTCAGGGCAACGGTTTGTGGAAGGGAATCAGTTGGCGAGGGAAGACTTAACTTCAAGGGAATCAGTTTGGTGAATGGCAAGTGTTTAAGTTGGGGGCAGGGGATAGGCTCAGTTATGGAGACATAGGTGCTGGGTTGGAATGATGCTAGTTAGGGCCGTCCCAACCATCTATCGTTTAGCAGTCAATAGGGAGGCTACTGTGGTGGATTAACTATGGAAGCCCATGTTTTAGGACATTGACCTCAGAAGATTCCTTCAAGATTTGGGGATGGATCAATTTGGCAGACTTTTGGATATATTCTTACTTTGAGAGGTGATGCAGTCTATGACAAGTTGTAACAGGGAAGATGGGTTCAGTATGTTTCCTTTTTCTAGGAGTTGAAAGGATGTAAAGGGAGGGTTTTGCATGGTGAGGCATTTGATCAGTGAAGGCGTCCACGAAAATAGCTGCTTCTTTTTTTGTGGAGGCTACTCTTGTGAAAATAACTTTTTCCAATCATGTTTTGAAAGTAGTTTTAAGTTCAATCATAAGCAAACAAAAGCATGCTCGTTCCATGAATTTCGTATTCCAATACCTTTTAGTTGACTGAAATTAAATCAAACACATGCAAAACATTGAAAGCTTTGAATTTATAATCTCTCTCTCTCTCTCTCTCTCTCTCTGGTGCAGTGCCTCCATGGATAAGAAAGATTACAGAAAGAATATCTGATGAATCATGCCTGTTCCCCTCAGCAATTAATCATGTGCTCATCAATGAATACTGCCCTAACCAAGGAATAATGGTTTGTTCTGCATGCTTGCACATATCGATGACTTCCTCTTATATCCATCAATTAGTGCTCTCTTGTGCCAAATGTCCATAGGTCAGGGTTATCCCTTGAGAATCTTGATGCTTTGAGTTTTCGTTCAAGCTAAAATTCTTTATAGGTTTTAGTCAGAAAATGGGGGAGTGGTTAAATAGACGGGGAAATTTTTTGATTTATGAATCATTCTTGTTCAGTTTTTGCTTTGCTCGATGCAGATTTGGATATTTGTGTTTGGCTGGATAATGGGTTTAATTATACCATCCAGTAATGGTTCTCTGTTATGCAGCCACATCAGGATGGGCCTGCCTATCTTCCAGTAGTGGCAATTCTGTCTCTTGGCTCACCTGTGGTTATGGATTTTACACCCCACTCAAGTTTGAAACTTTGCACAAATACGGTGATAAAGGAAGTTGAGGATAAATTTCTTGATGGAGGAGCTGGTGACTTTGAAACTGAAAAAGGGTTGAATGGTCACCATGCTTTCTCAGTCCTATTGATGCCTCGCAGTTTACTTATTTTCAAAGATGAGGCATACTCAGGTAGATTACATCATCATTCCTTTTCTCTTGCTTGCAATTATAGCGCTACAATTTCATTGGTCTATTGAAATGTTATTTATTTCGTTTTCAGATTACTTGCACGGCATTAAAGATAGTGCGGTCCAACAATACGATGGGGTAAGATAAGCAAGTTAATGTGCCTGAGCATGAGCAAATACAGAACTGAGTGTTGTATCTAACACTATATGTTTAAACAAATCTTAAACGGTGGTCATGCCAAATGAATTAGCCGCACCTTAATCTGCTTCATCTTCTCACTGTACAGGTTGTGAATGCTGTTGAATGTCTGAAAAGTCATGTAGCAATTCAACCACTGTCCGGACCAGAAAATGCATTTGACACGAAGAGAAGTGGAGATGTTCAGACAATCCACAGACTTGAAAACAGAGTTTCATTAACATGTCGAGTTGTATCAAGGGTTCACAAAAATTTGTTTAAGTTTTAGAATCCTGGCGGGCGTGGTTGGTCTCAGTTAATTGCTTGAGAATGAGAATGCAATAAATGTTGGCACATTTTGAGGCGCTTAGTTGTTTGAGGATGTTATGGAAAGGCATTTTACATTTTCATGCAAGTGATGTTTCTGATAGTGAGAGGGCATTGTGGTTTTTGCTTTTGTCTTTTTTGAACGGATAGGGCATTGTGGAATTCAATCTAGGATTTGTGAGGAGAGCTGAAATGAGATCTAAAAAAAACGAGAGAACAAAGCGGAAGAGCTTGATTTTTTTGGGGTTTGGATTCAGAAAATGAGACTAAAACGGTGCATGTATATCTATATTAAAGGAAAAAGTTTACAGCTTTTGTTTGATTAAAAAGTTTGTTTAAGTTTTAGTGGCATGAGGCAAGTGTAGATTTGGGAGAAGTTGAGATTAGGTGGTGTTTAATTATGGGAGGAGTCTTAAATCAGACGAGTCATTTTAAATAAGTACTTATTTTAGTTAGTTGATGAAAGCTACTAGTTTACACTTGTTCTCTCTCTCTTGGTAGTCTTACAACCACATCATGTTTGAATTAGTAATTTATACAACTACGTGTTTTAGGTTTTGAAAAGGACCAGAGCACTCCTTTTATCTTTGGGGACGAAGAGATTAATTTTGCCTTATCAAAAAATGATTTTTTTCTCTTCGTATTAGTATTATTTTGTGCTGAAAATAAGAGGATCCCAAATCGATCAATTTAAGCACTAGCCCGGAACATATATACCTTTGGGAACCGATTATAAAGCCTGAACTCTATTAATAAATGGAAAAACGTGGGGAAAGGAGACAACAAATAAATGTACCCAACCACAAAATGGATGAAAGCGTAGATAAAAACAAATATAAAGGTAGCCAAATAAAGTTAAAAGACAAAAGTTCCGTAAGGTTGACAAGGCATTATCAGCCAAGTTGGGTTGTTCAACCCCTTGTGTTCAACACCCCACCCTCTCTCTCTTTCTCAATGTTTCTTTCTCTTGTCTTGATGTATGTTAAATACTGCAATGGCATTGATTTTGTTGGCTTCGATTGATATTTGACTGTCTTGTTTTTTTTTTTTTCTGATGACTGCTATGATCTCCCAATCTTGACAACACAATGCATTGTTGGGAGCGGGGAGGTGTGTGCGTTTCAGATATTTATATGGTGTAAGGAGCGGGCTTGGGCAAGGCCTTGACAAAGCCACAGAGCTGAGTGTTGTCCGGGAGGTTGTATTCATCCCTAAGAGATCGTGCTGGAGAGAGGACGCTGACGTAGAGCTGTTGTCCCAAGTATGATCTCTCAAACATCTCTGACCTTAGGTTCCACATCCCCGCGTTGTCTAATGTTGTCATGATTGCTGCCCACGATCCCGGGTACACTTGGATGTTGTGCCTGCTCACTGCATCCATCAGGTTGTAGTTCTTCCTCTTCTCTGGGCTCCACTTACCTGGCTCAATCGCCACTGCAAAGAAGGAATACCCGTCCAAGTGCCATGTTTGAATCGTTTTCTCCCTATTCTCTAGGATTATCTCCACAAAGTTACGAAAGGTCCCGTTAATGACGTTTGGAGCCACCACAACCTTGGCATTTGCACCTTCTTTAGGCTCGTCTTCCATCACGTCATACTTGAACGGTACCTTATCCTGGACTCCGTAGTACTCAGCCAGCTTAAGCGGGGTGGTAAGGGAGTCAATGTGGGAGACACCGTTGATTGCAAAACGAAGCTTTCCGTCCACTTGGACCCTCGAGTTGACGAGCTTGATGGTGCGAGTGATGTTGATCTGGCCGTAGTGGTAGGAGCCCTGAGGGTTGGGGCGTGCAGCGCTGGCAGTAAGGTTCCAGCGGAATGAGCGGAACTGGTTGATAGACCAAGCAATTCCAACAGAGGTCTCTGGTGGGGGTGACGGGAGCTCAATAGAGGCTGCCCCCTTGCCGTTGGCATAGCGGATGACGCCAACTGAAGTGAGCGGCTTCTTGGTGAACCTGCTAGACACCACAAAGTAGTAGTCCTTGGGGTCTTGGTTGGCAGTGACCAGCACCGACATGCACTGACCGACGTGCAAGTCAAGGGCATCATACACGTTTTGGACAGTGTGAGAACCCTCCAACTCCACCAGCTTCAAGGAGTGGCCTTGGATCCTGAAGTTAAGGGAGGTCTTCATCCCGATGTTGCATACCCTGTACCTATAGGTTTTGCCGGCCTCCATTGTGAACAAGGGCTCGTTGCTTTTGCTGTCGCCAACCTTGCTAGACTTGCCATTGATCTGGATTCCATCAGGCCTGCCAAGGGAACGACCGCTATCCAAGAGCTTCTTAAGAGATTTGTGACCCTTGTTGTACCAATCTCCCATCAAAATGCTGAAATCGTCAGCTGGAGAGTCAAAGGGAACAGGGATGAGATCGCGACTATAGATTTGTAGGCCACCAAAGCCTCCAGCTGCCCTATGCAAGGCTGTCGTTGGGAAATAGTAGTAGCTTCCGATTTGGTCCTTAACCTGGAAATGATATGTAAAGTTTGTTCCGGGCTGGATTGAGCACATGGTTCCGAGGGTACCATCTTGCCAAGAGTTCTTTCTCTGTTGGATGCCGTACCATGAGAGGAGGAAAGGCTCATCGAGGTTGTTGAACACATTGACCACGATGTTGTTATTGGAGGTGCAATTGATCTTAGGTCCGGGGAATTGACCGTTGATGAGGATGCCTTGCTGGGGGACACCCAAGGGGGAGATTGTCCCATAGGTGATGTTCCAATCGTAGTATAAATAAGGGTCTTCAGCCCTTGCCACCAAAACCCCACCAGCCAAAAGGCCCAGCAAAAATATAGCTGCCACCTTGAACAACATAACGCTACCCATAATGGCTGGTTTGCAGGCTGCGGACTTGTCTCCCCTTCTTTTTCACTTTTCTGGTTTTCTATGTTTGATCTTCTTCTTGTTATTCTTTTATTGTTTTTCTTTCAAGAAGAAGAACAAGGGAAATTTGCTTCTTCTTCTAGAGCTTAGGATATTCTCCACACCCACCATATCCATTTATAGGCATATGCATCTCTGAATTACCACCTCTCAATACTCCCCGCAAAATTTTCTATGGCTTGCCCTTCTTTCTTGCACCTTTCCTCGTGCATTTCCTTCCATTTTGGGTCCCCTCTCTCCATTGGGACAAAAACTTCTCCTGTTATCTGTGGTCAATTTTGCTTCTTATTGTGAGTTGATACTATCTATGGTCGGCCTAGAAGTTTTCAAGTCTCTCTTCTTCTTTTTTTTACTATTTTTTTAAAACACTTTGACCGTTAGACCGGCTATTTATGGTGACCATGATATGTGGAGGATCCACTTTAATAGTAGCCATGTTCTCAAATATTTAAATTTCCCAATACTACATCTTTATAATATATTTTCTGGTAAATTTATTACTAGCATGAACCCGTATTGTGCACGGCAATGAAAAATAGTAATAATTCAAGAACGCATGTAAAATCGAGCGATAGGTAAAATAGATTTGATTGATCCCTAACTAATAGGGTTCTTTAATTCTAAGTTGTCTTATTGTTCGGACTAATTGAATATTAAAATACTTAAAACATAAACGTATTTAGAAATTTTAGATTAAGCCACTGCACACACACTCAGGGGGCTTCCCAATAAACACTCCTATTAATACTGTACAATACAGATGCTGACCAAAAAAAAAATACTGTACAATACAGATCCACAATTCGTCTTTATGTTCATGTTTATTTTAATGTTTAGGCCCCTATTGCCATGAAATGGGGAGGCGGAAACCGAAAAGCACTTAAGGGAACAATCCAACCCCATTTTCTTTATCTATTCTTGCTGATTTTATCAACTTTTCTCTCAGACCCATAAACTCCTTTAGGTATTAAACTGCGGTCTTCGATTCAATTTACTAAAGAAGACAAAAAATTATGGATAATAATATGTACATTTTTTTTAATTACACACCCCCAACAGATAGGAAATTTGCTAGAAAGCAAAACTGAATAGAAACAAATGATCTTTACCAATAGAGTGGTGGACATTATTTTTATGACTAACTTCTTGTTGATTAAGATGCATGATCTAATACATCGTGCTTCTATTGATTCTTCATTAACTTGTTTTCTGTAAAAGATCATCATTATCATTGTGACATTCAACTAAATCAGTAGTATTAGGATTGACGTTGCACAATCCATCATGTAGTAGTATTAAAAAAAAGAAGTATGATGAGCAGTACGAAAACATATGAACCTTGTAGAAATCGACTTGGGACAAAATGAATTATTTGCTTTTAAAATTTCAAATTGCTTCATGAGAGAGAGAGAGAGAGAGAGAGAGAGAGAGAGTAAATCAGGATACTCCTTCCAGTGCAAAATACTTTCATGTCATTGCCATGAGTGCGTTTAGGTTCATTCTCGCGAAATATCATTTTGCAATACTATATAGGATAGATAGATGAGAAAATCACAACCACTAAGGCCATTCACAGTGGTATAATCAAAAGTCAATTATTTTTAAAGTTAACAATGTTTGTGCAAAAGATGGCTCACAATAGTATGATCAAACTTAGCAACATCCTTAGAAATAATCAAATTTTAGGCTTTGGATAACCAAAACTAGCAACATTTTTCAATAATCAAAATTTTGTTGATCCCACATCACATAAGTTAACTAGTTCTAAAATTTGTATACACGCATTTTTCAATTGATATTTTCTTCTCTTCTTTGCCAACTTTATATCTTCTCCACTTTACCCACAAATTATTTCTCTTTTTTTCCCTCCAAAAGTGAAGTTCATATCTCTCGATCATCTACAATTCAACTCATCGTCGCCGGATTATGGTATTTCACTTTTCTTTCTCGTTTCTATTTTTTCCCCCACAAATAAAATTCATAATAGGAGAAAAGGAAGTCACCGATTTTTCTCCAAAATTAAGGGAGGGAATTGATATAGCCCAAAAAAAACGTAAACGAAGAGACGTAAATGACGGGAAACAGAGGGGGAGAGAGAAAGTGAAATTATTGCGGATCACTTATTTTGGTTATGAACTAAAAGCGACCATTGTGAACCTTAACATTGGTAAGCTTAGCAACCTCTTAAATGAATAATCAAAAGTTGATATGTCAACTTTTAATTATCCATTTTTTATTATACCACTGTGGATGGCCTAAAAGAACAATTTCTCAGTTTAAGTGTTAACTTCCCAACTCTATAAGCATGTCTGCGACAGCAAATGTCGGGTTGAACTAATTTTTATTTTTTTTGGTTTTTTGGTTTTTCTATTTGTTTTAGGCTAGCTACTTGTCCATGTGAGACGCTTTGGCACTGTCTTTTCATATCCTTCCGTCAGTCTTTGTGATATATTTCTTCCCTTTCGGCAACTAAATGCAATCTTGGCAAAAATAACAAGAAACCATATTGTAGCAATAGTATAGGACTCGATCAGCAAGGAGAAAAGAAAGAACAAAGGAAGGGACTCAGCCCTAAACTTCCACAATCTACTAGGCAAGTTACCACGATTACAAACTTAAAAAAGCTTCACAACCTGCATTCACAGTTTATTTTCCCACAGCAGAGAAAGATGCCACCCTAGCGTACTGACAATTACAGCTTGGCAAAACTATTTCTCCATTATTCCCTGTTCGAAACCAAGCATGAAATGTAACTCCCTTATTGTATTCTCCTTAATCAAACTGAAATGTGTGGAGAAAAAAACTAAAAGAGGAGAAAAGGACAAACACAGAGATCAAACAGCAGACCCCTCCTTCAACTAGGGGTATATGTGAATTGGAAACACTTGATTGTATGCAACTTATCTCGCCAAAATGCACAAGCCATTAGCAGTCATCTCATCTCTGAGGAGGGTCCACTGTTCTTACATTTGCACCAGTCAGTCCTTCAATTCGATCCTTAGTGACCTCCACAAAGTGACCCACCATTTCATGAAACTGCTTCAGCCCTGAAAGCGGGAGAATGATGGATGAGCGATCAGAACCAGCCACCTGCAGTATGTTGAGACCATTAAAAGATAGTACAATCATAACTGTGAAGCATCTTCCAAATAATAGATGCTCATCATCAGAACAAGCATCACCTCAGAAATCCTCAAGAAATGGCCCCTGTTGTTGCTCCCAAGATCAAAGAAGAATCTCTTTTGGTCAACCCTAATCACCTTCGAGACGGCCAAGTTGCCAATTTCATCCGGCGGAACCACATCAACTGACCTCTCCACATTCAAGTCAGAAGCAGTGGCAGGTTGGGAACTGTGCCCTGATATGAAGCCAGCCCCCACATCATCTGATAGTCCAACAAGACGCTCTGAGGAATCAGAATTTTGCTGTTTTGAACATGCAGAGAGTCCAGAAAAAGAGAAAAACCAGCAGACATGCATTAGTGAATCACCTCTTAAATAGGACTTGTACACAAAACCCAACGTCGTCGGGCTTTGTGTGTGCTTGTTTGTGTGTGGGTGTCGATTAGAGCATGAAAGGCATAAACACCTGATTGGGCAGTATAAAAAGCCTTGATGCTTCATTTATCTCTGCCAAAATGTTCCTAAATGCTGCCCAGCCTTCATCCCGGGCACTTCCTGCCGGAACAATAATAGTGCTGCGGTTTCTGCTAACAGAAGCTTCAGATATCTGTGCATACATAACCCCGTTAGAACAGTGAAATGGAATTTCAAGGAGAAATAAATAGGTGATATTCGTTAAAATGCCTCCTTTGACTTGTACACCAGAGCAAGACATGCAACCCAAAGAGAACATAACTGTGGGGAAAGCAACAGAGTACCACTCCAAGATTAGAAGACTCCACTGCCAAACTTTTCCAATAATCTCCATACCAATTTAGGCCAACATCCTTAAGTTTTAAATGAGTAGCAGCTCCATTAAAACTTCCTAGTTTTCTTTTGAATGTTGAAAGTGATTCTCGAAATTTTTAGACAGTGACAGTATTCATCAGGACTACGTAGAGGAATAATTATATTCATTCAACAGGAATTCCATATTTGTTTATCGAGCAATAAGTACAAACGACAAATACAAAGACAAAAGGAAACAAGCAAAAACAGCAAAAATAAATAAACCAAGCCCAAGCTTGTTGAGCAAGAGAAAGTCACAGAAGCCACTTCGACAAAGATGAGAAAGCAACAATAAAATTTTGATTAAGAGGAATTTAAATTGAGCAATACAGGGGAATATTACCCATCCAAATTCTACACCCCCCCCCCACCACCCCCCGCCCCCCCCCCACCCCCCCACCCCCCCGCCCCCCCGGTCAGTGTGTTAGTGAGCTTAGCTAAATTTATGAAGTACTTAAGAAAACAAAAAAGGGTATCCTGCCTTTACTCGAATTGTCAATTCTGGGTGGTGGCCTTCTTAGCTTGGGCTGCTTGATTGTAAGATGTGTATGATCCTTAAGGTTAGAGCACTTATAGCCCCTCCCTCCCCCCACCCCTGGTGTCCTGAAACCACTAACATGACTCCGGAGGAGTATCACATTCCAAATGAGTGGACACTTCAATCTAGCAAAATGTGACAGTATAGTGGCCCCTGGCATCCTGAAACCACTTACATGACTCCGGAGGAGTATCACACGCCAAATGAGTGGACACTTCAATCTAGCAAAATGTGACAGTACAGTGGAACCTGGCAGATAGTCCAAGTCGGGTGAAAATGTCGATGGCAATTTCCGTACCATATAAAGGGGGAGAATAGGGCATAAATGTTGGAAGAGTGTCAAACTTGGAGAGAGGAACTATGTTGGGTCTTTGATAGAAAAGAGTTGGCCAGGGAGAGTTCGTGAGAAGGATAAGAGGGCTAAAAAATGACCTACAGTGGCTGCCAGAGGGTAGAGGATCTGCGAAGTGGAAGGATATATAGCTAGGGTCCAAGTAGTTTGAGCCAAAAGAGAGGACAAACATAACTACATTACCAAGCATGCAGCGGTTGAAGAAAAGTCAGTGAGGACACACCACAGTGTCTCTCAGGGAGTTGAAAGAGTGGATTACTAGTGTCTTTTCTCAGGTGGTGTAATACCTACGAAGTTGCTTAGTATGACGGCTTGGTTTGCGGGGTACTCTTATGGAAAAATCTAGAGACAAAAAGTTCTAGAGTTTAATTTTGGCGTTGGATTATACAAGTAGATCATACCGCGAAAATACGGCTTCAATATCAAATAGGTAATCGTTAATCTTCTAGTCAATTGGCCTATATAATGAGAAAATTTAGAACTGGTCACTGTATGACCCGAGTTGCACAAAGAAATTTCTTGTAATGCTGCTTGAAATAAACAACAAAATTTCAATACTGCTGCTTGACCCGGTGATTAATCCGTCAACTTGGGGATTGACTGGTTCATTGAACTGTCAAGCGTAACAACAGACGAACCATTGATTCATTCTACAGCTCTTGTATCTTCATTTTACTGGCACAGATCTGAAGGGAAATCAGGGGACAGACAAAATTATTCAGCTTCCAATCCATGTTTTTTGCAGGTAGAACTCTCTAATTGGTGTGTTGTCCATGTTCTTGATCTGACCACATTAAACAAAGGGGGTGTGTCCTCTCAATAAGGGAAAATCCTAAACCTCATGAAGGCCACACTCATCCTCGAGTAATGTATGATTAACAATAAAAACATACTAGCTAGGCAGGCCTTCCTCTTGATGTCTTCTCATCTTTTTCTAATGTTAAGTTCGTTTTGCACATGGGCAGAGGAAGGGGTGTTTAGGGATTCAGAGGGTCCTAAATCTGCAGAAATATCACCAACCCGTATATCCCTATGAGGCATAGCGTGTATATTTTTTATATTTGGCCCCAAACAAGTTTCCAAGAGGTTTTATAAGTTCTTCTAAGCAGCGTATTAAAAGACTCATCTCTGAGTTCAAGATCACGGGTCATGTCCTTTCATGGGAATTCTGTTGGGCTACTTGAGAACTAACCGAAATTCGATCATTACCAAAAAAAAAAAAAACAGCCTTTTAACTTGAAAATATTCATTTCTTACGGGGTTCATCTATTTGATTTCCATTATTCAATTTGGACGACATTTAATGTGTGGTTTGAATATAGCTCTAAAACATTTTGCTCATTTAACTATTGTTATATAATTGCACAACTTGAGTTCTCTCTAAATTTGAGACCACGTATCTCAATGAAAGTTCTTCAAAAAACAAAATTCCCCCTAATTTAAGACACTTATAGAGAGCTTACGGGCTTAACGCCCAATGAACAATATCCTTCTAACTAAATGTAGCCCACACAGTCAATTAACCTTGTTCTCCTTCAGCTTTTTGTTGGGAATTGATCCTTTGTTGCCCTAGGAACTGAAATGTTACGACCACTTAATTGTTCAATTAGCTTATACCATGTCACGCCATATAGAGAAGGAATGCAGGTAATTATGAGCAATGAGGGTTTCATAACAAAAAAGTATACTAATGATTTCATTTAAGCAGTTCAAACAAATCCTAGAGCAACCACACCAGACTGGACCCATTGCCCAATGACACTTGACCAAGTTCCAACCACCCCTAGTTTGATTCTTCTCATACTATTTACCGGGGTGTTCTGTCATTCTTCTCGCCCGTATGCATCAGGCTTGTGTTCTCTCCTATAGATTTGTATCACTCTTCTTAGCCACGTGTCAAATAGGTTGTGATAACCAATCGAAGTCATATGAGATGTTTCGTGTAGAACTGGAGAGCGAATTATGACAAAAGCACAATTAAGTAACCATTCAATGGAAAAATCATTCAATACAAGAGAGAAAATAGTTTAAAACTTATAGGAATGATAGATATGAAGAAAAAGTAACCTTAAGGAATCGACCCCTTCTGTTTTCACCAACGTCAAAGTAAAACACCTGCAATTTGTGTAATTGGGAACCAAAACCAATTAGAACAATGAAGGGGGATGGGGGAAGAAAGCTATAGCATAGTTGGATGCCAAAAAAGGAAGCATGCGTGCGTGCCTTGGTGTCGAGTTGGAGTTCCTTGCTAAAGAGGTCGTCGTCGACGTCGTCCTGTTGTTGATCATGGGAATTGAGGTAGTAATTGAAAAGATCCAAGAACCAGGAGATACCGTTGGAAGGGACTATGATGGTTGACCTAGTAGCGGACGTCTTCTCTGAGATTTTGAGGTACCTTCCCCTGGGATTCTCCTTGAGATCGAAGTAGAACAGCTTGTGCTCCACTTGTAATGTCTTACACAGCAACTCCACGTCATTCCCTCCGCCGCCGCCGCCGGAATTACCCTCCATAGCCGACTACTACTGGACTGGACTCTCTCTCTCTCTTTCCAAAAGAAAGAAACCTCGACAGACGATGGATGACGGTGAATTGGAGGTGATTATTGTGCTTGTGCTAATCTACTACCACTAGATAAATAGATAGATAGATACAGCCAGCGTATTAAACCAATATGGTCGTCAGTACAGTACTCACTCAAAAACCAGATCTAGAAGAAGAAGTAGTAATATAGTAGTAGTTGTTAGTGTAGCAGATACGTACAGTGCCAAAGGAAGCTGTTGGACGGCGTTGGTCTGGTGTTGTTGGGTTGGGGGGAGAGAGATGAAAGCGTTTGTTGGTTTGGGTGCTTGCTCAAAATTAGGGTTTGGTTGTTGGCCCCATAAAAGGAGGAATAATAATAGTTTGACTGGATCTCATCTCATCCCTTCCCCCAGTCTATCTCCATCTCCATCTCTATCCATGCTTGTTTCTTTATTTTCTAGGACGCCTCCAGTCCAGATTTCTCGTACGCTCCCCACCGAAGTACTACTACCTATGAAATGTACGTAGGGCAAGTAAAAAGTTGGGGTTTCCCGACCCTCTCCCCGCAGTGAAGTACAGTAAAGTAATTTCACAATTCACATCATCGTGAAACCTCCCATATTGATATTGTCCCTCGACGAACCGTGTCAGACAATTTTTTTTTACTACTGGAGTACTACTTTTTGATCCGCTTGCCTTGCCGTGCCATGTTTCATCCTGTTATAGTTTTCCATTGGAAATTGAGTTCTACACCTTTAATTTTCTTTTGATAGGCTTTCTACCTTTACATGTGGCCCTTGATAGAGCTTAATAGAGAAAACAGATTCATGTAGTCGACCTCAAATGATTGGAACGTAAGGCTCGGTTTGGTTTGATTAGGCTTTCTACGTTTCCTAATTGATGCAAACACTTTTTTTTTCGTCTAAATGTATGCATTTATAAATTATTTTCTAAATTCACTCACTAAAAGACGAAAAAAAAAATTTGCGTCAATTAATTAAGAGAGTATATAAATCAATTTCATTTCCAATTCATAGGCACCGGATTGAGATTCATGCCAAGTCTGGTAAAATTATATTATATACTCCTACAAGACGAAATTGCTTTTTTAATGTGTAGAATGATAATTACTTGCAATAGTATGGCGTCAAGGTCTACTTTAAGGTTCTAGGCTTCTAGCCATTTTTTCATAAAATGCATGTCGTGTCAACAGTGTGCAAGTGATACGGATCAAATTATTCAGTCTCAATGTCGTACCTCTATAATTATCACCCTTTTATCCATTAAAAATGTTATTTTCTATTTTTTTATAATTCAATATGTCTGCCTCAGCTAACGCACAATTTAACTATTTCCTAAATTATCAATTAATTATTTCACTAACGAACTCTCAATTAAAGTATCGACTCTCTCAATTAAGTAGTCTAGTGGTGCACTTAGCCAAAAAAAAAAAAATAAATAGTCTAGTGGTGGTGGCAGCAGTCATGCCAGTAGGAGAGATGGATATGGTGGCGGTGGCTGTAATTGCGGAGGGTGATTGTGGTGCAGGAAACGGGTGATGTACAAGTGCTTAGAATTAAGTAAGCACTAAGCTACTTAATTTAAGTTTTTTAGCTTATGCTGTTATCAAACTTACTCAATTACTTATTTCCATCATGTTCAGTTTTAAATGTTGAAGTTTCTTGTCGTCACAACCCATAACATACACGGTTATGTTTGGAATTTAGAGAAAGAATAGTGGGCTTGACAAGACAAGTCATTCTCTCTCTGTTTCTCTGTTTTTAAATAAATGTCTGGTGTACCAACCTAAGCCTTTCAAAATATATACTTTTTCTGTTAAAAGATTCAATTTGTTTTCACAACTTAAAAGAACTCATTGATATATATTATTTTTGTCAAAAAAAATTGATTCTTTTTACGGAAAAATACATCTTTTTAAAGACCTAAGTTTACACGCTGGATATTTATTTATGGACGGAGGGAGTACCGCTGGGGAAAAGGGAATGAGGCTGATGGAATTTAAACCCTCACTTAGTTGAATGAGTATTTGGCAGTTACCATTACCACTGCCTATTTGCTTTCCCCTTTTATTTGGTTTGGTATGATATAAGAGCAAGTACACCAGCTGAAGAACAAAAACAAGTTAGAATACCTAATAAATTCATTTTAGCTATTCATTTTTCAATAGAAACTACAGCAACACTAGTTATTTTCCTTATTTGTCTTTAAACAATTAATTTGTCCTATTGTTTCATGGAAGAGAGAGAAGAGCATTTACTTGATTTGATTTGCTGGAAGAGAGAGAAGAGATGGATGTACAGAGAGAAAATCTTTTTTTATGTTTACATATGCTACAGTCATTAGAGCATGTACACCAGTGAAATGTATTTTACCTACTCAATAATCTATTTTTTTTATTTTACCTATTCAAATCTCTCTCAACCTCACACCAATCTTCTCTATTATACATCTTTATCCTTATAAAATATACTAAAAGAGAAAGAGAAAGAGAGGGGTAAAGAGAGAATGAGGGAGTGATAGGGAGGAAAGAGAAGAAGAATAATATTTGTTTATTTATACATTGCTACAGTTGTGAGGTATTTTTGCCGAACCAAAATACCAAAATGAAAATACCTTGGGGTTTTGCTACTCTGGTGTAGCTTGCTTTTCAAGGGTTGCATAGCTATTTTACCAAAATCTTCTTTTTACCTCAGCTGATGTTGTTGCTCTTAGGTATTTACAATAACTACCTCAGTAGCTAAGCTGCAACACCATGATTTTTGAGATTTCATTAGGTAAAATACCTAAAAATTCTTGTATTGCTAAGCTGATGTTGATGCTCTAAGGGGAAAAAACAACAAATTAAGAACCAAAGCCCAATAAATTTCCCTCTACATTTGCCCCTAAATTTCCTTCTCCATTATTTTGTTTTCCTTTCATTTTTCTAATATGTTATGGAAAAGGCCCGGCGTTGGAGTTCTACAAAGCAATGTAGATGCAGCTGTCTCGAAGGTCGCAGGAGTATCTGGCGTGAGGGAGTGTTGGGGTGATTGCTCGCAATCAAGACGGAGTTGTTAACGGTTTGCTTTTAAAGTCGATTACTGGAGTGACCTTCTCTTGAATTGCAGAGGCTATGGCAGTACGTGAAGGATTATGATTGGCACTTGCACTTCATCACCAGAAGATCTTTATAGAATTTGATGCAAAAGCGGTCATCAAAAGTTGTCACTCCCCCAACGTGGTTGCTTCAGACATCGAAGTGATGTTGGAGGATTGTGTATCTCTCAAAAATGCATTGAAATTTTGTTCATTCACCTTTATTAGAAGGCAATGTCACAGGGCGACTCATGATTGTGCCAAGAAAGTCCTTTCTTTGGATTTGTTCGGATTGTAGACTTCCAACTTGTCCCCTACGATTCTCGATTATCTGATGTCTTGGCTTTTGGCCATCGGGATAAATTAAAATTTTCTTCCTTCTTGTCAAAGGGGAAAAAAGCAAAAAAGGGGTTCTATTAAACAGGCACATAATGCGTAGCACAACTCCATCGTAATGCGTAGTACAACTCCATCGTATTAATGTTTCTTCTGAAATCGTTCACTGTCAGTAGCGCAGTATCCAGTTCCAAATGCACTTGGTGTACCATTTGGACAGAACTCCCCTACCTTTTGAAACTCATAGTCTCCAACGCTGATCGATGCCACCGCCTTTTGTGTACAACTAGTATTGCGAATACAAGTGCAAAAACAAGAACACACCACCAACGTCTACTCTTGCTCCTCCTCTCCTCGTGCTCCGTCCCCAAACACCTCTACCAAACCCATGGGTTCTTGGTCCGCAGTGGTCTCGATCACAATATCCTTGTCCTCAGCAGATTCATTGACGCTTGCTCCTCCCTGGGTTTATCCGAATATGGCTATTTGGCTTTCATCCACAGCAACTACTACTACTCCAACAACAAGAAGACCACCATCCAATCCAATTCCAATCCGCCACCAGAAGACATCATACACCTATACAACACAATGATCAAGGCTCTCTCTCGTCAACCCCATTCTGCCAAAGAGGCCATTCTTCTTTACAACAATATCCAACTAGTCCCCGGCTTACGCCCGGACTCTTACTCCTTCCCCTTTGCCTTGAAGGCGGTCGTTCGTCTATCCTCAATCCAATTAGGGAGACAGATTCACTGCCAAGCCGTTGGAACCGGACTAGACTGTGACGTTCACGTGTTGACGGCCCTAATTCAGATGTACTCATCCTGCGGCAGAGGGTGCGTGGTTGATGCCCGCAAGCTGTTTGATGGAATGCACGTTAGAGACGTGGCCCCTTGGAATGCGATAATAGCCGGTTATGCAAAGGCTGGTGATGTTGATGTTGCGCGCTACTTGTTCAATCGAATGCCCCAAAAAAATGTGATTTCTTGGACTTGTATCATTGCAGGTTATGCTCGGGTGGACAGGCCGAGTGATGCAATCTCCATCTTCCGCAGAATGCAAATCGAGGGTGTGGAACCCGATGAGGTCGCAATGCTGGCTGTGCTCTCAGCTTGTGCAAGTTTGGGAACCCTTGAATTGGGAGAGCGGATTCATAACTATGTTGACACACACAGGCTGCGCAAGACAATACCTCTTAATAATGCCCTCATTGACATGTATGCAAAATCAGGAAATATCGGAAAGGCGATGGAAGTTTTTGAAAAAGTGAAGCCAAAAAGTGTTGTAACTTGGACGACAATAATATCTGGACTGGCATTACATGGGCTCGGGAGAGAAGCTTTGGAAATGTTTGCTCGCATGGAAAGGGATCAAATTAAGCCAAATGATGTCACTTTCATTGCTGTTCTTTCTGCTTGTAGCCATGTCGGATTGGTTGAAATGGGTCGCTGGTTTTTCAACAGCATGGATTCAAGGTATGGCATTAAGCCAAAGATTGAGCACTATGGCTGTATGATAGATTTACTAGGACGTTCTGGTTGCCTCCGTGAGGCTCACGAACTAGTAATGGAGATGCCATATGAAGCTAATAGTGCTATATGGGGGTCCCTTCTTGCTGCCTCTAGAATGAAAGGCGATGTAGAGCTAGCAGAACTGTCTCTGCAACATCTGATCATGGTGGAGCCCCATAATAGTGGAAATTATACACTTCTCTCTAATACTTATGCTGCAGTTGGTTGGTGGAATGAATCTGGGATGGTGAGGAAAGTGATGAGAGACTCGGGTGTCATAAAGGTTCCAGGTGGGAGTTCCATTGAAGTGAATTATAGAGTTCATGAATTCAGTGCTGGAGGCAGATCACATCCTGAGTCTGGGAGGATATACAAAATTCTCTCCCAGATAACTATACAGTTGAAGATGGCAGGGAAAATACATAGGGAACAATGGGGGATGCTTGAATATGAAAATGGAGGCTCTACTCTTTAATTTTTATGGGATCTTGTTTCAACATGCTTGAGTGTTGTTAAGAAGTTTGTAACATAGATGGCAGGGAGTCTACCGTTCTATGACAACTTGCTTCAATCACAACTTCATGTAAAGGTCAAGAAAACCCAAACTCTCTTTAGCAGATCCACTCCTCAAGCAACTGACATACAGGTAAAGATTAGTTTTATGAGATCAAGCTATTCTAGACAACTTGTTGGTGTGTTGGCTACATTTCAATTACATAAGTTCAACTTGTGGAGTTCACTCGAAATCTTGGTAGTTTTGGGAGATTTGCTAAACCAAAAATTTGTGGCACTCAAACAGTAAGCAAGTAGTAAAATTCCTTTTTAAGCTATGATAGCCTTCATGCATGCATTCTTTCCTATCTATTCACGTGCAAGGATTTGTATGCTTCTCTGTTAGCAAGTTGCAAGGAGCATTCAGAAATACCTTATTCGGATTAAACAAAAATACTTGGGATCGAAAACCTGCTTCATGATGTCGTACTGCTAGGCATGTCCCACTTGTTCTTCAACCCTTTCTCGCAGGAAGAGCGACTACTAGAGTCCTCTAAGGGTATCCACAATGCTATCATAAAAAATTGATAACCAAAAGTAGCCATATCAGCTTTTGATTATTCATTTAAGAGATTGCTAAGGTTAGCAATGTAGATATCTACAATGTCATAATCAAAATTAGATAACCAAAACTTATCACATCATATTTTCAAACTACAAAAAACTAAAATTGTGAACAGTAGAAAATAGTTTTTCTAGAAATAGTTTTTGAAACTAATAAAAACTATTTACTATTTCATTTACTAGAAATAGTAAATAGTTTTTGAAACTTTTTTTTGGAAAAAAACAAATTTTAAAAAACAATTTTCTAGGAAAAAAAACAATTTTTTAGTAAAATATTTTTTTTTCGAAAATATTGTTCAAAAAGAGAGAGAGAGAGAGAGAGAGAGAGAGGAAAAGGGAAGAGAGATAGAACATTTTTGTATAATGATTGGTGTATTTGATTGAGAATATGTAGGGTCTATTAAATTTGGTTATTGTCAAAAAGTTTTTTGGTTATTCAAAGCCCAAAACTTGATTATTTTTAAGGAGGTTGTTAAGTTTGATTATAGCATTGTGAGCCATATTTTGCACCAACATTGTTAAATTTAAAAACCTTTTACTTTTGATTATAGCATTGTGGATACTCTAAGAAACTACACACATTCCAAGTCCCTAGGAGTTATGTTGGAAAGAGAGAGAGTGATGTATCTCTATGACTTAGGTAGTTAAATCCACCTAGGACTTGACTAATATCTGTACGCAGAAGTTATTTATAGTTGGTCCTAGTTTTCATGGATATCGATTTAGGAAAAACTATTTCCTTTGCATTTTCTTCTTTCTATTGTGTTGTTCATACTACTTCATAGGTGATTTTTACATACACGTGGGTAGGGCCCGTAAACAAACCGAGCCGTTCGTGAGCTCGGCTCGGTAACGGCTCTACTCAAAGTGTAAATGAACGAGCTTTAGCTCGATTTTATGACTCGTTTGACAAACAAGCCGAGCTCGAGCCAATAGAGGCTCGACTCGAATTGGCTCGCGAGCCAAAGTATATATATATATACGCTTTACACTTAGATTTTAGGGTTTCTCCTCTTATGTTTCTATTTTGTTTCTTTTCCATAATAATAGAGAGAGAGAGAGAGAGAGAGAGAGAGAGAGAGAGAGAGAGAGAGAGAGAGAGAGAGAGAGACTACCCCAAAGCAGCTGCATACCCTGACGCCAAGGCCGGTCTCCGATTCACTCTCAGGCCATCACCTCCGGTCGCCAATCGTCCTCATTCTCTGAATCTCTGATAATAAATCTCGAGCACCAGCGAGAGAGAGGAGATCTCATTCTTATGCCGCCACAAATCAAGCCATTGCCTATACCAAATCTCACACTTAGGCCACCTCCCTTTGTCGATCTTCCACAGGAATCAATTTTCTTTTCTTTTTTCTTTTGGGAACTGGAAGCAGTTTTTCTTTGAGGAAACGCTTTAACGATCTCGAGCCGAGCTTGGCTCGTTAATTAGAAACCGAGTTATGACGAGCTGAGCTCGAGCTTTGTAAATACTTGTCGAGCCAAGCTCGAGCCACAACTATTTTTACCAAGTCGAGCTCGAACACACTTCGGCTCGGCTCGGCTCGGCTCATTTACACCCCTGCATGTGTGTGTATTAACTTCCAGTCCTCATCCTTTCAAGTGTTCAAGTTTTGCTCCATTAAGGCGCTTTTAATAGTATTACTTTGTACACACAGGGCCGGCCCAAGGGTTTTCAGTGCCCAAGGCCTAATAAAAAAGTGTGCCCTTTGAAAAAAAAAATAGCACAATTCCCCAAAAGAGGCAAGCAATGTGGGATGGAGGGAGTAATACTTAATTTTTACAGCAACAATCACAATATGAGAAAGCCAAATCAATATAAATTTCTACTAAACCAGCACAAAACTAAGCATCACCCACCAGGGCTCTGTATTTAACAACATAAGTACAAATCTAAGCACCACTAGCCAGGGCTTTGCATAATAAGAGAATACTTATGGATTTGAAGCCTTGCACGCGAATGGGAGAGATATACTCTAAGACTCTATAGTGTGTAGTATATACTGGTCGTGCATTCGGTGGGTGAAATTGAATAAACTAAACTGATGCATGATGCATCTAAACTGATGAGATGGATCTGGCACATACTTCCCAAGCGAGCACAATATCCAAAAGTTTGTTTCCAGCGATTAATACACCGATTCAGCATGTATTTCAGCACTTTACAGTCATTTACTGCAACTACAGAGGTTACTTCCAGCATTAAGACTGCTTTAGATTAGTCTCCTAATGTAGCACCTATTCTTTCTGGTTAACTGAATCATTGACACTGTCATAAACCTAAAGATTAGTCTCCGCATAAATTTGATTTTGGTCAACCCTATCCCAAATTACCACAAGCCAAACCACCTGAATCTGCACAAATCAAGGCTTGTAACCCCTTTATCCATGTTACATGCAGATGTACAAAGATAACAGTTCCAGTGTACCTTGATCAGTTGATAGATGAATCAGAAGTGTATTGCTCTCTCTAAAGGTTGATAACCATTTTACAAGAGCAGAGGGCACGTTAATAGACATGGCAGCTGTAGGGTCCATTTCACAGGTATGAGGAACGGATAGTGCAGCACAATTGACCACCACATGAGGCTGTAAAAAGTTCACATGTAGAGCATGGTAAGACATGATTTCGTAGCATGACAAACTGCAAAACCCATGCTTATAATGGTTTGGTGGTGTCAGCCTAATTCTGAGACCATGATTTTGTACTACTTACTAACTGAATCGACATTACTCGAATGGAAATACATAACTAATCTAAAGCGACTCGATGACAAATTGACAGAATCTAAGGATCATTCTGCTTGAATGGAATGGAGGGCTTCTGTTAGCCAAACAAACATCCAAGTGTCCAAGTGTACATTATATACTGTAGGATGAAAATACGATTGCAAGGCAAGTTAGGCAACTAAAAAGTCCTGATACATCCAAACAGTTCCTTCGATGACTGAATTGCAGTTCGAAAAGGTGCTTCACCTAAAATCATTACATACAACACAAATTGGCATGTTTTCCAACACCAAAGAGTCATGCCTGCAACCAACTTCAGCATCATACAAGTTTTACATCTCTAGAGCTTCAATTCTAGCATCAAAAAGGAGATATCTCAACTAAAACAAAACCAATTCCAGCATATTAAGAGTTAATTAGGAGCTTCCCAACCCATGTATTGAATTCCAACTCCTAATTTGGTTTAGGATACCCAAACCCACTTGAATCAAAAACCCTAGAGCAAACCAGTTGAAGAACATGTAGTTTAGCTAATTATTGCTCCAAAGGAGATCAAGAGATTACTTACCAGTTTAGGGTTTCAATCTCCCTCTTCCCTCCTGCGGCCCTGCCACAGCTTCCTCTCTCTCTCTCACAGCAATTCGTTCTCTCTCTCTCGTTCTCTGTGAGAGACTGAGATGAGAGATTTGTTTTGTTTGTTTGGAAATTAAATGGACCAATTAGATATCTTATTTACAAAATTGCCACCGAAATTTTTTGGGCCTTCTTCTATCGCTTCCCCGGCTGGGCCTTTTAATTAATATGGAATGGGCCATTTTTTCCGTTTTATTGAGCTAAAAAAGACTCCTAGTCAAGCCCAAATAAGAAAAATAGTGGTGTGCCCCTAAAATTTGGCCTTTTTGGGGTGCTCAAGGCCCAGGCCTCTTGGGCCTTGGGTTGGACCGGCCCTGTGTACACATAATGTTTTTTTGATCAGTTGGTTAGAAGACGATTATAAATCATATTTTTAATCTGCCAATGAAATACTTTTTTTGTATTATTATGCAGTTGCATTGAGACCATGAAATTCCCATTTACGTTGTGATAGTACAATTGATCAGCCAAAACCTGGAGTTCTCTGCTCCGTTCGAATGCATTTTTTCCCAGAAATTTTTTTTGCTAATGCGCTTAGGTGCTTTATTAATAGCTCGTAAAGATGTAATTCCAATGCATGGTTCTGGGAGCTGTGCTCGGTTCGTGGAGATTGTTGCTATCCAATAGGACAGAAGGACGAAGTTGTGGTTATGTGAGATTGAATGCCACTCCTCACAATTTCCATCCCTATCTACATGCTGAACTGGACTGATCAGCCAAGGTAGATGCTTCAAAGCATTAAAGCATAAAAGAAGTTGATGAAGCGGTTTTCAGCACCTTCGGAAGTGAGGTCCTTCGGCCGCTCACTTGATCCTCCACGTGGGTGAGGTGGTTTCCGATGTGCTCGATTAATGACCTGCAAAATAGAAACAGTAAACTATGGGCACCGGCATGGTTGTCGTCATCACCCCTCCGATGCCTAAGTCAGTAGAGATATGGAGAGAGTTAAGTTTATTGTGTATCAGTCTCGTACCTTTTGTGATATGGAGGTATGATCTTTATATAGGCATCTTGGGAGGAATCCTTTAGGACTGGGACTCTTAAGTCTCATCCGCTCGTGGCGGGTACAGATAGGTGTTGGAGTATCCTCCTCACCTCAGGACTCCCCTGACCCTTATCAGGTTTGAGGAGTCTTTTTACCTTTGGACTTTGTGATTGTTATCAAGGTTAAGAGTCCTTACGGTACAAAGATCTCCATGTGAAGTGAGACCTTTTGGGCCTATACCTACATGATGGGCTTGATGAGCTTGGAGTGTTCTTCCTAGCTCAAGACTCTTTTGATGTTTATCTGGATCAAGAGTCCTTGTGACATATAAGTGCTTAAGGGTTTATCCCTTGGGATCTCTGGTCCTTATCCTTTCCTGCAGGATAAGACCTTGGTTGTTTCAGGAGTCCATTAGACTGTATGAATTCCCTCCGTAGAGTATTTTATAGTGATTGGTTTCAGGTGATTGGCTTACCACTTCCCTTACTCCCCAGCTTTAAGACGATGCTTTCTTGCGCTTAGCTCCTTGGCTGAGCTGGAGATGAGCTGTGCTTATAGGTTGACTGTTGCCCCATGGGCTGGTCTACTGAGCTTAGCGCTTCAAGCTAAGCTCCGCGTTATTAGGTCCCCTTCATGGACCTTCATGTTGTGCTGGGCTTAATTGCTTGAGCTGACCTTAGGAGGTTAGTTTATACTTGTCAGAAGTCATGCTTGAGGCCCGAGCTTGTAAATCCCAATCCTAGAAAAGCCCAGTTGCATAATGTTTGGATTTTCTGTTTAAGAAGATTGCATATCTCTGGCCAAGTTGAAACGAAAGAAAAATGTGTAAGATAATACACAAAGTTTGCCCTTATCAAATACATTATGAGATAATAAACCTAAATTTTGCCAATACCAAAGAAGCCACTGGCGGTTAATTGGACTCAAAGATTTCATAATGCTTTTGATAGATTTATTATTAAATGAGTGTTGCTTGGGAACAGCTTGATTTGTGGTAAAAACAATTACTACTCAGAAAAACATGGAAGAAAAGACTCTTGTTTTATTGAGCTTCAGATTTCTCACGTGCGATCATTGATTGTCCTCTGGCTTGAATAAGCATTGCTAGATCCACTTGATTTGCTAAATTTCATTGTTGCAACTTCCCCGATTGACGAGAGAAGTGTATTTTTTTTGCCACCACACCACACCACACTATTGTTACCACGAGCAAGAGTTGAAACGACCAACCTCTTGAATTCACTAAAGACTAAAGTAAACAAAAATATCCAACTTAAGTGAGTTATTTTCTATGACTAACCTGAGGAATAACTAAAGTTAAAATTATTTATTCATACTCCAAGCCCTCACCCAATACTGGCTTTTAAGCCGTCACAAACCAAGCCCCTGGCCCACTCAATACTTATTTCTTTCTATCTAGGATCGAAAAGCAAAATCAATTCTCAGTTTCTCACGCCCCATTCGCCGCCAATTATCTGTCTAAGGTTTGTGGCTTTGTGCTCTCCTCTCGCAACTCATAACTGATTCCTATATAGAAGAAAGAGAGTGATCTGCAACAATCGGTGTTTGGATTGGAGATGGCAAATGTCTTACCATCATCGTCTTCTTTGAATAATGCTCCTCCACCATCACTGGAGAAATTCGCCTGTATCTTTGTACAAGACAATCACGCTTGGCGATTGGAGTGGTACGCCTTCGATTTGTCTGACAACCCGAAGCTCAATCAAACTCTTCCTCCTCTTTCTCTCTCTTTCAGGTATGTAAACCACCACCTTACACCTCATCCTCTTCACGAAGACGATGAGTCTAAATCAAAGGTGTATCTGAAACCCATAACGACTGCATCAAAAGACCGGAATTGGGGTGTTATGTGGGCTATTCTGGATAATCACTTACACCGTTTTCTTGGCAACAATCCTCCTCTGACACAACAGTTTAGGAGCAATTTGGTGGAACGTATTTGTATAAAAGACCTCAGTAATACAAGTCCTGATTCAGCTTCCAAATGGGAGCCCGTTGATTCAATGCCTACTTTCGTAGTTGCAGCGCACACCCTTGTTCTGGGCGGCAAGCTTTACTACCTTGGTGGTGTTAACGAGTCCGGAGGACCGTGGTCCGTGGCTTGGGGCGGGGAAATATTGTGTGCATATAATTTGTTGACCAAGGCGTGGTCCATGGCTCGTTTCCCTATCCATGATGACGAAGAGTATTTCAACATCTTTGAACCTCATTTTCTGCTCTACTTAGCTCATTTAGGTAGTGACAAGTTGTTCTGGTTTTCACTTTTGCCGGTGGAGCCAAGAAACGATGAGGATTTTTTCCTCAGCGGGCCCAACACAGAAGACAAAATTATTCGCCTCCATTGCCTGAAGTTTCAAGTGACTACAATTGTTGCCTATTGGCAACCTTCGCCCAAATAGCAGAGGAATTATTCCCTTGGACGTCTCCATCATGTCATGTCAATCTCACTTGGTTTCCGGAAGAAAGGATTTCCTCGGTAGCGTTGGGGTGTAAGCACTCTTCTCTTCATTCTCAATCCTATCTTGCCATCATTGTAATCTTTCATATTCTTTGTTCTTTTTTTTTCGCACGCCGCCTAAGGTTTTTCATCCATTTTATGGTAAGAGAGGAGGATATGATTTAGGGGACTCGCCGATTAGTCGACTACCAAAGCCACAAAACAGAGCAACTGAGACTCGAGTGAACACAAGTAGAGATCGCCGGCCTCTGCTCCAGTCGCTGTCTCAGATCGCCGTTTATTAAGAAGATAGTTTGAGAGGAGAAATGAGGGTGTTTTTTCTCTGTTAGAAGTAATTTTTCTTTCTCTTCAGAACGGGGTGTCACTGACAAGCGTCGGGTTTGTGCTTCGTCCGTCGATATATCTATATATATGATCACCCCAAGCGTAGGGTTAATACGTCATTTGAAGCATAATAATTCGAAAGTCCGGGGATCGTACCCAAGGAATATCATCACGACTTGATTGGATTTGTAGAAGTAAGATTCGCGGCCTTGAGACGGCCAACTTTAGGAGTAGTTTAAAACGGAGAAAATGTGCGATAAAAGTGTGTTTTAAAAAACTATTTAAACTAAGCGGCTAGGTCTAGGGAATTTTAACACCCATAACTCGAATCAATCAGCTTTTCTCTTCAATTACGTGGGTTGAGATACGCGTCAACAATCTCCCAACCCAGAAGATTTATTATAAAGCCCACTTTTCTAGAAAAAGAGTCAAAACTCCAAGCGAGTTCTAGTATTCATCTAGCAAACGCAAGAGATGACATAGCTCCAAGCATCATGCGTGGCAAGTAGGCTCGCTCTTGCCTACACAAGATCAAAGAGGTTAACACCGCCAAGTTTTAATAGACAAACACGAACTACCTTGATTTCCCAACTAAACATGAAAATTTATTGAGAAAAGCATGATCAATCTGGAGTGCTAATCACCCCATGACCAAGCTTAATTAACTACTCACTCATGCTAGGAATTGAATCAACAAAGCTAATTATTGAAAACATGACGGAATTCAAATTAAACTAGAGATTTATATATATCAGGAGTGCAGCTACAACTTTAATGTAAGAGTAAAACAACAAACTACAACTAAGGTATTAAAGTGCAGAATTAACTAAGAACAATGAAGAACAAAATAAGAGTAAGCAACAACTAACAAGTAATAAAATCCTATTCTAAATCTGAAAAAGTACTCTCTCCAGAAAATGTGACATAATGGGGAATATATACTCGCCCATTTTCGCGCACGAAATCTCTCAAAAATGCCCTAAAAATCCATTGCGAAGGCCTTCGGTAACGATACAAGAGTTTCTTGTATCGATACCGGATAGCTTTGAGTATAATCCATTTGGCTGCCAAAACAACTCGGTATCGATACAAGGGTTTCTTGTATCGATACCCAATGTTAATTGGCCCTCTGGATTCTGCTTGCAAAGGGGTATCGATACATCATTCTGCTGTATCAATCCCGCCCTCGTTATTTCAAGCTTTTCAGCTTCTGGCCTCCGGCTTGGCTTCCAAAGGTCTTGGCCACTCAATGGGTCTTCAAGTCTTCGTTCTTGGGCACCCAGTGGCTCCATTCTTGATCATCTTGAGTCTTGAATGCCTCCGGCTCGCTTTAAACTTTAAAACCCTCTTTATTAAACGGTTTTCCTACAAAATGAAATAACATATCTTATGCGCAATATCAAATAAAATGCTAATTTAACTAGACATAAAGCGATAAAACTAAGGACTTAAGCACCAAGAATATACATTATTAGGTGCTTATCAGTTTGCTTGTCTGAGGAGAAGCTCGTTGTCTGGAATATTGTATCGAACCACCAATATTTCTTCACTGTCATCTTTATGGAAATCCAATGGCACCAACGTTCAATGATTGGCTATTCGACTGAGCAAGAAACTCTGAGGAGGTTGGTATGTTTGAAACGGAGCGACTATCGGTATGGCAGATACATATCTCCAGCTCTTCAATGGAGTCATCGGCTATCTCAAACGGCTCCATCAAAACAATCGTTTCCACGGTGTCAATTGCAACAATGTCCAGATCACATCATCCCAAACAACATTTTGTAGAGGATGCCTCACCGGGTGAACAGACGGTTTAGGACCACTCATGTCGACATCGTACTGCCATGTCCCGCCGTCGCACCACTATCAACAACCAACGGCGTATTGAAGGATGTTGAAGATTTGCGTTCCATGGTAGAAGCTATGGTGAATTTGTTTCCGCAACCAATACCACTTTGGACACTCTTTTACACCGGAGCAAATATCAGCGATCAATGGCTACTTGTGGATGGTTAAAAAGATGGCACTATTCGTTTGCAAGTAATTGTATGGTGTCATCTTTTTAACCATCCACAAGCTCAAAGTTGTTGGCCGCGTATATATTGCTCCGGTGTGAAAGAGTGTACAAAGTGGTAATAGTTGCGGGAACAAATTCACCACAGCTTCTACCATGGAACGCAAATCTTCAACATCCTTAAATATGCCGTTGGTTGTTGATAGTAGTGCGACAGCAAGACGTGGCGGTACGATGTCAACATGAGTGGTCCTAAACCGTTTGTTCACCCGGTGAGGCATTCTCTGCAAAATGTTGTTTGGGATGATGTTATCTGGACATCGTTGCGGATATCACTGTCGTATCGATTGTCCTGATTGAACCGCTCGAGATGGTTGATTGCTCTATTGAAGAGCTACATAAATGCATCTGCCATCCCGATAATCACTCCATTCGGCCAATACCTATCATTTCTTTGTGGGTCGGCTATCTACTGAATGGATGTTGCCATTGTCAGTACTGAGCTTACACAAGTGGTCAATGTGATTTAGGCTTTGTTCATGGAAAAAACATTAGTGAGCGACGCAGAGATTTCAAACAGAGAGAGACGAGAAGGGAAACCCGTGGAAATCACATGTATATTTTATACAATTGTCTTTACTTAATAAATAAAGAAAAATGGTTGATTAAATATTTTCTGAATGTTTGCCCTCCATGTGAGCTATCTCCAAATGCTCTCATCCTTTTTTTTATAGAGTCATCCATCTCTTCAACAGACGGCTAGGATCATTTTCTTCTAATGGTCACTATTTTCCTTCCAGAATCCTCTTACCAAATATCTTTCCTTCCTCGTATTTCCACAATGTTCTAGAACTCTCCACACAACTCTAGCATGTGGTGGAGTCTTCCATAATTTTCTTGATTGTTTCGAAATCCTCTGAAACTCTCTAGGTTCCTCCACTTCTAGAACCTTCCAGAAATATTTAGAATTTTCTAGACCGTTCTAGAATCATCTAGATTATTCTCTAACCTTATAGGGAGTTCTCCACCATTCTATAATTCTCTTGAACACTCTCGAACCTCCCAAAATTTTCAAGAATTCCCTAGTCTATTATAGAGGATTCTAGAGCTATGAAGGGTTAGGTGTTGACTCTCAACAAAAGATAGCAAGCCAGTGTTTAGAACCAATACTATAAATATCAGTAATTGAATTCAAGTTTCTCGACCCCTCATCAACTTGCATGCACCTAAGGAATCATGTGCTAATTGGTAAACTTTGAATGTCACAAAAAATTTCAAAAATTGAGTACTTCTCTTTTCTTCCCACAACAAGGATTGTAGAATCTCACATGATGCATACACCGGTGGACACAAGACAGCAATACAAAGTCCTAAAATAATTATTTCATGGAAAACTGAAAATGTAACAAATAAATTAAACTGTCAATTCTTCATGCCGGATTAGTATAATGAAAAGTGGGACCACTTAGAAGACTTCCATAGGATGCTTCCAAACAATTCTTGGTCAAACAAATGGGAACCAAGCATTTGCAAAAAATCACACTTCAAATTTTGCTGTCATGGATTTCAAATTGTAAAGAATCCAGAAGGGCGAAATTCCCAGTTTGATTACGTCGAACGGTTTGGGATTTCAAATTGTTCAGGATTATAGAAAAAATTCTCGAATATACCCATGTGTTAACAGTTTGAACAGTTTGATTCAGCATGAGAGTTTTGCAGTCGTGGATTTCAAACTGTAAACAATCCGGAAGTGTGAAATGGAAAGGAAAAATAGAGAATACAACTTACTCTTTGTCAGCATTGTCACGAATCTAGATTTTGTCATCTGTTCGTGGACTCCTCTGTTCGGACTGGTTTTGGGGAGAATGGGAATCGCTTGTATTTGGAGCAATGATTGCATCGTTTAATTGGGAGTCGGTTCTTACCATTTTGGGTGCGAGATTTGTGCTGATATGGAATATCAAAACATTCTGTTAGCAGTTCTGACTTTGTAGAAGGGAAAAAGGAAGTTCTCGTACAAAGCTGTAAGGGAGGGTTTTTCGGTGTACTCATAGATGCTATAGGGGTGTTGGGAAAATTTCCCTGAAAATATCAACTGCCCTTCAAGAGTTGATAGTACATGTTTCAAAACCAAAAACCTATGAAGGAACAAGCTCTGTGGTACCATTGACCATAATTAGATAATGAAATTGTTAATGAAGTTAGGGTGGTTCTATTGGGACCCGAAATATTTCTCTCTAGTCCCATGAAATTGTTAATATTTATTACGACAAGTTTATAATTCTATAAAATGAAAAATGCAGATCATAGGGAAAATCATATCATATGTTATGGATTACTATCTAGCAGAACGGTCTTCGCAACATCTGATCATGGTGGAGCCCCTCAATAGTGGAAATTATACACTTCTGTGTAATACTTATGCAGTTGTTGGTCGGTGCCTAAGTGGAATGAATATAGGATGATGAGGAGTGTGATGTGAGACTCCAGTGTCATAAAGGTTCCAGGTGGGAGTTCCATTGAAGTGAATTATAGAGTTCACAAATTCAGTGCTAGAGGCATATCACATCCCTGAGTGAGGATAAGGTTATACGAAGTTCTCGTCTGGATAATTGAACTGTAGAACTATCGGAGATGCTTGAATCTAAAAAAGGAGGCTCTATTTCTTAACTCTACACTTATGGGGAAATGCATAGGGAACTATCGGAGATGCTTGAATCTAAAAAAGGAGGCTCTATTTCTTAACTCTACACTTACGGGGGATCTTGTTTCAATAGGTCTGAGTGTAATTGAGAAGTTTGCAACATAACCAAAAACTAGCTTCGATCACTTCGCGTGAAGGTCAAGAAAATCGAACTCGCTTTAGAAGATCCACTCTTCAAGCAACTGACATCCAGGTAAAGATCAGTTTTACAGAATCATCCTATTCTAAACAACTTGTAGGTGTGTTGGCCACATTTTCATAATATACGATCAAGTTGTGGAGTTCACTCGACATCCTGATAGTTCTGGGAGATTTACTGAACCAAAATTTATGGCTCTCAATCTGTAAGCTTGACTATCTGAGGGAGAGAGTTAACATGCTGTATTTAGAGTAGAGAGAGGAACAATACAATGTAGTCTTTTTTTGTTTTTGGTACACGCACAAATGAAGTAGATGAGGTAAGACTGACGTTTGACTTAGGTAGTTAAACCCTTGTTGGACTTGTCACCGTCACTTATTCAAAAATAACTGATATGTACAGATAGGTGCTAGTGTGATAAGTATACAACCAAGCATTAACCCATGTGGACGCACCCCTTTGACCCCATGCAATATTTGGAAATGTTAGTAGAAAAGAAAAAGAAACGGGAAAATTGCTGTTTCCTATGTCTTCTCTCTCCAATTTAAATGTGATTTATTGCAAAATTCAAAGAAACAGTAAGAATTCAAGAGTAAAGCAGTACGTATAAAGATTCTCTGATCAGTTGGTTAATCGACGAACATAAATCGTGTTCATGTGTTTAATCTGCCAATGAAAAGCGTTTTTGTATTACTATGCGTTGAGCCATGCAACTACCATTAACGTTATGAGTACAACTGGTCGCCTGAACTGGTGTTCTCTACTGCTTTCAGATGCACAGCTTCACATAAACACATCTTACTTTCCTATTTGATAGCAACAATCTCCACATGCTGAACTGAACTGATCAACCAAGGGCCAAGGTGGATGCTTCAAAGCATTAAAGCATAAAAGAAGTCATGCTCGAGGCCCAAGCTTTTAAATCCCAAGCCCAGAAGAGCACAGTTGCATAACGTTTGGATTTTCTGTCTTAGAAGATTGCATATCCCTGAACAAGTTGCAACAAAAGAAAAAATAGTAAGAGAATATACGTAAATTTGCTCTTATCAAATACATGATGAGATAATAACCTAAGCTTTGCTAATATCAAAGAAGCCGCTCCATGTTAATCTGATACAAAGGTGTCACAATAATTTTGACAGATAAATTTGTGGCAGAACAATTACTAAGAAAAACATAGAAGAAAATACACATTTCATTGAGCTTCAGACTTCTCACCTGCAATCATTGATTGTCCTTGTGATTGAATGGGCATTGCAATATCCACTTCATTTGCTTTATCCAGATGCAAATTCCGCTGTTGCAACTTCCCCGGTCCAGAATGATGAAGAGAGATGTGCATTGTTTTGTCTTCACCTTTGTTATCAATTTCATTCGGCACCTCGTGATATGTTGGTCTTTGTTCTGATCTGGAGATTGAAACACCACTATCTATTACAGCAGTGATAGTTCCACCACTGACATCTAATGCAGAATGTATGCTGGTCCAACTGGTGTTCAACATGAGAGGCTCTGAAAATTTTGTTTCGCTTTCGATTGGTTGCACTTGCAGACAGTTAACTCCACTTTCATCCTTTTTCTCTTTAATTACCCCACCACAATTAGCAGGTGAAGCAGAAGTACCACGAACATTTTCCTCAACTGAAAAGTAGTCATTAGAATATATTCCACAATTAGCAGGTGGAGTAGAAGTACCATAACTGTCATTATTTTTGTATGTTGTAGAACTAGAGTTGGATCTAGAGTCTTCATTGCTGAAATTTTTTACCAGTGTCGGCATAGCCACCTCTTCTGATCTGGACGTTCCAGCTGCTCCAACCTTGGCCAATTTCTTAATCTTATCATGGTTTGTCTTGTTCTTTGAAAGCTTGTAATCATTCACTTTGTCATTATGCAATTCTTCCAGTTCGCTCCGTAGACTACCCCTTCTGTTCTTCTCTGGGTGAGGAATTACCAGAACTTGCCTATTCTGATGAGTGGAACTGATGGTACCATGTGCATACTTGTTTGATTGAAGCCAATCATCAATATTAATGAGTTTTGGGGAATTTATGTAGTTTGTTTTCCTATTTCTATGTGTCTGACCGCAACTGTGGTCAGCCGTTTTACCATTTCGAGCCCTTGGTAACTTATCCTGTATTGGGAATACTACTGTTTTGATATCACATTCAGATTTTTCTTGGCTGCCTTCTGTTTCATTGTCTGGAGTACATTTAAGTTCCAAACCCAAGCAGCTATTTCTGGAAATAATGCTCTCTGAGTTGTATTCTGCTGTACCGTTCATGGGTAAACTCACAGATTCTGCATGATGAGGTTTTGGCCGCCTCATTTTTACAGCCTTTGCGTCGTTTTCTGCTGATGTTTGGCAATCTACTCCAGATTTTCTTCTGCTGCAAAGGGTGGGCCTCATAAATCTTGGTAACTTCAATGGCAGAGCTGCCATAACATTTCCAATCTTTTTCACTGTCTCTATGTTGGATTGTGGTTCTTCAAGCTCAAAAGATAGATGGGAAACCTCCAGTTGCTTGCTTGAAGATGGTGGTGTCCCTGTAAGATCTTCCAACTTTTCATTTAACATCTGAATTTCTCTTCTGATATCCTGGCGCTTATCTTCAATCCATTTCATCCTGTACTGCAGACTGTTCATTTCAACTTCTCGTTGCACCTTTGCTTCCTGTTTTTAACTCGTTAACCTTATCAGTGTGAACTCTAAAAGTGAAGCTACAAGAAAGAGGAAAAGGAATGGATATTATTAGAGAAGCATTTTTCTATATAGTTGAAAAGATGAAGCTTCTGAGATGGCAGATCTGGGAAGCTATGGAGGCGAAGCCCAATAAGTTGGTTGTTTAATATGTGTGATTAGTCAGCAATTTTTGAAACCACTGCAGGAATGGACTACAATAATGATATATAAGGAAATGACATGCTCTCTCTCTCTCTCTCTCTCTCTCTCTCTCTCTCTCTCTCTACTACGTTTACTACAGAAATGTGCATTTAAACCAATTACGTAAAACCTTTTTGCTTCATGCAAGTTAGTAACTACCTAACTGGTACCATAGTCACCATATATGATTAGAAGTTGTCAGTTTCATAGCAGGTTAATGATACGAGGCTTAGTATAGTAGAGTTATCTTGAGAAAGGATGAGCAACACGATGTTTCATTGACGTACATTGGATTCCTCATTGCAAAGGTGAATGCTTCTCGCCCGTGTTGCAAAATTTAAAGAGCATATTGTCTCACACAAATCTTCCTCTTTGGGACTAACATGGACAAGCATCAGTGTTTTTGAATCATCCCCTGAATATGGAAAAAAACAAATTAATTTCATAAATAAGGTATTGGTCAAGAAGGTTAAAGAATGAGGACATTAGACCATCCACAGCGGTATAATCAAAAGCCAATTATTTTTAAAGTTAATAATGTTTGTGCAAAAGATGGCTCACAATAATATAATCAAACTTAGCAACATCCTTAGAAATAATCAAATTTTAGGTTTTGGATAACCAAAACTAGCAACATTTTTCAATAATCAAAATTTGTTGATCCCACATCACATAAGTTAACTAGTTCTAAAATTTGTATACACGCATTTTTCAATTGATATTTTCTTCTCTTCTTCGCCAACTTTATATCTTCTCCACTTTACCCACAAACTATTTCTCTTTTTTTCCCTCCAAAAGTGAAGTTCATATCTCTCGATCATCTACAATTCAACTCATCGTCGCCGGATTATGGTATTTCACTTTTCTTTCTCGTTTCTATTTTTTCCCCCACAAATAAAATTCATAATAGGAGAAAAGGAAGTCGCCGATTTTTCTCCAAAATTAAGGGAGGGAATTGATATAGCCCAAAAAAAACGTAAATGAAGAGACGTAAATGACGGGAAACAGAGGGAGAGAAAGAGAGTGAAATTATTGTGGATCACTTATTTTGGTTATGAACTAGAAGCGACCATTGTGAACCTTAACATTGATAAGTTTAGCAACCTCTTAAATGAATAATCAAAAGCTGATGTATCAACTTTTAATTATCCATTTTTTATTATACCACTGTGAATGGCCTTAGCTAGATTATTTTTTTTTGAACAGCAAAAAAAATTCATTAATCTTGAAGTTGTTACAAGACTAATAGGAGAAACGAAACAGTAAAAGAGGACATTAGAGCATCTCCAGCCTTCACCCATATTTTTCCTCAAATTTGAGTCAAATTTTGGGTAAAAACCCATTTTGGGTAGACACATCTCCAACCATCAAACCCAAATTTTACACATCTCCCTCTTCCTCTCTCTCTCTAACTAGTCGTTGGAGAAATGGGTCAAGGCAAAAGTTGTCTCAGATTTGGGCAAAAAATTGGGTAAAACCCAAAATGGAGAAGGGTTTGGGTCAAAGATTGGAGAGAGATTTTTGTGATTTTTGTCTCATTTTTAAATTTGAGTCTTAAAATGGGTCAAGACTGGAGATGCTCTTAGGCTTTAAATTAGTAGACATGATCAAGTAGTACTCCCCTAGATATGACTGTGCAATTGTGGATGGGGTTTCATGATCAATGCTACCTTTTTTTTATCATCGTAAAAGGCCTAAAGGGCTACAAAGACCCAAAATCTGGAGCCCTCGTTGGGAAGAAAGATTCTCAACTTTAAGGTTATCCATGTGGATTGGGTAGGATCCCCAAGTACAATGAAACAATACCCATAGAGGGTAGGATGCACCAAACTACCCGAAAACTTCGAAATCTCAACAGATCTGGCCCTCCTGAGGTTTGGATCGGAACCGATGGCGGTGGATTTGGTCCTCCATCACTGTGACTGATGGAGGTTGGACAATGGAGGCAGTGGAGGGCTTCAAACGGTCGAGGTCACTACTTTAATGCTTAGCCAATGCACATGACAAAAACTGAATATAGAAGAGAAAAAAACAGAATATTCATAATTACCTAGGGAATCTTTAAGAACTTGTGTCAGCTTGCTATTCCTGTCAAATGTGAAAACTCAAGTTGAGGATTCAAGATTTAAAAGTAACCATAATTGATTGGTTAAAAAGTTGTAGTGTAAAATGTTTTGAAATATTGATGTTTGCCTGAAAATTAAATTCCTTCTAAAAGGTCAGTCTACTATTTGGTAATGGAGTCCTTGACAATGTTTTGATCAGTATCTTGTTTCTTGCCTACTTACCTGTAAGGTATGTGGGAATTCTTTCTGTGGAGGGCATTGATGACATCCCCAAGGGCTGACAGTGACAGATTAATTGCTTTTCCTTCTTCAAATCTTCGTCCCATTGCCTTTGTCTTTAGAACACGCTCACTTCCCCCTAGGTCAACCATCCATATTTTATTTGTTATCCTTCTCCTCGTGTTAGCATCAAAACAAGTCATCAATATGCGAGTCATGCTGCAAGGAGCAAATACCAGAGACACAAATTTAGAGCCTCAAAGATATTTCTGCCAATAGTTACCAGTCAAATGCTAGTAGCCTAGTGCTCAAAACTTAAAGACAGCCTATGCTTCAAAATTATGCTTTGGTTTCCAAGCTTCTCCCTCAGGTCCTGTCAAGCTAAGTTTGCTTTAACAGGGCGTAAGAATGCTTTTCTTACTATTGTTATCAGGTCAGGTAGTTACCAATGAGATCTACTCGAAGATTGGTTGGAATTCGTAGAAGCTGTGGATCTGGAACGACGTCCCATTGTATACAGCCTTTTTGCTTGGTTGAAGTCACTCACTTGGATGGTGGCTAGGTTGTTGATCTCGATCTCTCCTTCAGAATCTGTTTGGATTGAGAGGCTGCACATAAACAATTTTGGACGTCCAAATCATTGCGTTAATAGCATCAAAGGAGAAAATATTGCTATTTCGCTTTGGTTGTTCATGATGGAATTTGAGTTTTAATTGGGCGTTGTCAGTTTTTGACAATCATAGGCACTTTAGTGGTGCAGAATTGGTTAACTCAATCTCTATGAAAGCAAAGTGTATCCTTTCTTGTTTTGCATCTTCTTGCTATAAATAGCATGTTTATAAGATGATCTTTCAGAAAGAAAGAAAAAAGTTCCACATGAGAGAGAGAGAGAGAGAGAGAGAGAGAGAGAGAGAGAGAGAGAGAGAGAGAGAGAGAGAGAGAGAATGCTAGTATGGTGTACAACAAATATTACTAGATCTTAACCAACACATGTTAGAGTGACATCTAACTGCACTATTGTGTTTGTCACTCCTTCAAAGCCTCAAATATTTCTTGTGTTGGAGCAAATTTCCAGTGAACTACTGAAATGGGCACATCTGTTTGAATCTCTATAATGATCTCATTCTGTAAAAGAAACAAGGATGTGGTAAGAATGGGAAGAAAGCTGTAGATTGCAGCTACTTGATGTAATCTAATGTTTATCAGTTTGTGATCCAGCTTTATGGCTGTTTGAGAGTACAGCATCTTGGATGTGTGAAGATGTGTCGATGTATATTCTTAATTGAGCTGAAAGTACTGACTAATCCACCTTTTCCAATTAGATCATGGATTAAAGTTTGTTAACAAACTGTTCTCATAATGTCGGAATAGTTTTCTGAATAATAGCTTACCTAATCTCTGAACATACGATATGACATTGCGGCTAATGCTTAAGAGCATTTTTGCTGGTTATAGGGATTCAAGCAATCTGAACACAAGAACATGCTTTTTGCAAGGAACTTGATGTTTGTTGCCCAGGGTTATAGACTGCTACTCTGTTGCTTAAATTAAATTATCATCTTGTAGTTGTGGCTCTGCATCTGGAATGAGGCTTGAGGAGCACATGGATGGTTTATCATGAACTTACAAAAATAAGACTGATGGTATGTCGACTGTTGTAAGGTAGAAAACAACATTGTTTATGTGTTTTAGTGAAATATACTTTGTGGGTCTGCTTCTGTTAACGATGCATGAAGCACGTTGATGGAATTTACTAACTTACAAAACTGGGAGTGGTGTAATTAATGGTGTTAAAACATCTCATTAAGGTAGAAACCAACATCACTGTGTGTTTCAGTTGAATACTACTTTCTCTCTTTTCGGTATAAGCTGGCAAAGATTAACTGGGAATGGCAGGATCCTTGGCTCACATAAAAACTGCAATGAATGAAACATTCAAGACGACTTCCATAACAAAGCCATATAGACTGCCGAACATTTTTTCCTAAAGCGGAAGCTAGATACATACCATGGTGGCATGTGCTCAGTTGCCTTTGTTGTCCGAGGAACAAGCAAATCTTTTAGATATCCCATGTAAATCTCAAGCATACTGAAACTGAAGAGAAATGGGTGATTACTGCCTGCTGCTTGCTTGAAGAGTGCTTCCATTGCTCGGGGGATTACACCTGGATGATCTGCAGTTCCTTCCTATGATTTTTGGACAGAACAAGCGCAGTTAGAACAGGTAATACACCCATGCTACAACATTCATTGTCTTTTGGGCAAGTGATCCACATTTGCATACTTCTGTGTAGATATACATGTACATATATGAAAGTATAAATCGCAATATATCAGCAAATTTAAGTGAGCATTTTGGAGCAATTTAATGAAGATCCACAAAGATCCATCCTGGAAAGTTATCCAAATACGTTAGAAAAGATTACCACACAGTACAAAGTTCTACCTGATTATTGTAAATTTTTCAACAAGATTTGACCCCTTGACCTCTTAGTAGGGAGTGTACAAGGGGGGCCATCTACGCTAGCCCAGTTGGTTATAATATCGTCTGATTGTCATAATATTGTACTATTTCCCTGTGTTATGCCTAAAGTGTGGCGTTCTCAATGTATCAGGAGTTGAGTTAAAACCTATTTTTGATTGTCATGCAAGGCCATGGTAGGAGCCTCACCATTGTGAAAGTTTTACCGGTGCCTGTCTGCCCATAAGCAAATATACAAGCATTGTAGCCATCCAAGGCTGATTTGATAACCGGCTCAACTTCTTCGAAAACCTCATCTGAAAATTTTCAACCATCAAACCCATGGTGGAAACAGAAACTTCCAATTATCTTGGAGTCATGATGGTATATTTATTCAGCTCGAAATTGTGCAATATGTAACTAATAATATGAAGAGCTGAAATGAGAATTGAATAACGAAGTGTGCATGATGTACAAACTTGGAGCACCTTGTGATGAACTGGGGTGGAAAACCTTGTCAAAACTATAAATTTTGCTCTTATTCTTGGCAAAATTTAGTGCCAAACGACTTGAATCCAGAGCCACAACAGGTCTAAGAAGGTAGCAATTGTCACCCATGGTGATGGGTCTGACACGACAAAAAACACGAATGTTCCCTGTAATGGCAAGAATGAAGGGCATGAGTATATTTAACATATTTCTCTTCCCATAACTAATGGGATTAGTATTCATCTAGTAACCCAATATTCACATAAAATCTCTCCTTGATTTGCAGGGGGTAACTGGACCAACAACCATGGATCCCAAAGGAAGCTGAGTTTGCCACAATCCAATATGGTTGCTGTTGAAAAATAATTTTGATGGATGGGGCACAAGGCTAAGAACGTACCTTTGAGGTCTAGGAAATCATTGAGGACCTGCCTTCTCTGTATGTTCAATTGGCAGATATTGGCATTTAGTGCAGCAAGTTCATCTGTTTGGACATGTTGCATCTTAGAGTGACAATTAGGAATACAAAACAAAAAGCAATTTTACTAGACGTTGAAAACGATGCAGTTTTTACCTTGTATTTTCGGAATGGCAAGGCCCTTCTTATAGTCATCCTCATGGTCATGATGATGATGATGTCCTCGTTGATAAGATGGTGAGCTTCTGATTATATTACTGACTGAATCAACCCAGCTTGGGGTAATTAGATGTGTCTTTGATCCTAAGAGAGAATGGATAGACTCAGCCAGACTATGGATGGATTTTCGATAATCGATACTCATGATCTGCTGTATGTATGAGCTGCTGCAGCTGCTTCAGTTCAGCTTAACAATAGTACTAATAACTAAGCACCTTAACAATAATACTCATGATCTGCTGTATGTATGACTTTCTGCTCTAAGGCATATACAAAGCCCAAGGCAGCCTATTGAAGATGGAAGTGTCATGAGAAACTGCATATATGCGGTAGGTGATGAAGATAAATAATGTATGAGGAGGGGAGGGGATTTTGAAGTAGTAGTAATTCATAGCCCGTTGGTGTTTTGCTCTGTTGACTGAACAGGAAATGACCATATATTCGTACCAATACATGAGTGTGTGGGTATGATATTTCGAAGGAGAAAAGACAGCCACTGCCAAATGAAACAAATGCCATTACTCTCTATGATCAGAACTGTCAGCAGAAGTCTGAAAGCCCCCACCATGTGGTTTCTCCCTCATTTGCATCAGAATACTTTTCTACAGCTACCTACTACTCACTTCTGCTTTGGAGCCTGACTTCTTGACAAAAATATACTACTTACTACCCTTGCAACATGAGAGAGAGAGAGAGAGAGAGAGAGAGAGAGAGAGAGAGAGAGAGAGAGATGCCTGTTGGTTGGGGAGGGAGGGACCAATTGTTGTTTGGATTATAATACAATACAATGGCCATTAGACTCATTTCTTAAGAGAGTTATACTTGAAGAATCTGCAGTCATTGTCTTATTTTTCAACTCATTGAGTGCTCTGGTAGCATTGTTCCACATGACTCACAATACACCATATGTCAATTTGTTCCTTAAAATACTAACACAAAAGTTATGAATGCCGCAGTATTTACCAATCACAAATCACATAGAGTGCCATATGGCCTTGCTCTAAAAGCATTGTATCATTTTTCAACTCTCACCATATTAAGGCAGCCATTAATGACTTGGCATAGCTTACCAACCCTTCTTCTTTAGCATTTTGGTTTCTTTCTGTTTTTTATATTTTGTTTCTAGATTACAATTGATATGTGGCTGCTGATTTAAAGCCACAGCACAGTTTGTTGGTTTCTCAAAATGGTGAGGGAGAAAAAGACAAAAATGACAGTGAGAGTGATCAATGTGAAACCAAAAGAAAAGGTGTCGTGTTGCATTAGCATTGCCCGTTAATCTCTTAATTATAGATTGTAATGTAATATTTGGGGGCAAGTTATGTTTCGACGTCTCAGTTCCTTGAATGGAGTAATTTCATGTGTGCAATCTACGCCAACAAAGACCAATCACCTGGCCGCCCAAGAAAATTCCATCGCACCTTCCAAAAATAAGGACGGGTTTGCAAAATAAAAGCAATTAAAAGCAAAACAATTTTACGGACACGTTTACATTGCGAGAATACACTGTTGCTAAAGCTCTTTTTTTTTTTTTTCTTTCCCACAAATATCTCTTCACATCGTGAGCAACTACAGATTGTAATAAACATTTTTGCTTGGCAACATATTATATAGAATATATATGATATGTATTAATGTATAGGTCATATGATTCTTTGGACACCACTGCTACAACTGTTCGAACATCCAATTAGGAATCAACCTCACCTCATCTCGTGATTAAGTAAATATCTCCATCCCATGTCATTTACTGATCCATTTGTACCTTAAACAATATTAGCAATCAGGGTTTTCAGTCGGCCGAAGATAAAAGGAACATTTCCTTAAGTGCCATTATCATTATCTCAGATATCGATAATAGTACCCCAAAATTTCTGCATATCCTGATTCTCAAAATAAAGAATATATCATCCAGTTACACTGTGCAGGTTGCAACCGAGGACAAATATAGATTGGGAACAACTTATTATAAGACCACGGTACCATTTTACAGCACAATCCATCAAGCAAACCTTCCATGACATCAGAAGGTTTCATATGGTTAATCAAATTCCTTCACGTGTGAATCGCATCCCCAGTAACACAATTCAGGTATATCTTCCGCAAACAACAGATCAAGAATCCTGGGGAGTTTCAAACCTAGCCGGAGTGTCAATACCCACCACACAGCAAAGGCCAGATATTAAAATTAGAAGCAGAACAATCCCCTGAAACATCACAAGAAACAGAGTTAAGTGTATCGCAATTGCTTTTAGATAAATCCCCCAAGCAAAACAGTAACAAGGGTCAAGCAAATCAGCAGAACGGATAATTAAAGGGCACATTTTACAGTTGTTTAGCCATGCAAATCCTTGGTACAAGCTTAGCTGACATACTTCGACATCTTGCACTGATCTTTGCAGCAAATAAACCTAAAAAATTCCACTTTGATGTAGGACAAGATATTTAGGAGTACCTGTACTCAGGATTACATTACAATAATTCAATTTACTATACAACTGTCTTTGAATAGCAGGCTTCCTTTTTCACCTTCAAATTAGCTTTCCCATATGAGTATTATTTTTTTTGTCTTTCTTAATGTTTCTTGGTCTACAAGAAACGGGGTTCTACCAAAAAAAAAAAGTCCTTTTTTTTGGTAAGTGAAAATGGGATAGTCAATTATACATAGAAACGGAAGCCGGAGGGCAAAGACAGATTTTTCTACATCAACAATATATCAATTCTCTAGTTTTCCTTGTGGAGTCAAGGCTATGCGCAATTCGCCTAAATGCTATCAAGTTGTGGCGTTGTATTCCGCTGCATCCCACCCACTCCGTAAAATAGTGGGATGGTAGTTCTTCAATTCACAGTGCCAAACCTCTCAAACTACTACCTCCTATCAAGCAATAGTGCAATTGTTCTTCATTTGACATTGACAATGCCAGATCATCTGAAACTACTACATCCTATCCAACTTGGCAGAGAAGGGAATGAGCTGACCAACTAAGCTTTGCAACTTCCTGTGTTTTCAGCTTGGATCTCTTCCTGCTATGAATTTAGAAGCCCCCTCATTTCAACCATCCTCGCGTCGGCTTATTGATGGATGCTATGTAAGAGGGCCAGAGGGGGAAGCCAGTGAAAGGCCCAGTTGTTTGGCTGAACAAGGTAGGAGGACTTTATGGAAGCAATGGCTACAAAGTCCCCATGGCCCATTTTGTGTCCAAGTTGAAGGGTAATTCTTAGAAGATAGCTCAAAACAAATATATCCTCGATGGTGATTGTTTGGTTAGGGAGAGTCCATGGGCCAAGCCCAACCTCATAATCTTGGTCATATACCTACAACTCCAAAGCCTTAGGCCCTAGGGGATAACTGCAGCTTGTGAAGGAGCAGATAGAGGCTAGGCAAAAGGAAGAAAATAACAATCACAGGATCTGACAAAATGCAGAAGGCTTTGAGAACAAAGAAGGGAGGATGTTGCCAGTTGCGTCCATTACAAAAACTTCTTCTGTTCCAAATGGGGGGCTCAGTGTACAACAGGGCTGGAGAAATTAGAGACGTGTGACTTTTTCTCTCAAAGTGGAGTGGAGGATGAGAATGGAGATGCAGAGGGTTCCTAGTATGCGTAGGTGCAGGTTGGCAGAGGATAGAGCAGATCACAAGTAGTTAGTTGCCTAACACCACATGGGTGCAACTGCTTAGGAGCGGGATAATGCCAGTTGCTGGTAGGTCCTCAGGAAGAAAATCCTTCTGCAAGGAGGAGGGTGCTACATGGCTTTATGTGGAAAGATAGCCTGGAATTGCAGGAGGTTGAGGTTAAGTCGAACTGTTGAAGATCCCAATCTAGTGCATCCCGATGGTGCTTATGGGGCTTCAATTAGTTCATGGTGGTATCTTGTGAAGCAGGGAAGTTTGTTCAAACCATAGAGCAAGATGACACAACAATGGAAACCCTGGACATGATAAGGACGGGGATGGGAATTGCAAGAAGGAGAAAAGGATTACTAGTGAAATGGGAAAAAATTCCGCTCTGCTCAGCTAATGAAGCACGGATATTATCTGCCTCCCATGAAACCAAAACAAATGTACCTGTCTAATGAGGTAGTCAGAAGTTTGTACTTTTTACAAAAAAAATTCTTTTGGGGGATATGGAAGGAAGGGAGGAGATGGATTGCTTGTGATCACTTATATGTGGAAGGTCGTGCTATGGTGATTGTAGGAGAATGGTGCGTGATCTTACACTTCACGATTCAGATTCAAAATTAATGCCACCGCCTGACCACTAATGATGGCTGCAAACTAAACAGCCCTGTTGCTCATGCAATCAATATCTACAACAAACAAAAACACCTATACCGGTTATTGTATATCTCACCAAAAGGAAAGGAGCGTGACTTACCACTAAGATTCCCTCCAAAAGTGATGATTTTACAAGGCAAACTCCATCACAAGAAGTGGAATTGAATGATCCATTTCCTGAGGCACTTTCTGCAAGAAACCTTTCCAACTCCCTATAAGAAGGATATTGCACTGGCCTCAAAGGATCAGAAACATAGAGAACCGTATACATTGCCCCGGACTGCTCCATAGAACTGATAAGCTCAGAGAGAATCTGACCTGCATGTCCATTCAAACCTTCCTTGTAAGAAATTCAGGTGAAATGCCTTTTTGTAGATAAATTAACATGACACTCTACCACCCTCAAAAGTTCTTAAATACTATTATCTTCAATACAAGTTCAATATTAACCCACAAAGATATTCTGAAGTAACATACTTTCAGAATGTGAGCTTCCCTGGCAAAATACAGCCAAATATGCTTGCCCCTTCTGTCTCTTTTCCATCCTCGAAACCAAATAGTCCTGCTCATTTTCAGTGTGAGAACAGCATTAAATGTTTCCCAAACTTTCATACATTCAAATGAGTCTCAAACAGCACAGATTTCTTACATGGAAGGTTTTAATGTCTGAAAGTTTTTCATAATTTCCACCATCCAATGAACAGGACTCCATGAAAGAAACTTTACCAGCTAAGTTATGCCCACAAGTTTCTGCAAACTCTGAAATCAATGAACTTTCCACCGCCTCTTCCTCTTGTGAAGCAGCAATGTACGGGAATGCCAAGGTAAAATTGGCACCTGTGAAAGATACCTGCTGAACAGATGGAGTGCCAACCATAACGCACATTTATAGGCAATGCCATAGGGTTTCGGAACCTTGGCCCATTGTTTCTAAGAGATGAACTAACTTGATAGTCATAATGACCTCGAGAAAGTCCACAACTGATGAGTCTACATGTTTTGCACCAGAACTATCCCATGATTGTAACTGCAGATGGATCAGTTGCCATTAACAAGAACAACAGCACAAGGATTACACGGCTCAATTGTGAAAATTTAAGATTGATAATGGGAAGGTGACCGGAATAAGGACAGAAGAGGTTACATGTATGCTTTCTTTGGAAGGTTGAATGAAGCATACAAAATTGACTCTTAATGAGCTAATTTCATGAGACCATTGAATTTTCTCACTTTCACACGTAGTTGTACAATTAATCTATTTGCACGCTACTTCTGAAATCTTTGTCCTTAACCAAGTAATGCAACAGTAAAATCCCATTGGGTACACCCCAGCGGCTAAGGTCACATTCCTGATTCCACCAATAAACTGATACGAGATACTTTTGAGTTCATGTCTCCTTTACCTACCAATAGGAAAGAGCGAGGGAAAAAAATCAAAGCAAACAAATGGAAAGGAAGTGCACACTGTACTCATACTCAATCCATAAAATCTGGTACACATATAACTTTTACAGTTTGTGCCTTCAGAGGAGTGCATGAACATAGTTTTACCCCAAAACAGGACATTTATCTTGCCAGAGACTATTCAACAAGAAGAAATCAAACTCGGAGATCTACTTATTCTTGTTCTAACTTTTTCGTATTCCTACCTCTCTCCTAACAAATAGAAGAGCAACATCTACAGAATGATGCTGAGCTTCCTTCCCTGAACACAGAAAGAAAATGAAACCAGCATGAGAGACTTAAGGCTGTATCATAAATAAGCTATTCCTTTTCTTATCTTTTTGATTCTCCTCCATGGTTTTTGGTTGTAAAGAAGTGAACCAATGCAAAGAATTCTACAAAAGAAAGAAAAATGCAGTCAACTTGGAAGGTGAGAACATGCAATACCAGTAAGTTTGACCAGCCCCCTTCAGACAGAACAGACTTGGCCAAATCCTTTGTAGAGAGAGTTTGATAATTTACTGCTTCCTTTATTCCATTGCTTGAAAATATGCAGCAACATAGATCAGGAAGGGATTCAAAACATAACAAAAGAGTGAAATATGAAGTATAAAACATACAGTGATATTATGATCTGAACATGTCTTCCGCAGAATTATGCATATCATTGTTCATTATACCTTTCAACATTACAACACAAAGCACAAATATTATACAACATAAGATAAGGCCATTCTTTACAATGAAATGACATGGCATATTTCAAGCTGGTTGCCTCTCATTTTCATCAATAAGCAATGAATAATGCTTACTAGTTTATAGAGTTCCATAGTTGCAAATCCCTGAAGATTGAACAATTGGGATTCCCAACAGTGGTATCAGCTATTGATAATGGTGGTTATTGTTAGACTTGTCCCACATTGCTCATCTAAGCCACCCAAACTTGGTTAATAAATTCTAGAGGCTACTCCACCTATAGCCAATTGGTTTTAGGTTGGAACCCTCCAAGAAATCTAACATGGTATCAGAGCTAGGTTTTGGGTGGCCTCACCTCTCGTGGGAAAGTCTCTATCATCTCTGTCACCTGAGTCAGTCAGTTAGCTCCTAGTTTGTCACCTCCACGTGCATCTGGGCTGCACATGAGGGGGAGTGTTAGACTTGTCTCACATTGCTCATCTAAGCCATCCAAGCTTGGTTAATAAATTCTAGAGGTTGCTCCACCTATAGCCAATTGGTTTTAGGTTGGAACCCTTCAAAAAATCTAACAGTTATTCCTTGGGATGCTTACGGATAAAGTTGAAGCGAGGAAGCAGAGTGTGGATAACCTGTGCCAGGTAGTAATGGGGGGATTGTGACTTGACTATGGAGCCTTCAAATACAGTTTGATACCCTTATGGCAAAACGAATGGACAATCAAGCATCGTTACCACTAGTAATGGAAAGAAATTCTATTATTGAAGTACCATAGCTTAAAAAGGGTTCAATAGTCCTTGTTATATCATGTTAGCTCTTGGTATGGGGTCTCATTGTGCATATATTCCAGTTAACTGGCGAATAAGTGCAAGGATTACAAAGGCCTCGGCAAGATCCATGATCGCAAAGTAGGTCACTTATCTAAGAGGAGATTTGTGGCTCAAACGATATCTTCATCCAATGGATAATTGTTATGATACATGAAAGTGTATGCGTGCACACCAATACCCATGCAGATGACAGCCTCCCAGTTGTGGATTACAAATCGATCCAATTAATCTACTTCAACTGGTAGATATTAAATCTTGGAAAGTCCAAGGAAAAATTCACATTCATTACAAACAAAAATAATAGCCATGTACCCATCTTCAAGGGGCGACCAGAGAAATGCAGGTACTGTGGATGGAAGGGTTAGCCCGGTTGGAATCTCAAGTGCAACAAGCAAAAGCGTCGCTACTGTTACTGCAATTTGTCTCATCATCCTGCTAATCTGCAGTGGAACATTATAACAAGTCAACAAGAAGCCGGAAAAAAAAAAATTTAAAGAAGAAGAGGAAGAAGCAGCCCAAACAGCCCCATCATGCGGAATAAGTACAACTCGGATCACTAGACAGTTATGTCCCAATTTTGAAAATTTAGCTCCAAGCTTTTGAACTAAAACAACTAACTATTAAGGAACATATCGGTTAAGGCTAGCTATCGTTCACGTGAGAAATCTGAACCCGAAGAATTTTACCAAAGTTTACCTGAACGACAGATTCGAATTCAACACACAACAGAGAACTAATTCTCTTTTCTTGCTTAAATATTCGATATTTTTTCTGGATTGTGTTCGAATCTGATCGATTCACGCACGATGCTCAATCGAATAAACAAATTACCTTGGGACACTCTGATCCTGATGGACAGAGAAGCAAAACCCACCCTTTTTCTGACTGTTGAGTGTTGGAGCAGCAGCGATAGCAGCGGTGGAGCAAGGAAAAGGTATATTTCACATCTAACCCTCCAACGTTTTTGTATTTTCTATTTTTACCCCAATCATCTATATTTGACACATTAAGCACAATACCCGGTTCTTATTTCTGGCCGATTGAAATATTAACATGTCATCGAAGTTTTTCAATTTTGAATGGACAAACATATGAAATGATTGAATTTATTTGGCAGCCATCAGCGAAGTTGGTGATGGCCTAATCGATGTTTCTACAAGGTGCCAAATGATGATTGTATTGGCAAGAGAGGTGAAATATATTTTAACCAATAGTTTAAGGATGAATAGACAAATAATGAATTCAAGTATGAATAAACAAGGGCGCCGCTATTCGCAGCCCTCTATTTACTCCTGTAGCCCACTACATTTCGGTAAATGATTGTTGAAAATCATAAATAACATTTCGGCAAATTGCTGTTGAAAACAAGATTATATTTCGGTAAATACATGTCGAAAATATGTTCAACTTTCGGTAAACAACTGCCGAACATGCATTTTCGGTAAACATCTGTTGAAAAAAATATTATATTTCGGTAATTGGATACCGAAAATATATCTCAATTTCGGTAACTAACTGTCGAGTATAATTGAAAATTTTTAACGGGCTATGGGAGTAAATAGAGGGCTGCGAATAGCAGCGCCCATAAACAAAGGGGGCCGCGATTCGCAGCCCTCTATTTTCTCCCGGAGCCCATTAAAAATTTGCAAGTAATTACAACATGACCCCTTAATGTAAAATGACCTACTTACCCTTATACCTATACATGAAATGACCTATATGCCCTTATAACCAAAATCTCTAAATTATCCACTACCCCCTTCCCTTCAAAATCCCCCAAAAATCATCATTCACGTTTGAAAATAAAAAAAACACACACAAACCTCCGGTTTTTCATTCTCAGCTTTGTACTGTTCATCTTCTCTTCTCCCGTCTCTCTAAATCATCATTCTCTTTTTTCCTCTCTCTCAAATTTTTCAATGGAGGAGGAGCAAAGACCAAATATTGTATCAATGGAAGGTTCAAGTCCTTCTATTGATCCATTTTTTGACCCACTTGTAGGATTGGATTTTGAAATTGAATCAAATTCTATCGGCAACCATATGATGGCAGAGGAGAAGAAAGATATTGTGATGGACATTGTATCTTGGAAGCCGCGTGAGGAGGTAAGTTTTTCCGTTTACAATGCCTCTGGTTTGTTGTTGTGGCGTCTGGGTTTTCTAAACCCAGTTTTTCAAGGGTTTTGTCGATGTTTCTGGTTCGAACAGAATGAACAGAATAAAGTAAGTAATTTCGGTAGCTAACCACTGTAAAATATTACCATACTCAACAGCTAGTTATCGAAATTGAGATACGTTTTCAACATCTAATTACCGAAATACATGTTTCTTGTTTTTGTAGTATGCATTTTCGACATGTAGTTACCGAAATATAATCTTTTTTTCAACAGCTAGTTACCGAAATGTATGTATGATTTTCCTATATAGTATCAAGTTTAGCAGTTCTTTACCGAAATTTGAACATATTTTCGACATGTATTTACCGAAATATAATATTTTCTTCAACAGCAATTTACCGAAATGTATGCATGATTTTTCCTATATAGATAGTTCGGCAGTTGTTTACTGAAAATTGAATATATTTTCGACGTGTAGTTACCGAAATATAATCTTATTTTCAATAGCTAACTTATGTTATGTATAATTTTCGTATACATAGTTCGGTAGTTGGTTACCGAAGTTTAAACATGTTTTCGACGGGTAGTTACAGAAATATAATCTTATTTTTAATAGCTACTTACTGAAATGTTATGTATAATTTTTCTATATAGTTCGGCAGTTGGTTACCGAAATTTGAACATATTTTCGACGTGTAGTTACCGAAATATAATCCTATTTTCAATAGCTACTTACCGAAATGTTATGTATAATTTTTCTATACATAGTTCGGCAGTTGGTTACCGAAGTTGGAACATATTTTCGACGTGTAGTTACCGAAATGAAATCTTATTTTCAACAGCTACTGGAGATGAATAACCATGGAAGACATGCCGAAATGATTTGCTCTTGGAGATGAATAACCATTATGACCTTTACGAAAAAATGACCGGTATCGGAGGTGCTAGCAAGTTACGTTATAGATTGTCATTCTTTCAAGACGAAATTGCACCGGAAGACAAGTGGATGATTTTTCCTGACATGGGTCACGTTGTAACTTCTACTTATAATGTGGTGGTTGTCCTTCTATCCCAACTTCAATGCCTTACTTTCCTCCCACTCCATTCTCGTCCTCCATCATCGGACAAAATAAGGGTTCTTGGAATTGGACTCGTGAACGAAGATCACTTCGTACAGGTGTATACCGTTTAGTTTTATTTCTCAAAAATTCAACATTACTAGAAATTGCCTTCATGTGCAATTTTCAAAATCCTTTTACTTTGACAGGCTGATCTAAAATCATGTTCTCCCTCGCCACCTATTGCCAACTATTGGTTCAAATTTCGATGGGAGGAGGCCAAGGAATGGGAGAAAATAGAAGCGTTTAAAGCCATAATAGGAAGTGATGTAGCAATTGCCGAGTCCTTTGACATATATTAGTTTCATTTTATATGTATGGTTATCATGTTGACGCTTTACATTGCAATGTTGTTGACTAAGCACCATAAGATCGACCTCGGTTTCGCTCTTTGTGCCATTTATTTTATTATGGGATTGATGTGAAGAAATTGACTGAGCACAGGTTGATTTCAGTATCTCAATTCTGAAGTTCTTGTAATGTTCTAGTAGCTGTATACCGATATTTTTGTAATTTTTCAGCATTTACAACCCGAAATTGTTATTAGATTTCAGCACTTGGATACCGAATAATTGGTACTATTTCATCGTGTGGATGCTGAAACATGCTTTTTTTTTAGAAGAAACAGTTAGGTGGGCTCTCTCAGGCATGGTTTTATTGCCCTGCTCATTTAAACGAATGCCCAAAAACAGCAAAGTGTCATTGATTACAAAAATCTTTTTTGCCAAATATGAGTACCACAATTTACAGAAAATACAAGGCAACATTTGAGTGTCTATCCAACATTTAGAATGTTTCATTGATTATAAGACTCGTTTTCCCACACTATGAGTACCACAACTTACAGAAAATAAGTATAAAATAACATTGAAAATGTCAAACGATACTGTTTGAGGATGGAGCAGGTTGGGGTAGCTCGGCTTCCTGCACAGCAACAGGGCACGACTACCTATTCGAGTTCGAGGACAAGGTTGACTGTGGCTGTCCTATTCGTCAGCCTCCTTGAGTTCGAACTCGAGGCAGTGAACGCATAACCTACACGTATATGAAAATAATACAATTACAAGTTATTCATTTCCACAGGAAGGAAGTTTTAACATCTGCTTGCCGAAATAAGCTTAACATGTCAGACACTGATTACTGAAAATGATAAACAATTTCGGTTTTTGGTTACAGAAAGTTGACCAAAATGAAACCAAAAAAGAATTTTGTTTCACAAGTGATTATCATACGTGAAGCTTCTGCTTCTGATCTCCAATAAAACAAGAGGCACAACGCTATTGCTTATAAATAGTTAATGCCTGAGACATAAACTTCCCCTATTCACACCATTGAACTCCATTACCAGAAAAAATCTTTCACAAAAAAAGTACTAGTAACAAAGTTCTTTGTTTTTCTCTAGCTAAACATAACCACTTTGACTTAGATGCTTTCAACAAAATATTTTCAATACAGTTCTTATTTATCAATTTGGTTGATCATGCTCGTATCCATTATAAACAAACATCAAACATACTTCAACGTGACTCAAATGGTTGAAGTTATCGTCATAAATCTTGCGAACAATATGCAATCATCAATTTCTAGGCCACTTCAGCATGGCATAACTTAAAGCTAGCTAGTTAATTCACATTCTGTTAGATTGTATTAGTGGATACTGGACAAAAATGTGTAGTCTTTAAAGAGGGAATGATACTCTCTTATCGATGAGTCATAACAAGGAATGTTACACATCAAGTAGTATCAAACATTCATGATAAAAAGATTCAAGTTAAGCGGAGTGGTTTTTTTAGTTTTTTGTACGCAAACTAAAATAGTTTTTTGTACACAATGTTTCACACTATTCGTACATGCCCTTTCCACTATATGTGGGACAGATCCGAGCTAAGCGGAGTGGTTTTTTTATTGAGTATAAACTCGGGCAGGTATGTCAAGTCTTGTGTTCTCAGGTCGGATACCGCCTATGTGATAAAAAGATCAACCGGTTAAACAATAGACACTACGAAGGAAGATGACAGAATTTGTCTATGACAAAGACTCAAGCTATTATACATCTTGTTCCAAAGAAGGTCATGCAAAGTCAAACTTCGATCGAAAAATCAACTATTGAAAGCCGTTTACCTCAGCAGCCTCAGACTCGTCCTGAAGGACACCCCGGCCCCCGGGCCCGACCTCGGCCTCGAACTCCACGTGGTGGACGCATAATAACCTGCATATAATAATAATAATACAAATTTACAAGTACGAAAAGGCAACAAAAAGTAAGAATGCCAATAACTTAGGGATCAACCATTGTTTTGGAAAAGAACCAACAACTTAGTCGATTCCAAATCAAGGACGGGTGTATTCTGGAAAAAAAAGAAAGAAAGAAGACAAAATAAATAAATAGGTTACTTAAAAGAAGTGGGCTTCACCAAGCTCATTTTCCAAATTATTCTCAATTTCCAGATTATTCAAAGAGCCGTGGCTTAAACTTTTGTCAGCTAGCAAATGCACTCCACATATCTAAGACTCGCTATAAACATTTCAAACAGTGAGCATTTCATCGACACAAGCTAAAGCAATCCCATTCATGCAGGACAATGTAATAAAACAATAAAATCTTAGGAATCCACCTACGAGCAGAGAAGCTCCAACATGAGCTTCAAATCCTACATGGAGGTATTGGCACTTTTGACAAGTACCACAGCTCAAATTCAGCTGCCTCTCATGAAGCCAAATCCACTTGTATTGGCATGAGGTTCATGCCAAATGTGCTAACCAATACAGGATTAAAAAAAAAAAAAAACCCTAGCATCTCACATATAAGCTTACAGATCTCAACATTCACCGTTTTTGGCTACCAATTTCGGGATCTAATTACCAAAATTTCTAAACAAATACGGGATTTAGTTACCAAAATTTCTACACAAATACGGGATCTAATTACCAGAATTTCTACACAAATACATGTATGTAAATGGGTGGGCTGGGATGGCAGCGGTGAAGAACAGAGAGAGAGAGAGAGAGAGAGAGAGAGAGAGAGAGAGAGAGCGCGCGCGCGGCACCTGAGGCGGTGGTGCGGCGGCAGGAGTGGCGGCATTGCGGTGGTGGCTATGGAGGTGGAGATGGTGGGAGCTAGAAATGGAGTGGCGTGGGGAGATGTAAATGGGTGGGCTGGGGGATAAGGGTTTTTATTTGGATGGGTGCAGGAGTTAAAGTGTAATTTTTGGGAGGGAAAGGGTATAATAGGAAGACCTAGTACATTTAATGGGTTACATGGAGAAAATTTTTTTTTTTAAAATATTGAAAATGGGCTCTGTGGAGTAATGGGCTCCGGGAGAAAATAGAGGGCTGCGAATAACAGCCCCCTAAACAAATACGGATAAAGATGCATAGACAAATAAGAGGATCAGTAATCACTTAGGCTCTATTAAATTGTCAGAAATGTTGAACCGGAAAGTTATTTTCAGGAAAAGTTTAAGTAAAATGAAGTAAATGAAAAAGAAATCTATTTTCCTATGAGTGTTGATTTGATAATTTTTATTACAGGAAAATTAAAGTTTAGTGGTTCATTTGCCGAGAAAAGACACTTATGAGAAACTTCTTTATTTTTATTCTCATGACTAATTTTAAATAAAAGTAACTTTGAGAGCTAAATAGTAGGCTATCATATTTCAAAAATTAACACATACGAAAAATGTATTTTATCTAATGCAAAGCCTTAACGTGAAATGAAAAAATTGACTTGCAATTCTCTATTCAATTTGCTATATTCTGAATGGTCATGCAAATTCCTCATTCAAATTGACAGTCTCTGATAATCAATCGTACAAATGAAGTTTAAAAAATAAGTAGATGATAACTAAATAAATAAATATTAAACAACCGTGCTTATTAGTTGCCGATGCAAAAACTCACTAAAAATTAGTTAGTACAGAACAAAATTAAAGACTAACGACAAGATAAATAAATACTTCCAAAATAAATAAATTATCAACCTTTTTCCACAACAATTATCTCAGAAAACACCATGGTAGTCGAAATTGTTGTTGCTCACGTAAATCTCAAAGTGTCTTTTTAAGAACCTAATTCGTATTTTTTTGGTATTGGTGCCATTCACTTTTTTTCTTACCCGCCAATTATTTTGGCCCCACAATGAAGAAAATTTTTTCCGTGACGCAAAATTCTATACTTTTGGCCGAATCATTTTTGCAAGAAAATAAAATATTGCAGGAAAATTTAAAAGCATGTTTTCCACTACTTTTTTGCCAACTGAACACTACAAAAGTTATGAAAAAATTGATTTTTCTATCATTTCCTGTACTTTCCTGGCAACTGAACGGAATTTTAGGAGGAAAATATGATTAATCATTAGTGTATTCATTAAGAGCAACCCAACCAAGCTCTATAGACTATATAATGCTCCAAATCTTTATATTGAGAAATTTTTTTGTAATTTAAGACTTTTTAAGGGACTCGTTTTTTTAAAAAGTTTGGTCTTCAAATTTACTTTTGGATCTTCAAAAATGGAGATCTCATCTTCATTTAAGAGACCAAATCTCTAAAAAAAATAACGATAGATTCCTAAAAGATTTTTCTATAATACAAAAAAATTAAAAAAAAAGAGTGAACAAACTATAAAATCTCCTTCACCAGTATAAAATCTCCGGATAAAAAAATAATATAAATCTCCATTCAATATCGAGATTTGAAATATTAAAACAACTCCAACCAAGCTCTATAATGCTCTAAATCTCAATTGGATTTTCATTGCGGTGATAGAACTTCATGCGCATCCTTAATGTAACAGATGACTTTTACTTTGGACCATCCCATATGAGGCCTCTGCCCTAATTTAATTTGTCCTCCACGAGTACACGGTGACATTGGTACTCTAGGATTTGTGAATGTAATGTATGTCATTCGGTGGATGGAAAGGGGGCAACGCTAGTACGATCGGTGTAATTTACCGTAAGTTCCTCTGGTTTTATATATATCTATATCTATATCTATCTATATTCTATTCTATATCTATTATAAAATTAAAGGGTGTAGGGATAAGTCGTTGGAACCGAGATTCATTTGATTCAACTAAGAGGCATTCTCCTCATTTCGTTAAAGAGCCCATAGTTTTAAGCTAAATTACACAACTGCCACATGTCTCCGTCACCGTACTTCGTCTTTTCCTTCCACGTTTCAAACCCACAAACGTTCTAAACCCAGCAGCTTCGTCTTTTCCTTCACCGTACTTCGTCTTCTCCGTCACCGTGACTCCACCGATCTAACCAGCAGCTCTGACTCACGGACGCACCTTCTTAGCCAACCCCGCTGGCCCCCTGCCTCGCCTAGCAATGGAACGCACCCGGACGCAGTGAGCCCATAGCGCAAGACCATCGGAACACCACCACAAAAAACCCGTCTTGGCCCTCTTCCCTCTTTGCTTTTGAGAAGGTATGTTTGTCCGAGAGACTTTAAATTGAAATGCATGTTCAGGGGAATGCCTACAACGTGTTTGTGAAAATGCATGTGACTGGGTTTTATGCTACATTTAGTTGAAGTGTAATAGTTTTGTGTACTTTTGATCGTGCTAAATTAAGAGAAAAGAGCATGCGAGAAGAATTGAATGGGAGGGGAATCTTTGTCTGAGTGCATAAGCAAATGAAAAGCATTACAGCAACCCCTTTTTGATTGATGAAAATGCATGGCTCTGCAGATTCCCCCTCCTCCTTCTTCTTCTGCACCAACCTTTTTGATCTCTCATTGTTCTATGTATAGTTACATTTTGTATGTGGAAAGGGAGAGTAATCGATATCATATCACGAAACTTTTCTCTTATAGACTTAAAATTTTGGAACTCAATGATATTTTCTTTTTCTAGCTGGATACAGGTACTCTCTATTTGGCAAGTGTTTGACAAAATAGTTGGATACAATATTTCTTGCCAAACTTTATTTTTATGGTAGTTTTGAATCTTAGTTTAAGTATCTTGATTGCTACAGTTACATGAATTCGTAAAAACTGGAGTTTCGGTTGCTGCAGCTGGACTGCAGTCGCCAGCACCCTTCTATCGAGATATTGAGAGGGAGCCGCTTTTGAGAGAGAGAGGGAGAGAGAATACAAAAATATGTAGATTTGATTAGACATAGATACTCTTCATGTTTCAAAATGGTTATTAGATTTTTGGGCAATGTTTTTGAAACAAGAAGGGTCCAATTTTTCACTGGGTTTTGTGTACTTTTGGGTGCCGGGCGAGTACCACACACGTGGTACTTTTGATCATTTTTCGTGACTGGGTTTTGTGTACTTTTGATTCTGCTCCTCCACCCAAGGGGTTTTTTGTACCCGACTTTTCCATAACCATCTTTCCCAACGTTGGCAATCAATTTCATTTTTCAGTCTCACGGACAAACACTTGATCACGGTAGAAAATTAGTTTTTTTCTCATCTTTTGTTGGGGCTCTAAGATCAGAAGCGTTGTGCTAGGAAATAATGGCTTATGGGGTTTGACCTTTCAAAATCACTTTGGTTTCGCATTACTGCTATGCATTTGTGGCCCATCATCATTTTACAGTCATTCTTGATGCTAATTCATTTTTTCTCTTTCCAGGTAATTGTATGGGATAAGGGCAAGAGTATAATCGCCCTCTAATACTTTCATCATCATCAAAATTGGAAGCTTGCTTAGCGAGTGGTACGCTTTTTTGATTTCTCTGCTTTTGACCAATCACTCTTTCTTTCCTCGCCAAAGGTGACCTTCGGCGAGAGCTCTTTCTCCAATAGCACTCCAATATGGTCTAAAATTAATTTGTAGGGGGGACTGGTTAGTTTTAGGGTATTTCGGCATACTTTTTAGTTATAGGGGACTTCGGTAGTGAGGGATTCATAGAGGTTTTTTTTTTTGGCCAATCGGCAAACATTATGATGATCACAGCTAGGTTAGAGCTAGCATCCTTCAACCCTTAAAGCATCTCGATATTCTCATCTCTATGAGTTTGTATTTTTTCAATTTTATAGGCTTTGTGTTCCAGTGAAAACTCTTTTATCCTAACTGTCGCTTTGTGTTCCAGGTGTTGGGGTCCACCCATAGTGGTGGGGTTATTTTGTGTACCACCCTTAGTGTTGGGTGTTGAGCGTATTTACCTTTGGAGTCCCTTATATATAGTTGTAAAGCCTATTAGGGTTAGTGTGTGACATAATGTGAGGGAGAGGGTGAGGCGAGCGTGGGGGGCCGAGTTGTGGCCTCCCGGAGAGGAACCGGCGTGTGGTTCCCGGAGAGTTTTTTCATCTTTATTGTATATTGTGTGAATATATAATCAAAGGGAGTTTTTTCTCTGAAATCACTGCGTGGGTTTGCGTGCGTGGTGTCCCTCAGGTCCTAACAATTGGTATCAGAGCAGGGTTGAAGAAGAGGGTTACCGGAAAAACCACGGATTCGATTTCTAAATATAAAAAAAAGGTTGCTCACAAACCTCGTGTTTTGTCACCCGAGGAGGAAGTACGGAGCACGGCCTAAGCTGGTTCTCAGTTGAGCCATTTGAAAACTCAATCGGACCAGTAAGGGTTGTGCAACTCACTGAGACGAGTCTATAGGAGGTGACGGGGTCGAGTTTCGTCACCGGATGAAGGCTCGGGAGCCATTCGATCGCAGCGGGCGGAGTCGGCGACGGGCAGAGAGGCTGTTTTGAAAAGCCCGAAGTCGTGGATGATCGAAGACGAGTTTTGAGCACTGGGTTGTGTTCACCTCGAGGAGACGATCACGGATTGGGGGAGCACGTCGCTGGAAGAGCTCGGAGGTGGCAGCAATGGTTGGTCAAAGGCGGCGGAATGGCGGCGAGTACGGTTTTGAAAAGCCCGAGGCGGTGGTTGCTCGGATTGAAGTTTGGAGCACAAAGTCGGATGGGGCTTGAAGAGACGATCACAACGGTGGTTGGAATGTCGCCGGAGAAGGCCGAAGTAGGCCGCATGCGCCGGTCAAAGCGCGACGCGTCACCGCGAGTCAGATCTACGTGTGCGTGTGTGTTGCACGCGCGGGACCGTGGCTGGCACATGCTAGCAGGTGGATGGCACACGCCGGGCTTGCGCGGTCAACGCCCAGTCAGCCGGTCAACGCTGACGGGGACTGCCACATCAGACGCCACGTGACAGACATTTCATCGCCACGTGGCACTTCCACGTCAGCGGAAATTGGTCCAGTGGTGCCACGACACCTTCCACGTCAATCGGTCAACGTTGACGTGGCTAGTCAACGGTCAACTGCCTGGTCAAACAAGAATATTTTAGACTGGTTTTTTGCGATTTCGGGGTTGTTCGGACTCTGTTTTTCGCGTATGAGTAGTCGATTTTGACTATCTCGACGTTCCGGACACAACCGCGCGCTTTGTTTTCGGATTTGGGGCTCCTAGGCTGGTGCGAGTGCTTAGTGGAGCAAGAAAACACGTGTTTGGGTTGCGAGGAGGCTTGGTGCAACATAGGGATCAGTTCCGGACGGCCATGGGAGGTCGTGATCAGTCGTGGGAGACCTAGTGAGTAAGGATACATTCTTTCGAGTGTTGCATCCCGGTTTGGGGGGTGCTAGAGAGCTTGTCTGGTAATGACACAGGCGCTTATTAGGGACGACATATCGGAGATCAAGGGTTGCAGGGAAAAGCCTGGAGTGGAATGAAGATGGACCGAGTGGTAGGAGAAGACCCGAGAGAGATGACTGAGAGTGGTAGGATGTGCTGGGAGTGGCAGATGTGATGAAGACCTATCATCGGGAGTTGCAGTTGTGATTTGGGCTGCATGAGGATGATGATGGGCAACTAATACATGCTTGTGAAGAGTACAAACAGATAGAGCTGATGTTTGGTACTAGACAAGCAATATGAGTTTTTTGTGACAGTTAACACATGAAGCAACAGCTGCGGAGACATACAGGAAGGGCACTGGAGTACGAGGAGTCATGACCTGAGATGTACAGGAGTGTCGGTTACTGAATCAGATTGTGTGTGGAATAGTCTGCAGACGGTGGGCAACTGGTTGTTTGGGAGATGTTCACGGGAGCTCTGGACAGAGGGATGGAGATGGAGACCAGACGATGCATCGCTGGGATCTCTTCCTTCGTGGATTTTGTGATTGAATTCTCTCTATGGTATGCGGCTGCATGAGAAGGAGAGATGAAGTCACGGATTGCATCCTGGTAAGGATGTGGGCACTTCGGTCAAGGGGGTGCGAGCACTCTATTGAAGGGGTGCTAAATATCGGTGGAGATGTCGGTATTGCAGCCAGACAGCGCTGCGGGTTTAGCCTCGGAAGATCTAATCTTGCAAGGAGACATTCAGTCAGGCAGGAGTACTTCGGTGAGGGGGTGCTGGCAGCTAGACTTGGAGTGACACAGGCGCTTTGCTAGAGAGACTGGACGGATGCAACGATTAGCCACTCTGGGTGGAGGGTGATTGTTGGGGTCCACCCATAGTGGTGGGGTTATTTTGTGTAACACCCTTAGTGTTGGGTGTTGAGCGTATTTACCTTTGGAGTCCCTTATATATAGTTGTAAAGCCTATTAGGGTTAGTGTGTGACATAATGTGAGGGAGAGGGTGAGGCGAGCGTGGGGGGCCGAGTTGTGGCCTCCCGGAGAGGAACCGGCGTGTGGTTCCCGGAGAGTTTTTTCATCTTTATTGTATATTGTGTGAATATATAATCAAAGAGAGTTTTTTCTCTGAAATCACTGCGTGGGTTTGCGTGCGTGGTGTCCCTCAGGTCCTAACACCAGGAGCAATGGAACTTTCTAAAGGGAAAGGGAAGGCCATCTGTGTAGCCAAGGGAAAGAAATCTATGCTGGATGGTGATTTGGAGAAAACTGTAAGATAAACTTTAACTCTTCATTTTTCATTTTCTATTGATCACTGTTCTTCATTTTCTATTGTATAGGTTAGGTTTCTTCGAGAAAAGAATGTTTGCGCCGTGCCTTCAAATTTTTTCTGATTTCGTTGATGCAAAGCACTAATTGATGTGCTGCACTGGCTGATGTGCTGCACTGGCTGATGTGCTTATATCTGCTCTTATGTTGTTAAATGCAGAGCACTGGCTGGTGTGCTTAGATTTTTTCTGATTTCGTTGATGCAGAGCACTAACTGATGTGTTGCACTGGCTGGTGTGTTTATATCTGCTCTTACATTGTTAAATGCAGAGCACTGGCTGGTGTGCTTAGATTTTTTCTGATTTCGTTGATGCAGAGCACTAACTAATGTGCTTCTTGGTTTTAACTTTTTACCTGGTATTTACTAGAATTCCATAAGCAGCAAATTGATAGTTATTTGTAGCTAGCTTAAATGAATAGTTGGGAGAATGCATAAGCAGGGGTAATTCTCTTTCGTGCCACTAAGAAGAGGATCACATACTACACACTAATGCTTGAGCCACTAGCTAGCAAGTGCCGTAGGCACGGGCAAGCACTAGTATATATATAAAATAGAAAAAAAAACGAACAAAAGAAATTCAAATTAGAGAATTCAAATGAGCAGAAGATTCTTCCGGACGAAGGAAAGGGGAAGCACGAATTCGCTCTTTAAACCCCTCCAAAACCCCAACAAGGGAGAGTCCTGTTTAGCCCTAACAAGGAGAATCCTACGGCCATTCGCGACCACCGCAGCTCTTGGTTGGCATTCTCAATCGTCATCATCGTGTAAGAAGCTTGGCTACTTCGTCTGTGAATCCCTCACAATTTAGTAATGGCAGGTTCTTAACCCATTTAAATTTCAAAAACCATTTTCGACGCTCTTCAATGGAACTCTGCACCTCTTAAATCTCTTAGTGATTGATGATGATAAACTTGTATTCAATAAATTTTTTGCTGGATTCAAGAATAAATATTTGTGTATGCGGACAAGGGCTTTCACACTTTCAAAGGAGCTTACGGTGATTGGATTTTTGTGTTACCAGCTGCGTTCAATAACTACAATTTTACCTCTCTTGGGCCTTGTAATTACTACCAGGGACAGGATTTAGACATACCAATGGCAGCAACTGAAGACAATAGTATTATCCTCCGATTAGACGACGAAGGGGAAGGAGAGCGCAGAGGCTCGGATGACTACTACTTCATTGGGATCGGGGAAGCTGTCCCTATTAAGCCTGGGGATGATGCTGAATTCAATCCCCAAAACCCTCCGTCTAAACCCCTGTCCGTCTCTGAACGTTTTGGTCTCATATTTGTTTCTCATTCCACTGGTACGTCCTCTCCCTCTCTGTCTTTCCCTCCATTGAGCAACAACAATCACTTCATTTCTGTCATTTTGGGTATTTTATCATGTTCTATATCTTGGCCATTGATTCCTATGATCTCAACTAATTGGTACCTTCGTGTGACAGTGCTTCATTTGATGTGTTATCTGTTCATCATTTGTTAGGGTTTTGTGTTGCAAGGACCAAGGATATTATAGACTCAGCAAAGGAGATTGCAGAGAAAGGGAGTTGTTCATCAATTAAAGAGTTGAGTGTTGTGGATGTCCCAATTGGGCAGGTGTACATATTAGCTTTGTCAGCTGACTCATCCACTCTGGCTGCCTGTATTGATGGCAAAATTCATTTCTTCTTTGTTGCCTCATTCCTCAATAAGGTATGGGTTCATTAACTATTTGCATCACACACATGCCTCCTATAACTTCCAAGTGATTTCCAACACCATCAAAGGTAGTATTAGTTGAAGCATCTGATCATATTGCTACACACTACTGTAGTTCTACTTCAGAATTTTCGAATGAATCACTAGTGTTCTTTGGTGACACAACTTTCAAGTTGTGACGCATAAGTGCATAAAAGTCACAATTTGTTTTACTTTAGGTGAATTTCTAATAAGTTCCATCTTTTTGCTTTTAACAGGTCCAAAGCCCGTTTTTCTCTTGCTCACTTGATGACTCAAGTTGTGTAAAAGACATGCAATGGACTAAAAAGTTGGAAAATTATTATGCTGTTCTTTCAAATCATGGGAATCTCTATTATGGAGCTGGACAAGATCCTCTTAAAAATGTAATGGATGATGTTGATGCTTGTAAGTTCAATTGTTTTTTCAGCACATGGGGATTTGCGATGTGGATTCTCTAGTTTATCAATGATAACTATGTTGAGCCCTTGTCTATGTTCTCTAGCCATCCTTTACTTTCAACAATACTTCGCAGGACACTTCATTGGAATGCTTGTCTTACATTATCACTTGCCTTCTTTTTTTATACTGCATGGTGTGTTGGACTAATAAGAATCAACACGCGAAGAAGATGAGTGTAGCTGAAAGGAGAATGTTGAGGTGGATGAGTGGTAGGACTTTGCGAGTTAGAGTTAGAAACGAGAACGTTAGTGGAGTGGTAGGGGTAGCATCAATAGAAGAGAAGATGAGAGAAAATTGATTAAGGTGGTTTGGACACGTGTATCGTAGATTGACTAATGCAGTAGTTAGGAGGATCGATATGGTTACGGTTGAGGGTAACACTTAAAGGAGTAGACCAAAGATGACATTAGAGGTTGTAGTTTGAAAGGATCTAGGTTTTTGAATGTCATGGAAAACAATGCCTTTGACTGAGCTCAATGAAAAAGGTGGATTCATGTAGCCGACCTCAATTGATCGGACTAAAAGGCTTGGTGGTGGTGGTTGTATTTTCTTTTCTTTTCTTTGTTTTTTTTTTTTTTTTTTGGGGGGGGGGGGGGGGGGGTTGGAATTACACGACTTCTAATTTCTTAACAGCAATACTATAAGCAAGTAAGTGTTCTCGATCACTGATAGCTTAGAAATCGTTGTAATCTGTTTTGCTTTACGTTTATACTTATTTCTCTTGTGCAGTTGATTGGAGTTTGAAAGGAAATTTGGTTGCTGTCGCATGAAAGAATACTCTTAGCTTCATGTCATTAAAATTGAAGGAAAAAGTCAGTATATCATTGTTGTTCGACTCGTGGATTGGTGATTCCAATTTGAATTTTGCCGTAAAAGGTACATTAGTCGACTTGTGTCTTAATATTTCTGTAACAATGGATTGTCATTTGTTTGATGTAGACCTCACCTTTCATCTTTCCTCTCACACAAAAACATTGGGGTTGTATAAGCCAACAATGCCTGCACAAAAACATTGGGGTTGTATAAGCCAACAATGCCTGCACAATGCGTGGGAATTTACGAAAAGTAAGATGGAACAAGTTTAAAAACTAGGCGTAAAGATAAAAATAATTTTCTGAACAGTTAGTTTGTAGGATTTAGCGCTGGTCTGTGTAGATACAGATATGAGATACGGGTGTACCTAAAACAAAAAGGGATTAGGGTACAGGGTAGGACATGTTTGTTGGAAATTCCTTTGAAATGCATATCGCAACAAAGGGGAGATATGATTGTATTTTCCTAGGGCAAAATACTTGACTATTGTAGCTCGGCTCCACTTTCTAATATTTAGTATTGTACCATGCGGATCTCAAGAATGGTGAGAAACTATTGTATAGACCTAATGAAAAATAAAAAACTATTGCAGTTTAGAACTCGTGGTTTTTAATTTTCAGGAGTTCCTACAAAAGCGTCATTTCATTATCTATTCTAGACAATCTCTTTATTTTAGGATAACATGATAGCACCCGATTTCCCCTAGTTTTATTTTTATTTTTGTCGCAAAGAAGGATTATGTCCACAAATGTTGGATGCAAGTTTAATTGCTTGTTTAATTGCCGGAATTGACTTTTACTTATTGAGATAATAAGGATCTCAATAGTACATTGACAACAATAAGCAAACGTAATCCGAACAAGTGATGACCTAAGAAGCATGTGTACTGGTACGAGTGCATGTTCTTCTGGTACAATACGGGTAAGTCGTTACAACGAAACCTAAGATATATTAGGTTTAGGTACGGGTGCATGTATTATTGGGGTACAACTATGGTAAATGTATAATCATAATTTAGAGCAATGTATAACACATAATGATTACACTTGAGATAAAAGAAATAGCTAAAAGACAGGCGATTAAGGATCCACCATCAAACAACAATTTAATGCAAATCCTAAAATACAAAACAAAGTTAATCTTTATTCTACCATCATGCTAAGCATTGAAAAAAGAAGTCTTATCTAGTGTTTTAAATGGCGAAAGGCGCAACGGTCCCCTGGGGCTTTAGCGCAAGGCGTGGCGCGTGCTTTATTGACGCGAAGCACAAAAAAAAAAAAAATCTTCGCAACAAGGCAAATTTTATTAGAACAAGTTTTCAACACAAACAAAGACTTGTAAAATTTTCAAATGTCATAAAACATAACATGTCAATGGTTAAACGAAAGTACCCTTCCTCCTCATCATCCGTCTCCCATTCTCCCTCTTCACTCTCCTCATCTATAAGAGATGTCTTTCCTCTTGAAGCCTTAGCCTTTGGAGTTGGTTTTGCCATTTTCGCGATAGGTGTTGAGTCTGTTGACTTTGAACTTGATGCTCTAGTTGTTTTCCTTGGTTCTTCGGCTCCAAAAGCTAAAGCAACATCATCCCAATTCAGATCATCACCCTCAAACACAAGTTCTTCCTCCATCTTCCTAACCAACCATTCATTGCTCTCATCAATATCTTTCAAGGATATAGGATCAATGCGATCACGTTTGAGGTATGGGCGTCTCAATGCTCTATTGTGCTTAACAAATACCAAATCATTGAGACGCTTTTGAGCTAGTCTATTCCTTTTTTTGTGTGAATCTGTATTAACAATTAATTATACAAGGGACTTAAATTCATGATCATACATAACTAAAAGAAGTCAATGAATGAACTTGATTATCATATACTCACATGTAGGGCTGCAAACGAGCTGAGTCGAGCTGAGTTTCACACAACTCGAGCTCGGCTCGCAAAAATATATACCAGCTTGAGCTCGGCTAGAAACATCGAGCCACGGCTCAAGCTCGGCTCGCTTCAGCTCGGTACGCGCGAAAAAAGTTGAGTTGTTGATGCAATGGTCTGGAGGCTCTACTTGTAGAGGATTCTTTGGGCACCACTTCTTCATTTTTTCGATGTGGGACTTGTGTAATAGAGTTTGAAGAAGTTTTTCACTTGCATTTTTAGTCCCACATCGAGAGTTTTTAGCCTCCTCAGGCATTCCTTTACTATAAAGGCACCTTTTTCCCTTGAGGTTACACGTACAAGAAGCTGTAGCCGTCGCTAGACAGCTGTACATTGGGATTGGGATGATGATATCCCTTTTTGTAGTAATAAATAATAATAATAAAGATAAAAGCATTTGTCTGATTGTGTATATATATATGTATATATATATATGTAAAGGTCAGCTCGTGAGCTCATACGAGCCGAGTTCAAGGTGGCTCGAGCTCGGCTCGTTTGTTAAACGAGCTAGGTAGTGGAGCTTGAGCTCGTTCGTTTATGAACCGAGTCGAGCTTGAACGAGCCGAGTCGCGAGCGGTTCGGTTCGTTTGCAGCCCTACTCACATGCTCAAAGACACTCCAATTACGCTCTCATCCTGAGGAACTACAAGTAAGGCTAAGAACTTAGACGGCAAATTTTTGCAAGTCGGGAGTGTCATGACCAAATGAGGCCCACCAGTCAGCTGCACACCATAGAATATTGATATTGGAAAACATTCTTAAAGTGCAACTCTTAGGATTTAAATTAGTTACTAGGTTAAGGTTAACATGGTGATACCTGGTGCCCTTGTATTTCTTTGCCTCTTTGCCATTGGGTTACCGAAGAGTCCTTCAGCTCTCTCATACTTCATCAAGTCGACACAAATAAGGTCTTGTGTAGCAGTATTAGGAATCAACTTTGTGATACATTTGTATAGGCCTCCAATGACTTCTGGAACTTTGCAAGCCTCTGGATCTTTGTAAAAAAATTCAAAATTTAAGTAAAAACCAGCTGCACGCAAAGGCCGATGCAATTGGGATTCCCACCTCTTGTCGATTATCTTATAGACCTCATCATACATCTCCTTATTTTGATTGAAGGAATTTGCAATAGTTTCTTTAGCTCGATCCATAGCCTCATAAATGTATCCCATTGGAGGCTTTACTTCTTCATCAACTAATCTAAGTACCTTAACAAGTGGGGATGCGAACTTGAGGGCAAGGAGCACATTCCTCCAAAATGAGGCCATCAACATGACTTTTTCTACATGTTTTCCTCCTTGCTCTTTTGCCCATTTGCTATTGGTCCACTTCTCTGAAGTAAACATCTTCCTTAAGTTTCCCTTTTGTTCATAAACCCTTTGCAAAGTCAAAAAAGCGGTTGCAAACTGAGTTTTTGCCGGCTTAACGAGCTCCTTCCTCTAGGTAAATTGCCTCATCATATTCAACAAAAAGGGTTGATTATAAATATAACCATGCATCATTATTGCCCTTTCCCAAGTTATCTTCAAATTTGGTAACTTGAAAATGTCTTCTAACATCAAGTCCAAGCAATGGGCAGCACACGGAGACCAAAACAAGTGAGGTCGGTTTGCCTCCAACAACCTCCCTGGTAATTGTTAAAAATAAGTGGTGTTAGAAGTTAAAACTAGAATAATAAGTGATTTTCAATTGTTCATAACTTAAAGTAACACAACCAAATAGCAAATTGAAATTCTCACCTGCTGCCACATTTGCCGCGGCACTATCTGTAATAACTTGAACCACGTTTGCTTCTCCAATATGCTCCACCCACCCATCAAGCAATTCATATTTCATTTCTGCATCCTTTACAATTCCAGATGCATCCATAGATTTCAGAAACATGGTCTGCCTCGGAGAATTCACCAAAAGATTCATCAATGTTCTATTTTTCCTATCAGTCCACCCATATTGTTCCTGGTCTTTTTTGTGCTCCTCCATCAACTTTTAACATGTTCTACCTCTTTTTTTAGAAGAGGAACTCACACTTGATGATAAGTTGGTAGGGGCAAACCCGGACCGTATTGCCCAATAGCCTCTATCATTGGCGCAAAACTATCATTGTTTACAACATTTAAAGGTATCCCATAATCATATATCCACCTTGCAATAGCCTGAAGAGCCTGGTCTTTCAATATTTTCTTATATGGTTCATTCTCATCAATTTTTGGCTGTTTTCCCTTGGCTTTTCTATTTTTCACTACCACCTCTGGTTCAGGAGTGTAGTAAGTGTCGAGAGGCCCTATGGTTCTTGGTTTCTTAGGCTTAGAATGAATAGATGCGGAGGTTGTGCTTCCGTGAGTAGAAGATTTCTTAGAATGGGGATTGGATTCAATAATATCATCGTCCAGGTCCAGGTCATAATCATCATCATTCATTGCATCATCAAAATCTGGTATAGACTTAATTTGACTCTTTGCTTCATCCTTTTACGTATAAACTCCCTCATCTCCTCTCTAACCTTAGGTGGGCATCGGTGACATGCCGCCGTATTCCTTTGAGCTCCTCCTGCAAGGTGTTGCTTGATTCTTGACACACCCCCATTTTTCACTTCGTTACAAAAAATACATTTCAACTTGGTATTATTGCGTGGATCAACCTTTTCGCAATACTTCCAACCAGGGTCCTTTTTACTAGAATTTTCAGATGTCATCTACAATTAACAAGTACAAATAATACGATAAAGTCATAAACACATATAGCTGGAAAAAAAAAAAAAAAACATCCACAGCCTACTGGCCACGTAAAAAAAAAAATGAAAAAACTGTCCGACTGAAAAAACTACCATAAAGTCATCCACAACCCGGGAGTTCAAAAGAAAAAAAGAAGAGGGAAAAAAAAAAGAAGAGAAAAATTGGCCTGGAGTCGTGGAGAAGAGGAGAAGAAAGAAGAAGAAGATTCACCAGAAGAAGATGAAGAAAGAAGAAGTCGCAGAGAAGAGGAGGAGGTTACCGTCGTTGACTGAAGCTGCAACCTTGATCGATCGACTGAAGCTGCTCTCGATCAACTGAAGCTGCTGCTACTATCTCGATCGACTGAAGCTGCTCTGCTGGCTGGGTATGAATCGTATCGTCGATTAGGGCTAAATCAGACTTAAAAAAAAAAATTATTCACTGCATCGCCGTCATCGCATGTGTTTTCTGCACCGTCAGATCAATTTTTGGATCAAAGACAAAAAGTGTGCGCCTTTGCGCCATAGCGTGCGCCTTGATGCTTTCTGCTATAGCGCTATTCTTCGAAGCGCAAAACCTGCGTTGTGCTTCGCGCTATAGCGCGCGCTTCACGCGCTTTTGAAATCACTGGTCTTATCAACTTCTCTACATCTCTGTATTGGGCACTGCTTGATATATATTCGGTACGATAAAAGCCTTAAAAAAAACTCAGTATGTGGTTTGTGTAACTTGTTGGTATTTAGAAGTACCACGTACCCAATATGTTACTGGTATGAGTACGAAAGGGCTTTAGAAGTACCCATGCTTCATAGGTGACAACCGATAGCTATGAATAGCCAAAGCGCGTTGATGATTCTGAATGGGGTAAAGGACCTATAAGGTACTAACTATTGATTTCCTTTACAGTGTAACTCTGTGTTCTTTCTTGATTTTCATCTTAACACGGATTCAAACAAAGCAAAGTAGCAAATAAATCCAAGGCTTCCCTCCGGTGATTAGTTTAGGGGCAAGGACAATGAGTTCTTGGTTTTGTTTTCACCACCTCAGCGTCAAGTTAGAGTCAACGTTACTTCATTGAATTGGAATCCTTAAGCCTTAAAAAGTTGTGTTGTTATCATGCAAAATCTTTTTAGTGGTCCTTTGATTTATGTTATAGGTTGTATTGTAATCGTGATTGTACTTGTTTCCCTTTGTAATTGTTGATCCATAGCATTTCCCTTTGTATTGTAAATATTAACTTGTTTGGAAGATGGCTTAATTTTTGTTGGAACTTCTACTATAACAAATAAATCTCAGTGCTATGTTTATAGGATATGAATATTTATGATTCTATCTCTGTACATGGTGGCATAGTCAGCTCATTGTTTCGCCTAAGTGGTGCACTTATTTTTCTATACCAGTGGACAAGACTTCTCGTAGTCAGAGACTTTGTTCTACTATCGTCTCAATTATTGTGTCTTATTGAAAAATAAACTGTCTTGTGAAACTAAAACATTTCTCCCATCAGTGGATTCTATCAGGTGGGTACGTCCAGATTCTATAATACTAGGATGCTTTCAATTAACTTCAGATGGAAACGAGGAAAATTACCTCGTTCAAGTCATCACAAGCAAAGATGGAAAATTCATGGATGTTAGTACATGATCCCTTCAAATTAAGTTTAATGAATGTTTTAACTTGCAAATTAGTCTTTGTTTTTCTTATTGATTGCCGTAATGTTACTACTTCTGGCCATGATGTCATTTTGAGTTTGATTTTGCTTTTTGTCTTGGTTTAAACAAGTAATTCTACAAAAGTGTTGCCCACGTCATTGAGAATGGCAACTGAGCCGTTGTTCAAAACTTGCTCATAATTAAAATTAAACGATCAAATCAAGTGATGTTTGATGACAATTAGATTGAGGCAAATGCTTAAATTTGATGACAATCAAATCACTTGGCAAGATTGCAAATAATTAAGTGTTATTTTGGGTGGCTATTATCCAATTTTTAGCTCCATCATTTACTGTGAATTTCTGCATGTCTATTAATTGCTCAAGATCCCCATTGCGTGAAGAAATGATCATCTCTATGAGACTGAGACCGAAGGACTTATCTTTATAGGTTTTAACTTTTAACCTAAGGAGATACATAAGCATAGCTGAAAATTTGAAAATTTCCTGAGTTTGACTTAGAAAGTCATGTTTGATTTGGTGAAAAGTCATTACTAAATACAAGTAGGGCTTGACAAAGGGCTTACCAGTTTCTATTTCCAATTTTTGAGTATACTAATAATCTTCTTCCGCATATCAATGGTTTACATGCGGGAAGCTCTTTCAATAAAAACATGGCAATCAAAACAAGGCAACTGAGAGAGATTGGCTTCTTTTTGAAAATTATTGACTGCTTTATGATCATCCATAATGTCACATTTCTAGTGACTTGCATGTTTGTCTTTGATTTCATTATTTTTCTAACCCATAAAAACTCGTGCAAACCCGCCTTGAACCCGGAAATCCGCTCCAAAACCAACCCGATTGAGGGGATGGAATGGGGATGGGTTATGGGTTTGGGGGAACGGATTTTGAAAAACCCGACTTGTGCCCAACACACAAGCCCTAGTCCAGCAAACCCTAACAATGACTGCATGTAGTCTATTTTTAGGTAAGTTAAATGGATTAACCAAACCAACTAGAAAAACAAAGTCCAAGGGAATATCCTTGAAAAAGCCAATACAGTCACGATCTCCACAGGGAAAAACCCTTGAAAACAAAAAAATTGACCAAAAAGCATGGCAAGACCGTATACACAAGAGCCAGTAGCTCAACCCAAGACTATCCAACACAAAATTACAAGTCATATCACTAGCTACACTGTATTCTTGAACAAAAAATTTTGATAACCCATTTTGAGAAAAATAACTAACAAGAAATATGGAGTAAGTGCAAAGTAAATTAAGCATATTAGCCAAGATCTACACAGTCTAACATTGAATCATGAAAAGCCCTTTAGATTACCGAAATCCATTCTTTTTAAGGTGAGGAAATCTACACAGTGTAATGTTTTGAGAAATGTGTGCAAGACAAAACAAGATACCTAAAAAGAACTAGTTAACCAAATAATAATAAAAAATGTCAACCAAGATCCGTAGATCTTTTTTGGATAATGTAACAGAGATCATCTAATTAAACGCAAAGATCTAATTTTCCTCGTTTGCCTTTTTTAATCAGGGTTCCATTTCTTTTTGAGAAAGTTCAAGTTTCAAACTTCTTATGAAAGACGGATAATGTAACATGAGCACACAATAGCATGTTAGCCACATATTGCACCAAAAATTAACTATTTGAAAAAGAAATTAAGTATGTATATTTGGGTTAGCAAACAGTTGAACGTGAATAAAGATACACACCAAATATCAAAGAGGAGTTTACTGGGTATAGAGCTAAGAAGAATGCAACTGTTATGAAGATCAATGCCCCAAACCCTAATAGAAGAAGAAAAATTGAAAGAAAGATTTCCACCAAATGAGAATGGTTTAGCTCATGGAGTCAAACCCTGATTTAAAGGAAGCAAAAAAGAATGGTTTTTTACCTTTGTTGTAGCAGCAGTGTGGTGGATTGTTCTCTTCCTGGCTTTAGGTTAGCAAATATGATATCCCCAAAGGTGTAGGTTTGAATCAAACACAAGGGTAAAGGTGTATGCACAAATTCAGAAGATGCTACACTATATCACTTGAATTGACATAATTGACCCGGAGCTTTGTGTTATACTATATGCGTAGGAAAGAATCTTGGATAATTAGGAGATAAACTCAGAACCAAAAAGTGATTTCAAATACCCAAGGTTTATTCACCTCGGCACATAGAAATGAAATAATTAGTTCCTTTGGTCTTTCTTAGGTATAGGAAATATAGGGATGGGGATATCGCTGTTACATTTCTTGACCATACTTTACACTAGTCCCATTTCCGGTAATCTACAGCTTTAAGGAAGTCACGTTCACGTCTTGTACGGGTCTTTGCTAGAGAGAGTATTCTAGGATGAGCGGACATGTGAGGGAAGTTTTGAGGCATATGTGAAATTGTTAGGGGTTATTTTGTTATGTATCTTTTACATAGGGGTATATTTGTTCTTGTACCTTTGTCCATATATATACAAAGTGTGAGAGAGAGAAACCCAATTTTGGGTTCTCCTTATTTCCCCAATATTTCACATGGTATCAGAGCACGATACATCTAGGGACTCACGCTGATTGTCGTTGTTCATCGTATGGCTTCCACCAACATCGATCAGCCTTGTCTGATGTTGCTCTTTAATTGTCAGTCTTTCTCACGCCTTTCCTGACGACGTCGGCTCTTCTTCAGCTTTTTCTTGATGTCGTCAGCTTTCAACCAAGCCACCGCTGACCTCCGGCGACTCTCCTGCCCCCGCCGATCGCCGCTACACCTTTTCTAGTCACCGGAAGCCTCCGACAGGTCTCAGAACAGACTAGGTCTGAGATTCCAAAGGTTTTCCTGAACCCTAGCTGGCTGCATACCTTATACGAGCAAAGCCCTTGCTTATCCACCACTTTCTGACCTCTCACGAAGACTGGGTAACCACATACAGGTGAGTTCCTCAGTGTTTTGAACTGTCTGGAGTATTTCTTGTTTGGTCAGGGGCTGGGTATGTTGATTTAGGGCTCGTACTAAGTCACGACTGAGTTTTTTCTCGACTTCGATTGTTGATTTGGGGTCAGATTTGGCTTGATCAGTTTTCTTTGCAACAATTTCGTAGTTCTCTATTGCATCTCATTTCTATTAATATGTCTGAGGATCCACAAAAAGCTTCCGCTAGTACAAAGAGTGAGTTGAGTCGTGTTGGGACTCTCGATAACTCTTCTCTGGGTTTTTTCCACATTAAGTTGGATGGTTTCAACTATTTGCTTTGGTCTCTCACCTTTACTTTGGATATTACTGCCTGTGGCTTGTTGAACTTCATCACAGGCCCTGTTCAAAAACCAACAACTCATGGATCAGAACTTGAGACATGGACTTGGCAGAATGCTTTAGTCATAACTTGGCTATTTAACTCCATGATTCCTACCATTCGAAATGCCTTTTTGCTTCTAGACACACCTTATGTGATTTGGCTTGCTGTAGCCCAAACCTATTCCCATAAAGGTAATGATGCTCAGGCTTTTGAGTTAAGGAAGAAACTCCGCAAATTGGATCAACACAACCGATCTCTCGCTGAGTATTATGCTGAATTGAATAGAATGTGGCAAGAACTTGATTATTATCAAGGGTTTCAAGCTGTTTGTACTACCGATGCAACTACTTTCCAACAGATGGTAGACAAGGAGCGCATCTATGACTTTCTTATTGGCCTTAATGTGGAATATGACCTGATTCGTGTGCAAGTGTTGGGCCGTATTCCTTTTCCCAATTTAAGAGAGGCCTATGCATGCATTCAACAGGAGGAGAATAGACGGAGTGCGATGGTCCATCCTCCAATTCCGGATCGCTCAGCCTTGATTGCCATTCCCACTCCACGGGATGGTAGGTCTACCCAGGGTCAGCTTGGTAATAAACGTAGCTCTATTGATAAAGAACTGCGTCGGTGTGACTATTGCAACAAAACCAGGCATATGAAGGAATTTTGTTGGAAGTTACGTGGTTGTCCTTCTCGTGGACGAGGAAGTAATCGAGGTGGTGGTCATGTGCGTTCTCATGCACATATTTCGGAGTCTACTGGTGGCATGTTGCCTGACCCTAGTGTTGCTCGTTTGCAAGCTTCCGTGCCTAATACTTCCCAAAGTGGTGGTACTCTTTCTCAAGGGGAGTTGCACACTCTCAGGTGCCTAATGGCTAGGCTTGATACTCCATCTTCCACAACTTGTACTTCTACTACATCCTCATACTTTGCTCACACGGGTACCCCAGTTAGTGCATCTATTTATTCCTCCTCTCTTCCTTGGATAATAGATTCTGGTGCCACAGATCATATGACAGGTTGTTCATCCTTTTTTTTGACTCCTACTCTATATGTTCTGGTAAGGATAAGGTTAGAGTAGTTGATGGTTCCGTATCTGCTATTTCAGGAAAAGGTTTCATTTGCTACTCTCCAACCATTTCTCTTTCGTCCGTTCTTCATGTTCCAAATTTTTCTACTAACCTTCTCTCTGTTAGTGGCCTTACCCATTCTTTGAATTGTTCTATGACTTTTTTCCCTACGCATTGTGTCTTTTAGGAGCTGGATACGGGGAGAATGATTGGCAGTGGTAAAGCTCATGGTGGTCTATACTTTTTGGAGCCTGCACCTCGTCCATCTTTTGCACCCTTGTCATTGTGTCAAGCTCTTGAAGCAGATACGAGTTCAGCTCTTCCTCTATTGCATCAGTGGCATTGTAGATTGGGTCACCCATCTTTTGGGATTTTAGAAAAACTTTTCCTTACTTTAACTAAGCAATGTACTAGAAGCCAGTTTTTTTGTGAAGCTTGTGAGCTGGCTCAACACAAACGCTCTTTTTATGTTCCTGTTAATCAAATAAGTGATTCCCATTTTACGGTTATCCATTCTATGTTTGGGGTCCTTCCCCGGTTACTTCTCTTCTATTTCTGGTTATCGATGGTTTGTCACCTTTATTGTCTGTTATTCTCGTGTAACTTGGGTGTATTTACTTCGGTCCAAAAATGATGTTTTTTCATGCTTTAAATCCTTTCATCAGAGGTTCGTACTCTATTTGACACCAACATTAAAATCCTTCGTAGTGATAATGGGACTGAGTACCTTGATGGGCAGTTTCGGGCATATCTTAGTGAGTCTGGCATTCTTTTTCAAACCACTTGTGTTGGAACTCCACAGCAGAATGGGGTTGCTGAATGTAAAAATCGTCACCTTGCTGAGGTAGCCCATTCTCTCTTGTTCACCATAAATGTCCCAAAATTTTATGGGGCGAAACTGTTCTTACTGCAGCTTATCTTATCAATCGCATGCCATCTAGTGTTCTTCAGTTTAAAATTCCTCGAGTTTCTCCCTCGTAGCTGTTCAGTTTCTTCTCTTTCACCCAAAGTTTTTGGTTGCTTGTGTTTTGTCCATGCTTTTAAACATCCCGGTGGTAAGTTAGATCCCAAGGCTTGTAAATGCGTTTTCCTTGGCTATTCCCCTACCCAAAAGGGATATAAATGCTATGACCCTCACTCCCGTAAACATTTTATTTCTATGGATGTCACTTTTTGGGAAACAACTTCTTTTTACCCTCTCTCCTCTACATCTCTTCAGGGGAGAATACTATGGAGGAAGAGATGTTGACATCCCATAATCAAGAGTCATGGTCTTACTTTCTAATACCTTGTTATGGCGAGGGGGAGAAGGAAAACTCTAGGAAAGAACCCCTATCTGAAGCAAGAGCAGAACATGACATGAGTGACCGAGATGTTGATGACGATAGGCTTTACCCGCATAGGTTGCCTAACTTGTAGCAGTTTTCTCGACGGAAAAGGGACAGCCGGCCTGTGCGATACCACCTTGCCAATCACTATCACCTACTCCGGCTTCAAGTCCAGTTTTTGATTCTTCGACTGACTCATTTGGTAATGAATCATCCCTTCTTGTTTCTAATAATCTTGATGCTCCTATTGCTCATAGGAAAGGAGTTAGACATTGTACTCAACATCCCATCTCATAGTTTGTTTCATATGATTGTTTATCTCCTTCGTATCGTGCATTTGTTTCCTCTCTTTCTTCTATATCTATCCCACAGAGTTGGAAGGAAACATTCATACTACCTAAGTGGAAAGAGGCTATGGTAGAGGAGATGGCAACTTTGAAAAAAAAATGGCACCTGGGAACTAGTGTCTCCTCCGGAGGAAAAGAAATCAATGAGTTGTAAATGGGTGTTCACAATAAAACATAAGGCAGATGGGACACTTGAGAGATACAAGGCGAGAGAGATACAAGGCGAGACTTGTCGCTAAGGGCTATACTCAGACATACGGAATTGACTATGAGGAAACCTTTGCTCCGGTAGCAAAGATGAACTCTATTCGAACCTTACTCTCTTGTGCTGCTATTTTGAATTGGCCTCTTCAACAATTCGATGTTAAAAATGCATTTCTTCGCGGTGATTTAGAAGAAGTGTACATGGATATACCATCATGTTTCTCTTCCTTTGCAACCGAAGGGAAGGTGTGTAGATTGAGGAAGGCCCTCTATGTATTAAAGCAGTCACCGAGAGCTTGGTTTGATAGATTTCTTAAAGCTATGTTGAGATTTGGCTACCGGCAGAGTCAAGTAGATCATATTATGTTCATCAAAGGAGGTAATGGCAAGATTGCAATCCTCATTATCTATGTGGATGACATAATTATGACTGGCAATGATGCAGGAGAAATACACCATCTTAAGGCTCGTTTTGCGCAAGAGTTCGAGATTAAGGTTTTGGGGTCATTGAGATACTTTCTTGGGATGGAGGTGGCAAGGTCTGATAAAGGTATCTTTATCTCTCAAAGAAAGTGTATTCTTGATTTCTTAGAAGAAACGGGGATGTTGGGGTGCAAACCTGCAGACTCATCTATTGAGGATAATCATCATCTCAGTGGAGATGTTGGGGAGCATACAAACAAGGAAAGATATCATAGGCTTGTCGGCCGCCTGATATACTTATCTCACACTAAACCAGATATTACATATGCCGTTGGCGTTGTCAACCAATTTATGCATGAGCCATGTACAATGCATCTGGATACAGTTTATCGTATTTTGAGATATCTCAAATCAACTGTAGGTAAAGGAATTTTGTTTTCCAATCATGGTCATTTGAGGTTGGGGTTGGAAGCATTTACTGATGCAGACTAGGATGGTTTAGTGGATGATAGGCTCTTCACTTTTAGCTACTGCACCTTTTTTGGTGGGAATTTGGTTACCTGGCGCAGTAAGAAACAGTCAGTGGTAGCTAGATCCAGTGCAAAAGCTTAATATAGGGCTATGGCTCACAGTGTGTGTGAGCTTTTGTGGCTCCAAACCTTGTTGAAGGATTTGGGACTCTTTGATGATGGTCTTATGAAACTTTATTGTGACAACAAAGTAGCTATAAATATTGCTCATAATCCTGTGCAGCATGACAGAACGAAGCATATCGAGATTGATAGGCATTTCATAAAGGAGAAGTTGAGCAAGGGTTTGATATGTATGCTGTTTGTAAGGTTTGAGGACCAATTATGTGGGCAACGTGCCCTAAAGATGTAAGGCAGATCGAGGGAGCACTGGCAGACGAGTGCTCAATTCAGAATCACCATTAGGGTTTGAAGGTTCGACATCCAAGGAACTGAATTTGAAATGCTTACTGCGCAGTTTTGATTTGAAAAGGTGAAAGCACCGGTCCGTCACGACCATATCTGGGTTCGGGAGCCAGGTTACGAGAGGGGAAGGGTTTTAAGGCACCCCTCTCGCCCAATCCGGAGATCAATTTTTACTTAGGCATTTGCGAAAACATTTGCGATTTTGTTTCATTAATCATTTTTTAGCCAGTTAGGGCAGGGGAACAGTTTGAAAGGATTAAAACTGTAACATGTTTGCAGGATGTGATGGATGGCATACTCGCTTACTGGAACAGTTAGTATAGGATGAAAACAGACTCCTGTGGGAGTTTAAATAGACTGGAAGGCCACTGTTTTGGAGTGAGGTGTGCAGGAAGAAACCAGCATGCATTGATCAAGTCACTGCATGCTGGCCAAACCTGCGCACGCTACTACAAGACCTGCGCGCGCCAGTAAGCCTAAACCCACAGCTCTTATTCTCAACCCTCTGAGCTCTGGAAATGACCAGTGCACGCCCAGGACAGAGCAAGCAGTTCATAGCCAGTTATAATATATAGTTTAAAGGCTGAAACACCCTACAAATTAATAAAACACCCCATAAATAGAGTGGAGACAAAACAGTGGCCTAAGGCCAAGTTACCCATGCAAAGGTCACTAACTTGTCAGAGATTGACCTGCGCGCACGGGTAGTCCACAGTCGTGCGTAGGTCTGAGCCTGCAAACCAGTGTTTGGTTCTACATGTTTCTGGGTTTTGGGACATATCCAGAATGATCTCAGGGGTACTCCATAGCAGCAGATATGAATATTGAACTAAAACTAACAGTTTTAACTAAGGAAAACAGTAATCTGGTTATTAAGCATGCTTGCAGGGGTCTATATTCAAAGGAGAACATAAAACAGCAAGACACCAGTCCCTACGTAGATCAGCGCACACAACCACAGAGTGGTGCACGTGTACTAACCGACACACGTTGGTTCTCACCACAACGGTTTTTGAAACCTTGCTAGCTTTAGGGCCAGGGCATGGTATTGATTACCAGCCTTGACCCTGCCAGCCCCCCTCAGGGATCAGAACAGTATACAGTACGAAGGTGTTATACCTTTGATTTTTGGGTTTGAATGGAATGGTTGAGCTTTGAGGATTGAGGTTGTTTGAGGATGAAGAACAAGTATTGTGTTCTTGGATGCCTTTTTTTTAAATTTTGGATGTGTGAATTTTGGTGACCTTAGGTGTGAAAGTTTGTAACCCTTTGAAAGAGAAACAAAAGGGGGTATATCTAGGAGAAGATGGAGTGAGAGAGAGGAGTTTAGCCAGTCAAAAGGGTTGGCCTTACTTCCCTTCGAAGGTTTCCCTCTCTCATTGGATGAGGGGAAAAGGTGAAATAAAGGTGATGGGGACAAGCTTAGACCGGCGTGCGCGGGTCTTAGACTGGAGCGCCCGAGCCAAACCAACCCACGGGTGGGTCAACGGTCAAACTTTGACTGTTGACCAACACCTGGCAATTTGACCTGCGCGCGCTGGTCCAGACCAACGCGTGTAAGTGGGTTTCCTGACTTTTGACTTGGCTTAGGCTAGGTTAGGTTCAAAAGGGTGTCAAACATTCAAAGCTCAAACATGCTATCATTCCCAGGGTGTTCTTGATCCGTTTCATCATCGGGGAATCAAGAACCGAAAGTAAACTAATTTGGAATGTCCAAATTGGGGTGTCTATAGTAGCCCCTCTTTGACGGCATTTGAAGCACCATCGACTTGGTACAATTAACGTCAAAGATTTCTAGACACCCCTCAAGGCTATCCAAAACAAAGTATACTAGCAATGTAGACATGTAAACTTAAAGGAACCTAATTGGTGGAATGGTTGGGCGGACCATCGCCGGGGATGAAAATAGAATTGGACAAGTGAATCGCCGCTTGTTGGTTGAATTTGGACAGAATAGGCTATTGTTGCAGATTTGGACGGGCAGGCTATCGTTGCTGGGGATCAAACTATCCTCGGCACAAAGAATTCGAACCATCACGGGTAGGTCGCGTTAGGTAGGTTAAATTCCAGAACAGCACCGCCGGAGATTTCATCACATCCTTCGGGAAACAAATCGAGGATTAAGGAGATTTCATCGCATCCGGCTGACCAACGATAACAAAAGACCACAGGAGATTGCATCGCATCCTTCGGCTAACAAATCGAGAGGTAGGGAGATTTCATCGCATCCGCCGACCAACGAGAACAATACTGGAGGAGATTTCATCGCATCCTTTGGCAAACGAAGACATGCTGGCAACCATTCGGGCATAACTCCCACAAACTAGCCACCTTCCATTATGCAGTAATGTATACTATATGAATGCACAAACTGAAAATGCAGACACAAGCTAAGGGCGGCTCCTAAGAGGACAGCGACGCCTAAGGATGACCACTGAGCCCCATTACTTTACTGTCTTTTGCTTCTGAGATGCGCACCCAGATAAATAGACCTTGAGCAGGCCGGCGTGCCCTAGTTGACATTTAGTAGTGGCATTGGGCTTCTTTAATGCTTGGGCGGATGTGCCCCATAGATATGCTATGCCTGGCTTTGGGCCGACGTGCCCTTGCTATTCATGAGATTCCACTGCTTGTGGATTACAGATGCTAGAGTAGCAATGTAAAAATTGCATTTTCCAATTTATCGATCCTCTTTTGACAATGTCCAAAAGAACGCATAAACCATCCGCTAATATCTAATTTGCATTGACAAACGAACTGAGTCGACACACAGACATGCGCACATGCACAAACTCGCCTAGCTCGAACGACATGGAAGAAGAGCCCCAGGATGCGACACAGACTCTTAGACACGTGTAAAATAATGAAATGAAATTTTGGGCATTAATGAGCCAAAACTCAAATATCCCTTAAACAGGTGAAACTGACACTTGCGCAAGGTCAAATAGCTGTACAATGACTTGTACGAACCAACAAATCAAAAAAAGCATCCCGACATGACAAGGGATTGAAAAACTGGAAAAATGTTACAAAAACGGATATAAAACGCGAAAGATGACTTAAAAAGGCCCGGACAGAAACCGACACCCTCGTGCAATCTCACTAGGTCCATATAACCTGCACGGCATGACAAAACTTGGCAAAAGCCCTTTGAACGACCTTCGAGGTGCTTTGAAATTGAGATGGGACTGCTGCTGGAATTGAAGAAGCGCGTGCAGGTTTGAGACCAATGCGCATTACTTTGAACAAGTGCGCGTGAACCTCAAACTAGCGCGTGTAACTACAAGTCCGTTGCAGCTGCTCACACCAGACTTCGCTAAACTTAAAATAAGCTGTGAGCCGTTAGGCCTCGCAAGCATTTCGTTCTGTTTTTTATGCTTCAAATATGTTAAGGCTTTTGCTCAGCTTTGAAATTGAAGTAGTAGTTTGAAATAAGATTGAAAGACAAAAGGTTTTCCCCCTTCTGCACAGATGAAGCTTGTCTTCTTCTTGACCACGGCGATGTACTAAAGCCTTGGATCAAATTGATAGATTGTGACTGAGTCTCGAAAAGAGACTGCCTACGTATCCCATTCTGGGGAATCAGGTCAAAACGTAGTTCAGGCTAAGGTTCACTCGTGTGTTTTACCTCACCTTTTATGCTTCAACTTTTTGCCCAGAACTGCCTTTTCAGGTTTTCGGTCTAGCGAGCTTTCGAATATTGCCTATTTACTTTTGCCTAGACCGCCTGCATAGGTTTCTGGTCTAGCAAGCTTGCTCTAACTTTTGCTTGGAACTGCCCACCCTTGGGGTTTTCAGCCCAACGAGCTTCTCTCAGGGAAAAGCGACACTTGTGTTAATCCATGTTGACCAAGGTATATTCATTACCGTTGAGATCGATGACTTTGGCTGCAACCCCAGATGAAATGGCTTTGACAACACAGGGTTCAAAGTGCTTCGGTTGGAACTCCTTGCTCTGGGCCATTTTTAGACTTTCTAATTTGTGCTTTGGTGGAACACCGCTGCTATTGTCTTGAACATGGCACAAAGCCCGGAGCCTTCTTAGCTTTTGCTTTACATTGCTTATCATCCGGTAGCAAGGGGATTCAATGCTTCTTTATCTTAGGATCAACGTCAGGTGTGTCTTTGTGAGACTATGCCAAGTCGTCGATGAACTCTTCGAGCCTGTCTGACCGAGCGCAATGCTCCTCTGGGGACAGCGTTGAACCAATTTGAACCATTCGGGGGGCTACCTCATTTTTCAAGTTTATTTGAAACTACTGGTCAGAGATGGACCTGCGCACGGGAGTAGTCCACAGTCGCGCGTAGGTCTGAGCCTGCAAACCGGTGTTTGGTTCTACACGTTTCTGGGTTTTGGGACATATCCAGAATGATCGGGGTAGTCCATAGCAGCAGATATGAATATTGAACTAAAACTAACAGTTTTAACTAAGGAAAATAGTAAACTAGTTATTAAGCATGCTTGCAGCGGTCTATATTCAAAGGAGAACATAAAATAGCAAGACACCAGTCCCCAAGCAGATCAGCGCACGTATTGACGATCGACGCGCGTTGGTTCTCACCACAACGGTTTTTGAAACCTTGACCCTGCTAGCCCCCCTCAGGGATCAGAATAGTATGCCGTACAAAGGTGTTATACCTTTGGTTTTTGGGTTTGAATGGAATGGTTGAGCTTTGAGGATTGAGGTTGTTTGAGGATGAAGAACAATTATTGTGTTCTTGGATGCATTTTTTGTTAATTTTGGATGTGTGAATTTTGGTAACCTTAGGTGTGAAAGTTTGTAACCCTTTGAAAGAGAAACAAAAGGGGGTATATATAGGAGAAGATGGAGTAAGAGAGAGGAGTTCAGCCAGTCAAAGGAGCTGGCCTTGCTTCCCTCCGAAGGTTTCCCTCTCATTGGATGAGGGGAAAAGGTGAAATAAAGGTGATGGGGACAAGCTTAGACCAGCGTGCGCAGGTCTTAGACTGGCGCGCGCAAGCCAAACCATCCCGCGCGTGGTCAACATTCAAACTTTGACTGTTGACCAACACATGGCAGTTTGACCTGCACGCTAGTTCAAGACCAACCCGTGCAGGTGGGTTTTTTGGCTTTTGACTTGGCTTAGGCTAGGTTAGTTTCAAAAGGGTGTCAAACACTCGAAGCTCAAACATGCTGTCATTTTCGGGGTGTTCTTGATCCGTTTCATCATCGAGGAATCAAGAACCGAAAGTAAACTAATTTGAAAGGGCCAGATTAGGGTGTCTACAAGTTAGTTGATATATTTACGAAAGGGCTTAGTGGTAAGATATTTCATCCCATTGTGTTCAAGTTAGGCTTGATAGATATCTTTGCACCAACTTGAGGGGGAGTGTTAAATTCTTAGGGGTTATTTTGTTATTTATCTTTTACATAGGGGTATATTTGTACTTGTACCTTTGTCCATATATATTCAAGTGTGAGAGAGAGAAACCCAATTTTGGGGTCTCCTTATTTCCCCAATATTTCACAGCATAGTCTCACATAGTTTGGATACAAAACTATTGTGTAATATGCACCGTAGCGCACACACTTTGTTAGAGGCGAACCCGGTGTCCGACACAGACACTCTCCAGATAAGTGTGTCTGGCACTCAAATCCATGGTGTCCTTTCTTTTTTTCTCAACATTTTTCACTTGGACAATTTTGGGACACTCTTAAAATGCTCTGGACACTCTTGAATGCCTAGTGGCATCCAATTATTCAGTGGCATAACCTTGTGTGCTTGTTTTCATTAACGGGTTATGCAAGAAAGACAAGCTTTGGGACTGTTCCCAGGGCTTGGAATGACACCCTTGAATAGGTATAATAGGTTTTATGAGTTTATTCGGGCATTAGGATAGAGTGGTTGGAGGAGGGCTTCGCTTGGATTTATGAGGTTTCTGAAATTTTGATGACAGCAGTTAGCAGTATGAAATTAAAAGGTATACATTTACTCTTCCATTAGCTAGAATATTTGCAATCATAACAATTCTATTGATCGTGTGAAATCTTTCTTGTAGACTTCTTCCAAGCCAGTTGTGCTATCATTCAGTGATGTGTTTGAAGCTTTTGTTGATGATATAGTGCCGTTTGGAAGTGGACCATACATGTCCATGAGCTATTTAAGTACATGGTATGCAAACTGTTTCTTTCATGTTTGAAATACTCAATGGTTGATTCGTTATTGGGATGCATGTTGGTGCTTTGTTCAGTTGATATGTTAAAAACTAGGGACTTTATGATGATGGGTGTCCATACATTATTAATTGATTCAAGCATGCTTCGACTAATGATATTCTTCATTGGTTTTGTTTCTGAGTTAGTTAAAATATTGTATATGAACTACTTGGGCAGGGTGAGTATGCCAAACTGTAAATAACTAAATTACGAAATCTTAATAACTTTTTGATTCACCGATGTAAATGTTATAAGTGATAATTGTTTAACAAATAGCATCCACAACTATTGCTATCAACTGGTAGACAAGGGGATTTTTGTGATAAGTCTCTCTTTAAGAGAAAAATTATGGGCACAATCCAAACAAGACAGAGCCTTTAAGTCCCAATCACTTGAGGTCAGCTACATAAATCCATTTTTTCCATTGTGTTTGTCAAGGGCATCGTGTTCTGTAGTATCCAAAAATCTTCCCAAACTACTGCTTTAAAGTCAATTTTGGTCTACCACTGCCCTTAGTACTGCCATCTATTGTAACCATAATCACTCCTCCTTGCTTATGCTACCCCTACCATTTTGAGAAGGTTTTGTTTCGAATTCTATCTCGTGAAGGCTAAATTACACAGTGTGGGCACGCGCCCCGGAAATTTTGCTTTGTAAAATTGGGTGCGGCCCTTTTTGTTGGGAAGAGCGCGGCGAAACGCCTCGATTCAGAGTCGCCACTCGGGTTTTAGCGGTGAGAGCACCCAAGGAACCGAACTCGAAAAATGTTTGCCACGTTGTGGGCACGCGCCACCGGAAATTTTGTTTGTAAAATTGGGTGCGGCCCTTTTTGTTGGAAAAGCGCGGCGAAACGCCTCGATTCAGAGTCGCCACTCGGGTTTTAGCGGTAAGAACACCCAAGGAACCGAACTCGAAAACGTTTGCCACGTTTGTTTGAGTTTGAAAAAGGCATAGACAGGTCCGTCGTCACCTTCGATATCTGAGGTTCGGGAGCCAGGTTACGAGAGGGGAAGGGTTTTATGGCACCCCTCTCGCCCAATCCGGAGATCGGTCTCTACTCGGGCATTTTGTAAAAGCGCTTGCATTTTTCTCTCATTTGATCATTTTTTTAGCCAGTTAGGGCGGGGGAACAGTTAATGGGGATTAAAACTTTAACAAGTTGTGATTTATGACAAAAATGCTTATGAATGGCTTGATTGCAATGCTAAAATATAGATTGAGAACAAGCACTGAGCAAACTGGACAAATTGCAATACGCTGCCTCGCAAGGGCGTGAGCAATTTCTACCAGCACGCACTGGCCGAGCCACTGCATGTTGATATGACCTGCGCACGCCACGGGGAGACTGGCGTACTCCACTCATCTGGTTTCACAGTCCTTGTTTGCAACCCTCTGGGCTCTGGAAAAGGACCAGCGCACACCCAGGACAAACCATGCAGTTAAATAAGCAGGATATATACATTTACAGACAGATGAGATGGCTTGAAGCCATGAAAATAGACAAGAAACCCCCTAAACAATGTGGGGACAGAAAGGAGGCCAAGACTGAACTAAGATGCAAAGGCCAGCCACTGGATCCTAGCTTTAACTGCCGTACACCAGTCATGGACTGTCGTACGCACGTTAAACCCTAATCCAGTGCTTGGCTTTTGCATCATCTGGGCTCTGGAGCATGACCAGAAGGATCCCAGGGGCCTTTTAAGCAGATAAGAAGCGAGTATTAACTACTACATCTAAACAGTTCTAAATATACAGAAAGCGATAAACTGGTTGTTTAGCATGCAAGGGTGACTAACAGGAAGATAAAACGACAGAAATGGTAGTCCATGATCCCCACGCCAGTAGTGCTCGTACTACCATGACTGGCGTACGGCATATGGTTACTGGCGTGCGCCATGTATCACCTCATACGTTTGTCGTATTTTGCCAGCTTGAGGCCAGGACTAGTATTACTTACTAGCCTGGGCCTCACTGGTTCCCCTCAGGGGCCAAAAACAGAAAGGGACGCAAAGGTGGTATACCTTTTGTTTGAGGATTGAGGGTGGTATTGAACTTTAAAGCTTGGAGATGGAAGCTTAGATGGTGACTGGATGTCAGCAGGGTGTGTGGAAGTGGGCTGTTTTCTTTTCTCTTTCAATGGAAGAAAAAGGGATAGAGAGCAAGAAAGGAAGAAGGAGAGAGTTTCTACTTCTTAATGAGGCCAACCCCTTGCAAATGAATGCAAGGGGGGTATTTATAGGGGAGAGAGACTGAGATCAGTCTGGGACCAAGGCCTTGTTTGGCTGGTTGGGGCAAGGTTGGAGCTTTCCCATGCATTAAATGCATGGGACTAGTTGATGGGGGGTGTAGGAGAGAGGGGGAGCGGGCCTGGCCGATATAATCATCAGGGGCTACTGTGGCCGACGTCAGGGTGGCACAAAAGTCTCGTCCATGTGGCTGAATAAAGTTGATTTGACTGGGTTTGACTGGCGTGCGCCACACATTGATTGGCGTGCGCCACTTTTAACTGGGTCAACGGTCGATGACTGACACGTGGCAGATAACTGGCGTACGCCTCCAAGGCACTGGCGTATGCCAGTTGGGTTTTGCTGGGGCCGTTTGGCTCTGGTTTGAAGGGTTTGAAAGGGGTTTGAAAGGGGTTTGGGACGCTCAAAGCTCAAACACACCCTCGTCCTTAGACTATTTTCGACCAAAATCATCATTGGGGAAATAAAAGATCGACAAATAACGTTATCTGGACAGTCCAGAATGGGGTGTCTACACACAGGTTAATCGGTCCATATTGAGAGATGGTGGATACAATACTTAGGAATGTGGGAGGTAGGAGTGGGAAGAGTACCTGAGGTCGCCCTCCGGGTATATGGCGGTTGCTACAATGGTGCTAGAGACCGCCGGAGGTGGAGGAGGAGAGAACTCGGGGCGGACTTAGAGAGAGAGAGGGATGGCAGTGGAGAGTGGGTGTGTGTTAGGTCTGTCTTGAATGCTTGTTGAATGCTTGTCTTTTATATGAGCCTTGTAGATGGGGGAGAGCCAGGTGTAAGGCTCCTCCCCATTGGTGGACAGAGTGGAGGTTGGCCTCCTTTCCTCTTTTAGTTCCAAGTCAGGCATCGGAGCCTGTAACCGAGGAACCGGCAGAGGCTATTTTGGTGATACATGGAGACCCGTATCATCTGCCGAGTCAAGCGAGGTATGATACGGGCTCCGAGGCGCCAGGTGGTAGGTATGATACTTCTTCCGAGATGTCAGATGGCGGTCAATGCCCCCTCTCTCTCTAGGACCGGTTAAGTTAGAGCTCGCCGGAGGCAAGCTCGTCCTCCTTGACAAACCCCTTGCTTTAGCCTCCAAACCACATTCCTCCTTAGGTCCCGAGTGAGGTACCTAGGCCCTGCTCCCGGCCTAGGATGGTGTATAGAGTCGCCTTTAAGTATTCGTGGAGTCTTCAAAATGTTAAGTAGGAGGTGAGGTGCCCGGAGGTGACCTCACTCCTCTGCGGGTGGAGAGTTCTTGGAGGAGGCCTTGCTCCTCCGGGGGCGGAGTTCGTGGAGGAAACTTGCTTCGGCGGAGGCAAGGTTCGTGGAGGAGACCTTGCTCCTCCCGGAGGTGAACATTGTGGAGGAGGTCCGTTCCTCCTTATGGTGGATATTGTGGAGGAGGCATGCTCCTCCTGGAGGTGAACTTTATGGAGGAAGCATGCTCCTCCTGGAGGTGAATCTTGTGGAGGAGGCATGCTCCTCCTGGAGGTGAACCTTGTGGATGAGGCATGCTCCTCCTGGGAATGAACCTTGTGGAGGAGGCATGCTCTTCCTGGAGGTGAACTTTGTGGAGGACGCCTTGCTCCTTCAGGAGATGGTCACCGGTGGGGTTCTTGGAGAAGGTGCATTCAGTTGCAAGATATATCGTATAGCCACAAGGAAAAAGAATAACATTTGTCTAGTTTAAATCTTTGACATTGTACCCCTAATCGAAGAAGCTTTTAACAGCTCTACACATATGTTTCCACAGCCTAATGCCTACTTCCTAGATGTCATGCCCTCGATTTTCAACATAAGTATAAATATCTTTTCATAATTAAAAGTCTCACAATTACATACATCATACCCCAAAATGGTTTTCTCACCCATGGCACATCGGCTCAATCACACTTAATTACAAAAAATGAAAGAGGATTAGAGGAGTTAAATAGTTTACAATTATCCGTTTGACATAACAACTAAAATAGAGTTACAATTACATCTTCTAAAGAGTTTCGCAAAAATGCCAAATGCAACTTCCCCGTGTCAGCTTTCAAAAGATTTCCCATATATGCATGCACAGCACTCCATGCTACTGTTCCGGATTTACATGCATGCACAGCACTTCACAAATGAAGCGTTGAGCAAACACGCGCCCAGTAGAAAAATCTCTACAAACTTTATATGCAAATGAGAAGATTTGAACATAAAAGAATGAAGTCTGAGACAACAAAAGAGAATGCAACTAACGCAACTTCATGAATGGAACTCAAGACTCAAGGGGCACTTCACTTGTCATTAATCAATCTATTAGCCATCTTTTATGTGTCCTTATTGATCAAACTCCATCTCGCATGCTTCTACATTAAATGACTTATATTCCGGGTCTTAAGGACCCCGTACATCTCCCGTTGATCTCCACTATGAGCTCAAGTAGCTCTTCTTCTATTAACATGCCGAATAGTGAGCTTAAGAAATTTTCCGGGTCTTAGGGCCCCATATACCGACAATACATTTCCGGGTGCTTGTGACCCCATACATCCATTTTTACTTTCCGAGTGCTCATGACCCCGTACATCCGATTCTCAAGTTCTGGGTACTCGTGACTCCATACATCCGATTTCGATTCATTTGTATTGCATTACGCCCTAAGTGTTTTTAGGACTCTAGTTTGCAAGAATGTAGTTAATGAGGGACATGGATGATAAGTAAACGGCCCACGTACCAACTCATATTCCCATTTTGTTTCCAAACTCGTTATCTCAATTTACTCCCAGTACTACATGTCATCAAATGTCAAGTCCTCGTGTTATGTGTATGATTATCTATCCTTCTTTCTAACAATCAATCTCATCAACACGCATATGGTTCAACGAGTTCACATTGTCTATTTTATCATTTCATAATATCATTAATAGTTAAACGAACACGCAATCAAGGTGTTGGGATAATACTCATTTCATGTGATATTAGAACTCTACACAACGAGAGCCAAAAGAGTGGGGACGAACAACGAATCATTGGAACGTCAGCAATCAAGTTTAGAGATGATTAGAATGTGATGGGAGAGTGTTAGAAGTGATTGGGTATCAACACAATCGACGAATGACCGACAAAGTTCAAAACAATTTTCTGAGTCATGGGTACCGATACCACAAAATATAGGTATCGGTACCAAACCAATCCGGTGAGCAATCAGAGATCAAGGTACCAGTACCTCAAAAAGTAGGTATTGGTACCACTGCATTACGGTGCGCGATTTGCAGAAAATTAAGAAAGAGCATAACTTCGAAATCCAACCAACTAGAGCATGATTTAGGCACACAATCAACTCAAGAACATATAAAGAGAGTGAGAAATCCCTACCTGAAAGATCGAAAGCACAAGATAGAGCCCGAACAAGCCCTAGAACTTCGAATCCCCAAATCTCCAAGAATCAACCGAAATACGTCGTTCCAAGCTTAACCCACCGAGATTCAAGCTCAATAACGTGATTGGATGATGGATTGGTGGTTGTTTGCCATGGGTTTTGAGCTATGGAGTGAATTTGTGAGTGATGGAGTGGGAGAGAGTGAGAGTGCCGAGAGAGAGAGATTGGGAGATGGAGAGAAAGTGTGAGGAGTAAAATACTCCTCTACACACACACCCACACATGTATATACCAACATAAACACATATTGCATTTGCGCCCTACTACAAACAATTTCATCACATTAACCCCAACTCATTTAAACTCAACAAATTCCATATTTTCCTCATTTATAATATCTAATAAACCTTTTAATAATTTCTGAAATTACGGGTCCTTACACTAGATCCAAGCCCTACCTTTCCGATTTTAGCATCACCTAGTGGGCTCAAAATCACATCATTCATCTTAGAGGTGACACTTACACTGAGAGGGCTAGCTCCATATTACTAGCACCATCTGCATTATAGAGATTTTGAGAATTGTCGTGCAGTGTTCCCATTTGATCCATTTATCCTGTTAGAATATATCCGATTCGAAATCAGGGACATCATGGAAGGAACAAGAACTATAATTAAGAGATTATTGTACCGAAACCAACATAGAGTCCCAACTATGTTGGACTAACCGTTAAAAGTTAAAATATTACAAGTCAAACAAAGCAGAGGCGCCTACAGAATTTTACTTCAACAGTGATAAAAATGTATAATTTTTTTTTCATAAAATAAAAATAAAGATATTTATGTTGGTTGAAATTTATCAGGCCTACTTAACTTAATTTTGTTAAGCTATATTATCTACTGACTCACAAACTCAAGTGACTTTTAATTTACTCTGGCTTTATACTAATGATTTAGCACAGACAATATCAGAAAAATCAAAATATATGCCAAAAAAGTGTAAAATTTTGGTGCATTTTTTGAATCCAGAGGGTTTGCTTGAACCCCCTAAACCATGGTGGAGCGGCCCCTGAGTCAAAAGGCTAAGCAAACTCGAAGTCTCATTACAATTTCAGAGTGGGAAAAAATATAAAACTCTAAACGCAAAATCCACCAAGTCACCAACTATATCCTAATCTAGCCATGGCTCTATGCCTCCTCAAAAGTAAACTCAGGAGGTTCGGTTGCAATGTAGGTCGGCCTAGTAAATAAAGTCTCCTTTCTTGCTTTCTCATCATCCATGCACGTCTCGTCTTTGCCGGTATTGAGGTCACCACATGGCCGATCTTTTCCACCTGGTCCATTAATGCATGCCTTGCACAACAAGGGGCACTATCCCTGGGTGATTGTATACGAGTAGTCCCTTATGCCAGATTTGATACGTGGCAGAATTTTTGGAGTGTCTTAGCATGTACACACTACACCGCTTTATAGCCTTTTTGGTCAATGAAGCGCATTGGCAGCAGGTGCGTTGTTTGATTTGGGGAGTGGTACTCATGCACCAGTGTAGATGGCTCTGCGGTTTAAGGATGAGATTGCCTCTTCTTCAGCAGCGCCACTTTTGTCCTCCATTAGGTCAATCTTCTCACACAAGTACTCTATGGATAGACCCAAACTCCAAGGCATAGATGTGGAGGGGTGCTAGAGTGGGCAAGTAGAGAAAGCGCGTATGGGCTATGATCCCTCTTTGTTTGATGTGGACTATTTGGCGTGAGAGGAATTCGAGATGTTTCGAAGGGGTCGAGAAGCCTTTATTTAAAATTAAAAGTTTTGTGGTTAGTAGTTTGTATAGTTGGGACAAGGGAGATTGTAATCCCTCCCTTGATCATTTTCTAGAGTGGTTTGAGTTGTTTTTTTCGACTGGTGGTGTATAGGGCTTTTTTGTCTTGATGGCCTTTTTTTGTATTCGGGTGGCATTCCCTTAAAGCCTTCTTTAATATTAATATTTACTTATCAAAAAAAAAAAATTTGCACAAGCCTTATCATGGCCAATGCTTCGAATATTCTCTTGTTCTGAATATCTATCCATTTACCTCAACTTACTACCCATCATTGGCCATTTGCAAAAGAATCCATTCAACAAAGGCTTAAGAATATCAACTGGGACCTTGATTCTTAGCAGTAACGATTTAGAATCCTCCCTTTTTTTCTATAGCTTCAACCCAAGTAGGTTTACCTTAACGGCATTTGTTCTTGTCATGATAGTGATAGGGAGTCCATAGACCATGCACCTAAACCATAAAAAGGGTCATGAAAACAACTATTTATTCTATGAACGTGATCCTTGTCTTCCACAATAAGGAAATGGCATAGAAACACGTTACCAACCCAACGGGAAATCAAAAACCAATCTTCATAATATTCAAAACAATCCCATTTGTCATGGGTCCTTTGCGAGATTACCTTCACAATAAGACAACTTCGAACGTGTCTTCGGATTCACCTGGTGTTTCTTGCAAATCTATGGCACTCTCATCCAACTCCGACATAGATATCCAAGGGCTTAGTCACATAATCCTTCAAAACGGCTTTCGCTCGCACTCTCAATCCTCACTCTGTGCTAGCGCTGTCAATCCACGCACTCGCGAATTTTAGTTGTTTGGGAGGTTTTTGAAAGATGCTTTCACTCCTATGCTCGCGCTCTCACACCAGCCTACGCATTATGTGATTTAAGGGATGTTAAAGCATCCAACTCGAAACCAATTGATAACGAGAGGAGAGGCCGCCAAAGCTCATGTACTAGTTTTGGAGGAGATATTAACTGATGTGAAACTCCACACTTCCCCGCACATGCGACCCCCTACTCGCACCTGGAGAGATAAACAAATGATCCATAACACATGGATCCCGACGAACAACGGTACAGTACTGCAGTTATGGTACAAACAAGGGTTAACAAATTCCTAGCTCTTATACTATGTTAAAGCATCCAACTCAGAACCAATTGTCAATGAGGGGAGATGCCGCCAGGCTCATATGCTAGTTTTGGAGGAGATAATTAACCGATGTGGGACAAACACCAATGAGAGACGAAGAGGCAAAATCAAAAGTTGAAAAATGGCGGTAACTAGGTCAAGAAAGAACTTAGACAAATAGGGAGCTTTTCTCGGATTCTGGCAAAGAAGGAAGGGGAAATTATGAATGTGGGGCGAAAGAATCAAAACTGAATTCGGTTACATGTGGAGATAAGGGAAAGGTCGAAGGCAAGGGGAGATAGATATGAGCAAGGACGATAGAAGGGTTTTATTTGGGGGGTGGGTGAATGAAACAAAAGAAGGCTGGAGCTATGGAGGCTTGGGTCTGAACATGGTGATATGGCGGCGTGGGATGAGGGTGGAGGTCTAGGGCATAGCAGTTGGAAGAAGGGCCAAGATAAAACCTAGGATTGAGGCCCAGGGGAAACTTCCGCTCCCACTGAGAGATAGAAGCTCTCATCCTATAGGTGGAAAGTTGCTCAACTATATCCTTATTTGCAATCTCATATTTTATATAAGAGGCCACTGGTCAAACCATCGTACACTCCATGTTAAATAATGATAATTAAAATCTTATTGACCATCATTAGTTATTCACTCGTTTTTGTCTTCCCAAAAGATTCTTCTAGAAGACTAGAACTAACAACTTCAGCTCAAGATTCTTTTCTGCTTGCATCAATTTTGTCAAACATGGATTCATATATATTCATTGCATCTTCGATTGCTGTCCCTGTGGACTCCGATCAGACTCTCGGGATCATTTGCCCTTGCTTACTTTTTCCTATATTTTAGCTTGTGTACTATTTGTTTTGTGATATATGTGGTTTTTTTTGGCGGTGTAGCTATTTTTTATCCTGCAATGCAAGTTGAGTTTGGACTTGGAGCAACTACTTGTGATACTTAACCTGTTCAATCTGCACAGATGGTACCTAGCTAATGCACTGTGTTTTCACATGACAGTGAGCTTGCCATTACTGCTAACCGAAAGAGTACAGATCAGCACATTGTATTGTTCGGTTGGTCACTGGATGATAGAAAGGAAGCTGCAGTTATTGATATTGTGAGAGATACCCTGTGTCCAAAGATTGCCCTTCAAGGTATTAAAACCTATTATTATATTGGTCATCTAGAATGCTTAGTATGTTGGTTGATGCTTCTTTTTCAAAAGATATATTCAATATTCATTGATGCTGCCACGAATATAGTTTTTCAAATTCAGATTGTGTACAGGCTTATGGCACTCGCAGTCCGTTAAACCTTCTACCTTTCCAAGATGTCCTGATCATCTTCTGTTCATTGTAGGGCTTTTTTTAAACATTATTTCGTGTTAGTTTGGTCATGATTATTTACAACAGCTCCTTGAAGGGTAACTCCTGCCTCATGCGATACAGGAGTTGCATGGATTGGAATTGTATTTAACATGGTTCTTGATTCTTAAAGATGACACAATAAAATAGAAAGATTCCAAGAATGATGTCTTTTGGCTGCTCAACATCATTATGGCCTTTTCTGCCCCTTTTCTATATTATAGGAAGGAAAAAACCTAGATATATTAGCTTTTAGGGAATTTTGAAAGGTTGAATTTATAGGAAGGAAAAAACCGAGATATATTAGCTTTTAGGGAATTTTGAAAGGTTGAATGACAGTGGGAGAAAGAGCATTTAAGGATTGATGCCTTTTACTTGGGGGTAGTTTTTCTCTGTGGGTGGGTGCCTGGTTGTAATAAAAGGTGCTCTCTAGCCTACCAACATGCTTTATCTGTTCACCAAGCAATTGAAGGGGCGAGGAGTGTGACCTTCGAAAGCCCCTCCAGGTTATAATTTTGTTTGGGGATATCTTTGGATGTGAAGACCCTTGTGATGGATGATCTCACTGTTTTAGGGCACATTACCACTAATGGGTGTAGGGAAAATTACGGTCCAGGACGTGTTTTGATAATTAATACCGACCAAGGACATGCTAAGAACATTTGTTAATGCTGAAAATGTCCTTGGCGGGTATTAATTATCAATCACGTCCTTGGCCGTCATTTTCCCATAGGTGTAACATATGTGAGAAGGCAGTTGAGTTGATGGATCAGTTTCTTTGTTATTTCATTGAGACATATTTTTTCGTCCATGTATGGAGTTACTTTGCGTATCTCCAAGGGGCTGGCTAAACTCAGAAGTAGATGGAAGGCTGGAGTTGGCCAGAGGAGGAGGACATGGAATCTGGTTATTTTTGCTTTAAATGGTTGATTTGCGCTTAAGGAATTATTGGCTGTTTAAACAAGTAGAGGAGCTTATTGACAAGTGAATAGCTTGTTTTTCCACCCCCCCCCCCCCCCCCCCCCCTTTTTAGTGGTTGAGGATGGACACGGTTTACACAGTTCTGCTCTCATTCTATAGGCTAGTAATTGTTTGCCTGATTATTATGTATTCCAGTTTCATTAAGGTTATCCATCTGGTAAGTTATTTCATGTCAGATGATTCTGCCACACAAAGGTATATCTGATGCACATCAACTACCAAAACCGCAAAATGCTTGTCTGACGGGATTCCTCTTTACACTAATGACAACTTGTTTTCTGTTTTTTTGCTGCTAAGTAGTTTCATTGATTACATATCTCTGGACCATTGCTTTAATTTTGTTAGTTCATGTTTTCCTACAACACCCACCTTCTTTTTCAGGAAATGGTGACGATAATATCGTCCTGGGCCTCTGCGTGGACAGGATTTCTCAGAATGAGAAAGTTGAAGTCCAGCTTGGAGCTGAATATAAGGAACTTTCACCTTTTTGCATTCTTCTGTGTCTTTCTTTAGACGGAAAGCTTTTTATGTACCAAGTTGCCAGGTAATCCATGAGATTGTGTATATACTCTGTCTGCCTCTAATTCTTCTTCATAGCCTCTGCTGGCCTCTGATTTTTGTAATGCAAGTCTAAAAATCTTTTCCATGGTGTAACCTGTGTTTGTACGATCTCTGATGTAGTGAATCAATTTCTTCTACAGTGTCGCAGGACCTTCAGCTCCACCTGACAACGTCTCTCTGCTTTCTGATGAGGAAGATGATACTCCTACATTTGTACCTTCGGAAGATGGAAAGCCTAGTACTTCTGGTGGTTTGGTTTCCAAAAGTGTGCAAGTGGGTTTGGGTTTTCAATCTCAGGGAGTAGACAAGAAGGAACTTCTCATCAAAGAAGGTAATGGGATTCCTGTGACAAATGCACCAATGCGTCCAGTGAATTCAGAGAGACTTGAAACCCTCGGGCAGCAGAAGTTTCTTGTAACTAAGGTAGACCAAGATAAAGATGGTCAACATTCTCTGCTTTCTGCTTCTCAAGGTCCATATTTTGGACATTTGTCTCCAAAGACTTCTGATTTGTAGGAACCTGGGCCTGTGGTTATAGATTTCAGCAAGGAAGAAACTAAGAAGCTTCCTGAAGGTGGATCCAGTCCTGTTTCTTTTCCTGGAAAATTTTCATCTAATGTGTCCAGCCAGTCCATTTCCACAACTCTTCCCAGAGCTTTTGACTTAGGTAAGGAGTTACCTGAAAATCTTGAATCAGCTAGCCTAAAGGGTGCTCCATCAAGTCCAACATCGAATGCAAAGCATACTTTTCCTGTAACCTCTGATGGAGGGTTTTCATTTGTTCCTCCTGGTTCTATTCAGAGTAATCGATCTGACACCTCCAGAACAAATTCGAGTAATGCACATTTTCCTGGAGTACCACTTGGAAACTTTTCCCATGCAGAACAAGCTCCTGGCTCATCAACGGCGTTCTCTTCTTCTGTAAAAACATCCTATAGTGGTGAACAGAGCGCTTCAACTGGGCCAGTAATTGCCCATCCACTGCCCGCCATTCGTAGCTCAGTGTCGTCATCCCAACAGAATTTTGCACCGGTGAACTCTTCCAAAGATAAATTTCAGCCTAACAAAGAGAATTACAGAGCTGCATCCCCGACAAGGCTGCTGAATACTGAGCCTCAGCTGTCAAAACAATTTGGCAACGTAGGAGAATTGTTTTCTGTTTTTCATTTTGAAGAGTATGTATTTTCCTGGTGTCACCATGTGTTGTTTTTGGTCTTTTTCCTATTTGCAGCTCTATTGAGTTCTGTCTACTTTGTTCTTTTCTGGCTCAGTGCTTCTGTGCTCCTGCAAGAGTCATGAATTTCTGAGATGACTCCTGTAGAGTTGAGGGGCCTACAAGGTTACAAGAACCCTGATTTGTAAGAAAACAGGAGGCTCATTCCTAGGGCAACCCAGGCTGCAAGCATGACAACATGCTTTTGAGACTGTGCATGGTCTAAGTCCACCTATCCTAGCAATCTCGACTAGGAGACTGGAAATGGCCTCTTATTTAAAAGCATGGGTGTATTTTGTTTAGAGACTTTCATTGGAAGTTGTCAATATAGCTAAGTAGCAGCGTTATTAGGTCGAATAATCAGCCTAAAGAACTCTGTAGTGCGATGAGTATGTTCCAAGCAGTGAAACCATGGCATCTGTTGTTGCACATATATTTTTCTTAGAATACGGTCGTCCTAACATAGCCTGAAAAACTTGTCAAAAATCCGAATGTTTGGAACTTGTGGAAAGATGTAGAAAGGAAGGGAAATTTTTTAAAAATTTCCTTCCCTTGTTTGGTTCTAAAAAAAGAGGGGAAAATTCCAAATCCAAGTTCAACTTTTCTCTCACTTTCTATCTCATTTCTCCCATAATCATTTTCTCTTATTTTCTTTCCTTAAGTTCCAAACAAAGCCTAAAGGCATACTTTAGCGGCCATAGATGTATTATGTGAATGTTTCTATTTTCGTTGTTCTCATTATCGAACATTTTTCAGGTTGATGAAATGATCAAAGAACTCGAAACCCTTTTGGAATGTATAGAAGGACCAGGTGGTTTCAGGGATGCCTGCACTGTTCACTACGAAAGCTCCGTTTTAGAGCTAGAGGAAGGTATAGAGACACTTTTCAACAGGTGCAGAGTGTGGAAGGTTAGTTCTTTGGATCACTTTTTTGTATCTTTTCATGTGTTTGTATAGACTAGGTCTTGTAGCTGTTCGTGGTTAGGCATTCTACTTTCTTTGTGCTGTCAAATTCTGATTTGTAATACTTATACTGGCATTCTACTCTCTCTCTCTCTCTCTCTCTCTCTCTCTCTCTCTCCTAGAAATGAAATTCCATTAAAGTGGAAAACAAAACACAAATAGGAGGCTTGTTGCAAACTCCACCGTTCTTTTTAGTAAGTGGACTCAATTGGCTCCCCTTGGAAGTATCAAAATTGTATCCTTTTGCTTATGTAATATCAGCTCATCCTTAATACGAGAAGGTTGAGGTGATCAATGGTGTCCCCCATCTAGTGAAATTGTCCTTTTGATGTTTTTTCCTGCTTGTGTATTGTTTGACTCAGTCCTCGAACAAAACTATGGTTTTTCTCACTTACTTCCAATTTACATGGGATCTTTTTCTCTCTAGAAATATTAGTGATCATGAAGCAGTTGAATTGGCATTTTTGTTGTCTATTCTTAATGAGGTTTGACAAAAGGGGGCGGTCACTTTATTCTTCGGAAGCCACAATTACAAAATGTTTGATAATCCAAATTCTCCTCGCTTTCATATTGAGAAAGAGTTTGTGTTTCTTTAAGGTAGGGTTTCATATGTAGAAGTTGGCTTTATGGATCGTGGCTAATGAAATATTCAGAGCCAAGTTGCAATGGTAGTCGTTAATGGTGTGTGAGTGTGATGTGTAGGAGGAAACAGAGATGGTTCATCATTCGTTTTTGCATTGTTAGCTTATACTTTTTAGAGCGTCAGTTATTTCAATTGGCAAACATTTGTTGGGTGTTCTGGCTTCTTGTTCCCAATGTTCGTGGCTTACTTTTGCAGATTGGATTGCAACAAGGAAGCGAAAAAGGCGTGAGATTTTTTTTTGATTCACCTTTTTGGTGGTTAGTGTAATGCTTGGATTTTTTTTGGATAAGATGGAGGAGGTCAACTCTCGATGGAATAGAGTTTTCTATTTATCATCTTCCATTTCTGGAGATTGGGGGGGGGGGGGGGGGGGGGGGGGGTTATTGTAAACGTAGTTAGGGGTTTTGTTTACTTTTTTATTCTCATCTTTGGAGGTCTTCCTGTCCTTTGTTTAGTGTTCCTGTCAACCAAATCTGAAATTACCATCTAACTGGATTTCTGTCTCGAGGTAAGCTCTTGAGATTGGCAGAATTAATTGTGTTGTAACCTGTAACCAATGCTGACAAAATCTGCTTGAACTGTCAATTATGGACTTCATGGGAACAAATTTATTTTTATTTACTCTGTTGTCTGCTAGCTCTTTATGTCTGTCCTCAACATGTGTGATATCCCCTGTATTTCTCGTTGTACGCAATGTTTATGTTTTGTGTAAACCAATTTCCTAGCAATTACATACTTCTCTGTCACAGAGACAGACACAGAAAAGCATTTATGTAAATGTATACATGTAGCTCTGGACTATTTACATTTGATTCTCTATATCTTGAGTTTGTAGAGCATAATGGATGAGCGGCTGGGGGAGATCCAACTTATTCTTGATAACACCGTGCAAGGTACTTTCTCGGTTACTACATGTTCTTATACAATACGAAGGCAAGGCTGACTTGTTTTTAACTACTTTGAAATCATTAAGACTTGTCTTCACAAATAAAAGAGAGAGTGTGCAGGCCCAATTTAAAACAACAAAATTATCAAAGGCACACTCTACCACTGAGCTAAATAGCCTGTCTTGCGAGCCTCCCACGTCCTCTCTTAGTTTGCTTTGGTGTACAACTAATTTTTCCTCAAATCCATCCTTTAGTTTCTTATTTTCGTAATTTGGATCAGTGATGACTTTTGCTGCAAGCGCCACTTGGTTACGTACATGAAGCGCATTTGGTTGCATATGAGCTTGGATGTTTTGTCCTCTCTTATGGTTTCTTCTTAAAAATTTTAAGTGTCTGCAACCAAAAGCTTTTATGTATATTTAAGATATTTTGAGTTCAAGACATTATTATAGGCGGAGAGGCATATATATGTAATTGTAGTTGCATTTCGGCCACAGTAGTGAAGGCATTTCTTAGCTGCCAAATCAGCAGACACTAAATGACCAAATCTCATTTGGTGTTAGTAAGTTTTTCAGTTCGGTCATGCAATTGTTTAAGTTGGGTAATATCTTTTTGAGTCACCATATGATCTTGTGATTGGTTTCCAGTTTTAGCAAGGAAATTTTATACGGAAGGCATTGTCAAGCAAGCTACTGATGGGCAATATTTGGATCTTTGGAATCACCAGAAGTTGAGTTCTGAACTAGAGCTGAAGCAGCAGCATATATCAAAAGTAAATCAGGTTGACCATCAGTTACATTCTACTGGTTAGTGGTTACAGAATTTGCTGAATTATGATTCAATGAGTCATCACACTATCCCTCTCCTCCCCCCTGTTCCAGGAACTTACTAACCAACTGATTGAATGGGAAAGGCATTTGAATACTCTCGAGCTTAATAAATTTGGTGAAAATGATGGCATTCAAATGAGTCAAAGAACTTTTCCTGGAAGATATGGGCCTTCGAGGTATGGAAATTATAACAAGTACCTGTTATTTGTTACACATACTATTCATTTTAGTTTGACATGCTGACATGAGAACTTTCCTCTTTGACTGCTAAGTGATAAGTAGTTGGGCTTTCTTTGTATCATGTTTGGTGCAATAAGCCCACGTGGGAACCTATTGTCTGATAGATGTGCCATTAGTTCTGTTTAAGTTAACTAACAAAGGCTAGTGAAATTATGACTTCATCTAATCATAAAGTATTCCCCTGCAGAAATGTCCAGTCCTTGCATAGTTTACGTAATACAATGACTTCACAATTAGCCGCCGCAGAGCAACTTTCTGAATGTCTCACAAAACAGATGGCTGTGTTGAGTATTGAGCCACCTTCTGCGAAAACACAAAATGTGAGAAGAGACTTGTTTGAAGAAATTGGGATCCCTTACAACAGTGCCTCATTTAGCTCTCCAGATGGAAAAGTAGCTGGTGATACCCACTCAAACAAAAGACTCTTAACTTCTTCATGCTCTGATGCTGGTAAAGGCCAGTCCAGGAGAAATCAACCGAGTGTTACAAGGGGTTCTGAATCAGAGACCGCAAGGAGGAGGCGTGATTCCCTCGACCGGGTAACATTTCTTGAAATGCACCAGTCATTTTGTAGACATTTCATAAGTGGACCTCAGCACTCGGCATCCTTTGTACTCATTATGAAGTAAAAAGCTGGGGTGTTTTTCCAGTGAATTGTGTTTGCATTTGCTTACTCTGATTGTACTTTGGTTACGTGTTACAAACATCTAGTGTGACCGAGACCAAGTGCAGCTTAGTGCCAGTGAGAGGAAGAAAATTTGGTGTTCACTAAAATCTAGCGCTTTGTGACAACTGCTGTAGAAAAAATGTTTCGTAAGAAAAATATACAAAACAAAAACTTATAACATCAAAATCTACTTGAAAGATGTTGAAATAGGAGATCAATAGACGTAATCAAACCCCTTGCACAAATCCACGTATCATCTTTGGTGATGTTGAGGAGCAATTGAGATATCTTCACTCTCTCATCTATTTTGAAGTGGTGTCAGGGTCAAAGGTTGTTATAATGAACTAATCTTCCGGTACAAGGTCAGGGTGTTGAGGGGCTAGTATATGTTCAGGGTTTTGAGTGGTAGCCCTTTCTTATAGTTTGTCTAGGGCCCTTCCTTTATGGGTCTTCTTTCAAGGTCACTTCCATTTACGATGGTGTTACGGTGAGGTTTTTTAGGAGGTTGGCCAGTGAGGGAGGCATTGTCTCTCATAAGGTGGTTAACTTATCCTCGTTAAAAGTACTATTTCTAGTTTCCTGGCCTATGTCATGTCTCTTTCAGTTATTCGAGCAGGGTAGCTGACAGATTGGAGAGAATAAAGAGAGACTTTTTTCCGTAGAAAATAGTTGGTTGATTGGAACATAGTGTGTGGAACAAGGAAAGTTGGTTCATGAATTGGTCAGTTGCCATTTTATGGTGTCCTATTGATTGAAGTTGTTATTGAGGTTGTGTTGCACCACGGATACCCTGCAAACACACACCCCTCAAATAAACAAAGAAAAAACAATTTTTACATGGTTCAGCAATTACCTACTTCTGTGGAGGAGAAATTGCAATGGTTTTTTCATATACACCCTAATATCAATGGAGCCAAACCATCTGTGTGTGTGTGTGTGGATCACCCCCCCTCTTCCCTCTCTCTCTCTCTCTCCCCCCTATTCTTGTCTCTCCCAACACACATGGACACGCCCAAAGGAAAAAGAAACCTTCTGTGCTGTTTTCCTTTCCCTCATAAAAGCAGGGCCAGACAAGGCGAATATTTGGAACTTACACTCCTAAATTCTTCACTTACTTTCGGAACTGACAATTTAAACAGTGTACATGCCTGAATAGGACTATAGAATCAATAATTGATGACCACCAATCTGATCATTATTTACTGTGAAGCTTTTGCACCAGATAATCTGGAAAGTTTACTAACCCAGTCCTTGGTCACTCTTAGAATGTAGCACTTGTGCTGGCTTGGGAGTACTTAAATGAACAGTGCAGAGCCGAAGAGCCTTAGCTTTACACGTAAGAGGTCCAATGATGAAGAACTTGACTCTTGGCGATTAAAATGAATTGTTGCTCTTGTACTACTTGTACTACTTGATTTTGAGACCATCTTCAATGCTTTCAACAAAAGTTCCACCAAGACAAGTAAATTGGGGAAAGCTCACTGTTAAATGACCACAAAAAGAAAATTCTCAATCCAATTATTGCAGCTTTCTCGCGTGAGGTTCACATTTCATAGGTTTTTCTTCTGAGAGGGCAATTACACATCACCATCCGTGCACTTTTGAATGAGAAAATGCTCTTTTCATCTTGAGATGAGAATTTAATCCAATACCGTTGGAGGAAAAGTTGCATTGTTTCTATTCTTCGTTATGCGATTTCATTATCTTAAATATAATAAATGGTGGAGGTAAATTATGTACATGTCCATGTTTATGTGTGTTCTTTTCTTGTTGCCATTTGCTTTGGATGTCTTTTCCCAGGGCTGAGAAATGTGTATATTTTGCTTTGTACGCAGAGCTGGGCTAGTTTTGAACCTCCAAAAACAACTGTAAAAAGAGTTCTCTTGCATGAAGACCGTGCCAAGGCAAGCGCAGATAGATCTGCCTTGTTGGATAAGAAACATGTTAAGTCCCAAATGCTGGAAGGATCAGCAGTTTCTCGTGCAGAGCTCTATACCACCACCTCAACTCTCTTTTATCCTTCTGAGGGAGAAGGTAAGCCACAACTTGAGTGAACGAAGTAATTTGCTAAATGCATGAACTTTTCAAGGCAAACAGGTGAGAAACTGCTGTTGATTGTTATTCATTTTATTTGTGTAGGAATTCAGGGTAGACCAACAAAACAGGCCTCCGTGTTCTCATCACATTCTGCACCCATATCCTCAATTATTGCCAGACAAAATAATGTAAGGGGGAGTTTCAATCCAACTGCCAACCTATCAAGCAATGGGGTAACTCTAATTGAGAAGCCAGCCCTTGCTTTCAACATTTCCGGGAGGTCCCAGGTGGAACTACATCAAACACCAGTTTCCAAGAGGTTACATGGGCAGACACTTTCCTTGCAGAAGAAACCCAGTGAAATGTCAGATTCAAATGAAGAAGACGCCTATCTTGTGAAGTCTACATTTGAGAATGGGAACCATCATCCTAGCGTCACCAAAAGCTCCTTTATGAAATCTGGGAAAGGTCTTGAATCACCATTTCATTATTCACCAGCTCCCAACTTGAATGCAGAAGTTTTCCATTCTGATACTGCAGCAAGTAAAAGCCATTCTGGTAGCTTAACAGCATCATCTCCTATGCTTTCAACTTCCAGTAGTCCATCATCTGCACCGGTCCTTTCATCATTACTGCTCCCATCTTCTTTACCGGATCCAACTGAAAAAACCTCATCATTTCCCATCTCAATTGGAAGATCATCTACTAGTTCCAAACCCGGTACATATGGTAGTCAGACTGCCTTGCTTTCACAATCATTGAGCTCTTCCTCTTCATTTCTTTCTTCTGTCTCCTATTATCAGGTTCCTGAAAAAGCAGTGCCCCCTCAGCTATCCCCATTCCTTCTATGAACTTTGAAACTGAGTCTCCCAAGAGAGAGCAACAGCATCCAATACCTAAGCTTACTTCCACAACAGAAGAGAGTTCTACAGTTAAAAGTTCATCTCCAAAGAATGAGCCTGGATTTACTTTGAAGCTCGAATCTTCATTGCCATTCAGGCCTCGAGGTGAACCTTCCTCTAATTTGCAATCTGTGAGTAAGCCGAGTTTTGATGGCATGGCAAATCACACAATGAATGCAGCACTGAATTCTAAACCAGGACTGTCATTTGCAACAGACGTGTCTGCAGCACTTCTATCAATGTCTGGAAGTGCTAGTGGTGGAAAAAGTGAAAGTGCAAACATTGCGGTCACCCACGAGGATGAGATGGATGAGGAAGCTCCTGAGACAAGTCAGACAAATGAACTCACCTTAGGACGCCTTGGTAGTTTTGGGATTGGTTCATCCCCAAATCCCACTCCTGGCAAGCCAAATCCATTTGGCGGGGCATTTGGTAGTGTGGTGTCAACTCCAGCTAGCTCGCTATTTAGTATGACTGTTCCTACAGGAGAGCTGTATCGACCTGCATCGTTCAGCTTTCAATCTCCACAACCTTTCCAACCATCCCAGTTGACAAACTTTGGTGCGCTCTCTGGTGGGTTGAGTACGGGAACCACTCCTCAGATCTCTGCTGCAGGAAGTGGTTTTGGGCAGCCTGCACAGCTTGGATCAGGGCAGCAAGCTTTAGGGTCAGTTCTTGGTGCATTTGGACAGTCAAGACAGCTTGGCGGTGTTGGACCTGGTACAAGTCCCTCTTCCGGCAGTGGTTTCAGTGGTGGTTTGATCAGCTCACCTTCCACCGGTGGCTTTGCATCTTCAACTGGTGGTGGGTTTGCTGGTGCTGCGTCACCTGGAGGTGGATTTGCTGCCGCTGCCTCAGCTGGTGGCGGGTTCGGCGGCGGTGGGTTCGGTGGCATTACTGCAGCTGGAGGGGGATTTGCTGCCCCTGCCTCAGCTGGTGGTGGTTTTGCAGGAGCTGCTTCTGGCAGTGGATTCCCTAGTTCAGGTAGAGCACCTTTTCTTCCCACTTCTTTTGCAGCACATAACAAGTGACGCTTATATTTTTGGCTCACATTGGCTTTTACTCGTTATATTGAAGGTGGTGGATTTGGAGCCTTCAACAGCCAGCAAGGAAGTGGTGGCTTCTCTGCATTTGGTAGCAGTGCAGGAGGGACTGGAAGACCCCCATCTCCACTTTTCACCCAGATGAGAAAATAGTTGTCGGAGTCCAAACCAAAAGCTGAGATAAGAGATGCTGCTATTAATTAGTTTGATGATATGTACGCATCATTTTCTAATGAATCAACCTTCTACATATGCAATTGACCACCTACATATGCGAGGAAGGTACTGAAAATAGAAAGCAGGTAGCTTTTCTTGCTTTTTATCACTTACGAGCTGGAGTCTCCTTTCGAACCAGGATGTGAAACCGAACACTTATCTTTTTGAGTTGAAGACCCCAGAATTGCATGGTAGCATTTGGTAAGCAGACTTCAAATCACCATATTGTCTTATTTTACCTTCTGTATTTAAGGGTCATGATGACCCGGTAGAATTGCATGGTAGCATTTGGTAAGCAGACTTCAAATCACCATATTGTCTTATTTTACCATCTGTATTTAAGGGTCATGATGACCCGGTTCACATCTTCAGCTTTCTCTTGTAGCAAATGTTGTCGCAACCATGTATAAATGGTGATGGATTCCTCAACCTTCTATGAAGGACCTCGAGATTAAAGGCTGAAATTGCCTTTGAACACATGGACTCCTTCAAAACAGTGGGTGACTAATTCATTGTTTGAAGCTGTAAAAGAGCAGAAAAATTAGTGTGGTTCATGGTTTACGGCTTTCTTGCAGAGTTATTGTTCTACTTGTTTTCTTTTATTTTCCTACGGTAAGGTTCTACATATCCTTCTCCCATGTAAATGCAGAGTTATTATTCTCTTTTATTTTCCTACCTTAAGGTTCAACACATCCTTCTCATGTGAATTCCACTCTCGTGAAGAATTTGCTCAAAACACTCTAAATGCACTTTCTGTTTGTGTTACCATGTGTGCTGTTCCTTAAAGGTAAAGCATATTTTGAGGGTGTCTACTGTTAGAAAAGAAAATTCCTTGTGCATTGCCATGATCACATGTACGTACAGCATTTTGAATGCCATCTTTGTGCATCAAACATATTGGTTGAATGGACTCCACATTTCAAAACTCCACCAATACATTAACAACACAACACAAGATGCTACCGCAATATGGTACTCAAAATCTGGTCATTCAAAAATTAGTGAATCAGATTCCTACCGCCTATAAAAACTTGCAAGGAAGAACATGTAATGTTTCTCTCTCCAAAAAAGGAATCTCAAACAGGTATGCCTAATTCTGAAATCTTCAACACTCTTCTGTTCATAGCAACCCGCTCCTGTCGGAGATGCGACGCCAAAGAAGCAACCTGACCACAAAGAGACATAGCAAGTGTGTGGAGTAAGACCAAGAAGGGTAAAAAATATGAGAGAGGAATTGTACATGAGAGAAAGACATTGTACTCGCCTCTGCCCGGAGTCTCAACGCTTCCCTACCAGGAAGTTCTCGCAATCCATCCATCAAGTCTGCAGAAAATGTAATGAAACGACAAGCATTTACTTTAATGCAAATTAATCCCCAACCGACAAAAAACTAACAGAATGAAGTCGCACTAGTACCACATACCCACAGTAAAGTAAAACTACAAATGAGAAACAAAACAATCAGACACTGGGAATGCACAAATATTAAGAGATCAAGTACCGCACTTTTGCTGCAGAAGAATTACAGTCTCTGCCTCATTTAAAAAGTAATGGAACTTAAATTAAAGAGGTGCCCCACAACAAAATAAATGCATCCAAAGGGTGATGAGGAGCCGCGGGTCCACAAATAGCAAACCCAACCTAAACCAGCTCAACCCAAGTCTTGTGTCCTGATCAATCATACTCATTATTACCACAACATCCCATATAGACTTAAGTCCTCCCCTCCCCCCTAGAGTTTTCCATTAACAGCGAATTCAGATGAAGGCAACCGCGTATTCATCCAAAGAATATCCTCCTCCCATATGAGCCCTCAAACTTCTGCCCTCGTCATCTGAAGAACGAGCTGCCTTCCCAATTAAAGATGAATATGGTTTTACTACCAGACAAAGATGTGAATGATAAGAATAATATACTTACCGGAAGATTGGACTTCAACCTTGTACACAGATCTCGCAAGACGCTGGATCTGTGTTCCAGCATTCCTATCAATATTGTACATGAAAAAAAATGAGACTGACAGTTGCATAAATACAGAAACATGAATGTTAAAAGCAGCCAGGAAACAATTTTACATTAATTCAGACTGGCCATGTCTCATATCCTTTTCAGCAAGAGCAGCCCTTTCAAGCAGTTTTCTACTCTCATTTTTCATCAAATCAACAGAAAGATTCAACTCTTTAACATGCTTTTCAGCTCTAACAAACTGTGCCTGCAATACATTTTTAACTATGTGAGCTGAATTCTTTAATGAATTATGACCAGTGTCAAAGGGTATCAATCTAAAGAACTTGGAACACTTAATGTTGTGCAACACATACGTGACGATGTAAGCTTCAGTGGGTTAAAACTACAACCATCCTATTTCTTAGTCTCACCAAAAAAACTTATAAAATTGGGAAGAATACCTCCTCACTCTGAAGCCTACCAAATGTATGACGGAACAAAAACCTTCTTGAGCCTGCAGATAACCAAGGACATCATTTTGTATAAAGACAAACGACATTTTTAGAAGATGCTTCCCACATTCCGGATTAAATGCTTGTTGAAAGGATCAAGTCCTTATAATCAGCAAAGATGCAAGCTGATGCTGTCAACCAAATAATAAAGGGTTCACCAACCAGCACTATGCAAAGCTAGTTATGTTAAACAATTTGATTTTGACTGCTAAACAATCTAATACACGCCACTCAACACTCATCTACTAGTACTGATCATAAAATCAGTATGAAACTCTACTTTAGAGCTTTGGTCTTTTAGTTGAAATCAATATTCACCAAGGACACTTCGCCAGATGCCACGCATCAGTGTCAGACACTCAACGGACACTGACACTGACACTCTCCGGGACTGACACTCAAAAGTCAAATCAAAGTGTCTTATGTTTTTCTGACCATTTTTTCATTTGGACAATCTAGAACACACAAGGACACTCTCAAAACACTTGTGGGAGCCTTCTTTTCGTGCAATACATGATGGTTGATTGAATATAGACGCATGAGTGATAAAACATTTTTGTTGGAACACTTAAGTAAATTATGTACTAATAAATGTGAGAAACTATATACCTGATGTTTTGAGGTAATTGGACTTTCTTTGCTGTATTGTACTCGGATAAATAAATTACACATTTTCCTATGAATGTCCCAAGCGTGTCATGCCCTCCAACTTTTGGAGATCTACATGTTAAAGAGTCAGTGTCGTGTCATGTGTACAATACGAAGAAATTCTAAATGCCAAACCTAGCATTAGGATTCGGTCACACAATCCACAAGAAACCTCGAAAACCCATAAATCAGAACACACTTTCTAATCAAGAAAAATAACTACATTGATTTGAAGAGCATGACAAATCTCCTACTCCAACATTCCAAATAAAATTAGGACTGTGAACACAAAACTTGACTTCTAGAAACTAGGTTTTTGACTTGAATGTATTTAGACCATAAGAACCATAAATCAAAACAAATTGATGATTAGCTTACTTGTTCCTAGGTTTGGCCAATCTTGGACCATAAAAAAAAAAAAGAGGTGTATGATTGTCCGAACCCAACTGAACAAGACATTGTACCTAAGGTCTTCTTTTCAAGCCCAAACCTATTGAGTATTTTAAGCCTAGCACCATCTGCACAGCCCATGATAGACTTGTTTTACTAAAATAAGTAAATCACATGATAAAAACTCTAGTAGTACAACAATTTGATGTTATATAGTCCCAATTTGAAGAAGAGATACCAGGCTCAATTCCCACCTTATTTCCTACTTCTAAGGGGTGATGCATTTTCCACGTACAGGGCAAAACTGTGTTTTGATATATACTAGGAAGGAAGAATTCAACTGCTGCTCCTAAGCTCGGCCAGCAAGTTCTCGGTGCCTCAAATCTTAATTTTAGTCCCACACTTTCCGACAAACCTCAAAGACCACACCAAATCCCTCGAAGAATCATGGCCGACAAACGAGGCTGAAGTGAGCTCATATCCACACCTATGGTTTTAAACATAGCGCAGCAGGATTTCAGGGATCTGCTAAGAATCTATTCATTGAATAAAAGACTTGAGTTTGTTACGTGTTGTCACATGACTATTATGCAACTGCACAGATCCGTAATGGCCCTATTGCACTTCTGCACTATTCTGACCCTACAGGCACCGATGTTTTCAAAGGCTAAGTTGAGACTTGCCTCAAGGCTAGGCTATAGAAAAACAGTCTCGAGGCCTCGAAAAATTTATGCCTTACCCTCCAGAAGCATGCACGTTTTCTATAGGGCGTTCACACAAGGTGTGCCTTTTGTGAATGTTTATGCATAGTAGGCATAGACTTTCTCAAAACAACATGACATACAGATCTTCACTATCTCGCCCTCCTCTCAGCTTGTAAATCTTTGGTTGAAGTGAGAGGCACTAATCTGGGTATGTATTTTTTCTAACAATTGTACACTTGTAATAACGTAAATATATCTACATTTAGAGGAGCTTTTATGACTTTACTTTGCATTGTTTTCAACCTCTCTATGCATCTGTTAAACTTCTAGATGCTTACGCCTAAACACCTCGAAGGCTACGCCTCGCCTCATGAGAAAGCGCCCTGCACAGCACATTCACCTTTAAACACACTGGTAGGCACTGCTTTCCATGTTCATTTACCATTTCTAACAGAGTAAAGAGTTCCTTTCTCCCTTTGCAACTATTTCAAATTAATATGTAAAAGTTAAAACTCTAAAGTTATGATCTCGTCTGTGCCTTTAGCAATAACTCTATTATTGTTCTTGATATTGTCTTTTTTTCTTCTTTGGTATCATATTATGTAAGTATTTACCCCAATTGCATAACATAAATGGTTGATTTGTGAGTTCCAAATCCACCCTAGATTCTTGTTCTTGATATTTTCTTTTTTTCTTCTTGGGTATCATATTAGGTAAGTAGTTATCCAAATTGCATGACATAATGGTTGTTTTGTGAGTTCCAAATCAAAACAATGAATTTCATATGGTAAGGTACAAACATGAAAGGCTTAAAAGCTGAATCATATATTTATGAAGATCTTTTGCATCTTACATTTTTATTGTGAACTCCAGAATCGACGGGGAGTGAGCAGTAGAATTCATAGTTTATTTCTAATAGCCACTAGTTAGTTTTTGAGTTACTATGTACCCACAAATATAAGCTTATGCTTGTTTTATTTAAATTCAATGTTTTATTAGTTTTTTTAATGAGTGAAATTCCCCAACTAGATGAAACTGCCGACTTTTTTTGCCTTAAAGCCAACATCAAATTCGCTTAAGTGTCACCTATAAATGAGAAACTACAACAAAGAATTAGGGGTGTTACAAAACCGACCGGACCGAAAAAAAGGGAAAAAACCGACCGATCGGTTCGAGGTTCGGTCGGGGCAGGGGCAGAAATTTTCCAGTTCGGGGTGGACCGAATAGAACCAATTTCAGTTCGGTTTCGGTTTTTTGAATTTACGGACTGAACCGACCCCGAACCAAATATTCATGTACCGAACCGACCGACTCAACTATATATAAATATATATTTAGATAATTTGCATTAATCTTGGCCATTCATAAATTTTTGGTTTAATCTCTACCATCTAGGTGTCCACAGAGTCACAGACTCCACACAAAGTCACAAGACTCACAACTCACAAACCCTACCTCAGTTACCTCATCGTTCTCACTTCTCAGTGCAGCGCCGCAGACATCTCATTCTCCCCTCCCTTCTCTCACCCTACCCCCTCTCTACCTCTCTGGCTCAGTGGCTCTCATCAATTGACATGGCTGAAGGGTGAAACTCACAAATCGCGCTTCTACCTTTGATCACACATTTACGCTCAAACCCTTCTCCCTCTAAAAGACTGAAACCCTTCTCTGTTCTCTCTAACAGATTGGGCCCCTGTTCGCCGCCGGCCCACCAACCACATCATCGAGTAAGTCCTCTCTCGCTCTCCCTCTCCCTCCCTGTACCTGGAACACCTAATGTGTTTGCTTCATGGATCAAGTCAGGAGAAGAGTTCTCCTTCAAATACAAATGACTAATGAGTTTTTCATTTAGTTCCATTCAATTTGACTTTGGGCCTTTAGGAAACGTAGAACACGGAGCTCAAACGAAGTTGACGTGGTGCCGTAAAATTATCTTTTATAGTTTTATTGGTAAGAATCGTTATTTGTACTCATTAAATCATGTGATTGTTTGATCTAAAAGAAAAAGAAAGAAGAAAGTATCTTTGGCCCAACTAGGCCCAATTCGGTCAGATCGAATTCCCCGACCGGACCGAATCCACCCCGAACCAAATTGGACCGATCGTAATTTCAGTCGGGATCGATCCTGGCATTTTTTTCCCCAAACCCGATCGGTCTTCAACACCATTGGACCGTACTGACCAACCCCCAACCAATAACACCCCTACATAGAATCATGTTATGATAAATAAGGTAAGAACATTCTATTTTTGTGTTTGTTTGCTATATTGGTTCCATTGCTGTTTTCCACAAACAGTGGGCAACACTCCCCTTATGTGGGCTTAAAACCATATCCGCCTCTAGTCTTGTGCTATATTTGCTAGAGGCCGAAAACCCTAATAAATTTGAGAACACATACCTCGCATAAGAAGAAGGCTAGCAATAACAGCAACTCCTCCAGCCACAAATGGGTGCTCTTTTGCATCCATCAACCCATCTACAAGAAGAGTTACATCAGTGAGAAATTTAGAAAAAACAATATATATTATCCAAATTAAACTCATGTCCCCAAATTGTCCAACGAAGTAGAAGTTGATTATCCTTGATGAGAAATTGCCTGAATTCAAAACTAAGCATAAGATACTATTACCAATGATTATAATGGATAAAACTTCTGGTGGCGGGTTGCTGAATTTTGAGCTTTCAAAGCATAAGACGGATAGAAAGATAAAATTCCACGACAAAAGAAAATTATCAAAAATGAAGCCCAGATAAAACGTCAGCAACCTTGCCTTTGAAGAAACAACAAATTGTGAACTTTTATTGTCCTACATCACAGCAACTCACCTTTAACCCTGCTGAAGAAAGCATCTTCATAAGTTCTATAATGGGATCCAATTTCCGGAATGAAATCCTGCAAAACAACTTGAATTTTGAGAAACGCAAAGAAAACAAGGATTATGCAAAATGAGCAGAATATATTGGTGTCTGAGAGGAGGTGAGAAAACAGAGTGTGCTTTTCTTCTCTCTTGCCTTCTGAGGCAGGTAAAATATATTTTTCCTTCGATATGCGGCACGTAGACAACCTATACAGCATATATATTACTAACTCCGCCCCAAAGAGTTTGAATTTTTCTTGATAAAAAGTACATTTTTAAGTTCTCATTTTGCGGAATGGACAATATTTTTGGGACAGAGGGAGTATGATTCTGCACACTAATGGGCTATCAAAAAAGTGCGCCAAAATGTGTATTATCCTGTAAAAAATATTAAAAATGGGACACATTCGTTTGTGTTAGGAGTGTGTTAGCTTAGGAATCGAATAAGTACTCCAATTGTATTGTTAAAAGTATGTACTAAGGTAAGCCGTAAGCTAGTTGTATGTTATATTACTTATATAGATATGTCGATACATATTTAGTTCATAATGATGGTTACCACCTTTCTCCTCTCCCTCACTCTTAATGTGTGCTGTGTGATTACCTAAACTTGGCACACATCCTAGCATATACCTAAACTAGCACACTCTAGCACGATAACTCATTCATCTAAAACACATATCTATTTGCTAATTCTTAGCACACACCACTAATACACTAAATACCACACCCGTGGAGATGCTCTTATGGTTGAATGTCCATGGTCATGGTGCTCCCCAAGTTGGTTGGCTCCATCTCTCTGTTTGTAGGGTTTCAACGTAAGTTCCCCAAGTTCTCATAAGAAACGTGCCTACAACTGTTATAGTTTCTCGTCCTTTGTAGGTGTTGCCCTGACTTCCTAATCTCAGTGATTACCCTGTCTTGGGATGGTTTTAAGTTCTACCGACCCAACAGTTCCAGCACTATCTCCAGTTCTCTCTAGTCCTCTTTCCCAATTCTAGTTGGTATCTGTCACGTTACCCTGTCTCGGGTTGATTTTAATTTCCTCCGATCCACACATTTCCTGTGTCTGTGTCTCTGTGTGCGGCTGTGTGCACCTCTGTCTAGGCTGATTTTCCCAGATGAAGCATGGATATGCATAGATTTTGGAATCAATCCAAGGATTGATTAGGGTCTCATTGGTTATTCGTTTTATTGTTGTTGTACAAATTCTTCGGCCATATATAGCCCAAGGAATGGGTAACATACTAAAATCAGGCATTGCAATACAATAACCTCTTCCTTCCCTATCATACTTTGATCCATCCGATGAGAACTGGATCGACCTAATGTCTGCGCTGAGCGCAAAGATAGCAATTCCTTCCGACGTATATTTATTCATTTCATTGTAAACAAAAGAGAAATTAAGAGAGAAAAGGGAGAGAGAGAGAGAGTACAGACCCGTAAGGTGCGAAGATGGGTCTGGGAGGTGTGTTGGAGAGAACGGGCGGAGCGAATGGCGGAGTCGGTGGACTGGACGACAGTACGAGGCAGATCCTCCGAGATGTATGACTTCCATGATGTTGATGATATCCCTTCCTCCTCATCTTGCGGCTGCAGTTGATGATGATGCAGTGGTGTTGGTTCCTCTTGTTCAGGAGGAGGACGATTCACTGAACCAGAGGATAAGGAGGATTCCTCCCCTACTATTCCACTTGCCTCGCTCCCTTCCTCTCCCATTTCTCTCTCTCTCTCTCTCTCTCTCTGAAGAACGATGCCTGCTTGCCTTCTGTTTTTTCCTTGCTTTCCTCCTCCTCCGACGATCCCTAGGGCTGTGAAACAGAGACAATCCTTCTATGGTTAGAGCATCTCCAATTCTTACTCCATTTTACTCAAATTTAGGTTAGAAGCGTGATTTGGACAAGGCATCTGCTTAATTTATATTTTTATCCAAATTTATTACTGCACAATAAGTAACACTGAGTCCTGCTACCGGTACAGATTTTTGTGCACAGATTGTGCACAGATTTTGTTGTGGGACCCATCACGGGTTCCACAAAAATCATCCAAGTCATTCATTAAATGTAAAATATTTTTTCAAGGGTTCCCGTAAAAAATAAGCTCAATCCAATACCTATAGGTGCTTCATCCAACCATCTAACTTTTCATTCAGATTTTCGGATAATGAAAAGTTATACGATTGGATCGAGCATCTATAAGTATCGGATTGAAATTATTTTTTACGGGGACCCTTGAAAAAATATTTTACATTTAATGAACGGCTCGGATGATTTGTGTGGGACCCGTGGTAGGCCCCACAACAAAATTTGTGCACAATCTGTGCACAGATTGTATGTGTGTAGACTTTCTGATTAAGACTTTTGTAATTAACAGAAAGTCTACACACATACAATCTGTGCACAGATTGTGCACAGATTTTGTTGTGGGGCCCACCACGGGTCCCACACAAATCATCCGAACCGTTCATTAAATGTAAAATATTTTTTCAAGGGTCCCCGTAAAAAATAATCTCAATCCGATACCTATAGATACTCGATCCAATCGTACAACTTTTCACTATCCGAAAATCTGAATGAAAAGTTAGATGGTTGGATGAAGCACATATAGGTATTGGATTGAGCTTATTTTCTACGGGGACCCTTGAAAAAATGTTTTACATTTAATGAACGGCTTGGATGATTTGTATGGGACCCGTGGTGGGCCCCACAACAAAATCTGTGCACAATCTGTGCACAGAAATCTGTGTGGATAGCACAGCTCTGTAATTAATGAGAGCGAGAAGAAGGGTTTAAAATTGATATAAATTTGAGTCTTTTCAAATTTGGGTGAAAAAATGGATAAAACTTAAAATAAGTAGGCAAGTGGGTATAACATTAGAGATAAGTTTTAAGGTTTTTTACTCAAATTTTGAGTATGAGTAGTAAAATGGGTAAGGATTTGAGATGCTCTTGCGGGTCGACTATTTGCCCACCGCATTGTGTGAGAACACATCCGGTTTCTTACAAATGATGAGAATCGCTTAATTTGTTTAAAATAATTCTTTGAATAATTTTTGAAGAAAATCAACGTAGTCGAGATGTACGTTAACTAGCTCAAACACATAATAGTACAGTATATAAAAAAAAATAGGAGTAAATAAGTGTCATTAGGTGCCGTTCTGCTTTCTTTTTAAACCTTTTTTTTCAAAAAAAATGTAATTTCAAGCTCAAATATAATGAAAATGAAAAAAAATATCTTGATGAGATCTATCAAACAAGATCCATATTGGTAAGAAAATTTTTTACGTAAGCATGTGATTTTTGAGCTTGAAATTGTCTTCCTTTTCTAAAAGTTATTTTTCAAAGAATCCGGAACACCCTTTATATTCAATGGATTTCGCCTTGGATATCTCCATCACAAACCCTTTAATATGGCACCTAAAAACCCCCCAAGAGGTATGCATTGTGTCCACCCTATTATACATTGCATTGTTTACATTTCTCCTCCCCGCCTAATTTAATCATGGGGGAATTCACGATTGAAAACATCACTGGGCAAGGGACTTGTTTTGTAGAAACCTCTTGAAGTCTTAGAAGTATGATCAATCTAAAAATTGCAAATCAGATAACTTAAAATCTAATGGCATAGGGAAGAGAATGGATGTCAACCCTCTAAGATTTGTGGATCTAATGGCATAGGGAAGAGAACGGATGTCAAACCTCCAAGACTTGTGGAAATTTTTTAACATTATTTAGAAATTGATGATACAAAGAAGTCGAAGTCGGCAACACCTCCCAATGTCAACTATCCTTGCCTACTCTATGTTAGGTTTCATATTGTTCTCCTATCATTCAACCATATCCCGGATTAAATTTGAAATTTCAGTTTTAATATTTTTCTTAATTCATTCAAGAAAAAAAGTCTTAGGGTTTTGATTCTACCCCGACTTTGTAACAGTAATATTACATCAATTTACGGCTTTGATCTATTTATTCAATCATGATCTGTATAACTAAAAAACCCACTGGTATCGTTAAGAAGGTAAATGTAGCCATGAACCGGCATAGTCTTTGATTAGCACATATTGTAAACTAACACTAAACTAAGGCCATAAGTTCAAAGTGTTTTCTCGTTACATAAAGCTATCTCAGCCCTCTAATTATTATATTTTGTGTGAAAATTATTGTATAATATTTAGTGCTTGAATCACAAAAACATACACCCAGTCTTAGATACTTAAGAAATATCATTGCCACAAAATTAAAGATGACAGTTATACAAATGAGTGAAGAAATTGAAAAATAAAATACAATAATCGAAGTTGGTTGACCAGAATTTTATTCATAATAACAAAATGAGGGCATTTGGTTTCAGGTTTTGACAACAGAGGCTCTGCTCCTGCAGCTCCTCCTTACCCCTTTCCCGGGTTTCCCCTATTCCCGATCGACTTCAATCTCTTTCTAATTTGATATTCTATACTCCCTATACAACCAAACCAATTGGGTCCATGGTACAATAATAGACTAGCTACATAAATAAATAATTACTACTGTGGTAAATAAATAAATTAAATAAATCAAAGTAGGAATTGTTGGGAGACAATAGATGGTGGAGGAAAGAATAAAAGAAAGAAGAACAAATACTAGAAAACAGTGCATGGGTGGTGATGCGAGATGGATAAGGAAGGAATGGGTTCATCAAATAATTCATCCCCCCCCCCCAAAAAATAAATAAATAAATAAAAAAGGATTGGATTTGGAGCTTTGGAAGGCCTACTAATAATTCTGTGATCTACAATTACGTACAAAAATAAAACAAAAGACATTATCATTTTAAATAAATAAGAACAATCAAGGTACGTAGGATATACTGTAATTAAGTACAAATGTGTATATATAAAAAGGATCAGTCCAGCTTTTCGACCGATACATCATTTACCATGCATGTTTAATTAATTAATTAAAAGTTCACCCTGCCTGCATAGCTAGCTAGGAGCCTAGGAATACAAATGCATGTGATACGACCGTACGAATCATACTTAGTGTTGTTAATTTGTACTATGCAAATTTATACTATACTATACTATACTATTATTTTCTCAAAATTTTTGAGCCACACACGCATGCGCGCGTTTGTGTGAAAAGTCTTACACAGTAGCATTAGTAAGACTTCCCTTGGAGCACATGTCCGTCAGTTTGTGGTGAACTGGCTCTGGCTGGCACCTCAATAATCTTGTCCAAATATATAGTATTAATAATTGTTGTGGTCAATATTGCTACTTCTCTTCTTTTTAGTAGTAGTACAATAAATAAATAAAAATAATACTCCGATACTCTACTCTCTTTTTTGAAAGGCCTCCAATACTCTACTCATGTGAGAATCAAGGTTAAGGTATAGTATTTAGTTTCTTACTACTCTAGTATATCATCTACTACTACATACAGTATATCACTTCAATTACTTGAAATCATGCATATTGATGCTGAACAAGTTGCGAAACACCCAAAAAAAATATTACATTCTTCTATCCAAATTATGATTTTTCCAAACATAAATGACTATTTATGATGTATATGTTTGCTAAAATAACATGAATAATCTTCGTACGACTCAAAAAGAGTCATGCTAGACAACTTTATATTAATCAATGATTAAAGTATATACAGTGTAAACAATTTAAATTTTGTTGCATTTTTTATTTTTTATAATTTTCATGTTTATCAAGATTGTTTATCGCTTATTGCGATGGTTATAGATTTTTTTTCTCTCTTCATATTTCTTCCTACATATGTGTATTTTTAACGGAAAGATCCACTCACTAATTTAAGAGAGAGAAGGAAGCACCTTGGAATGGTTGTCCTTTATCCTTTACTTCTCATAAACTTCATCTCTGTTGTTAGCATATTTAAATGTCAATATCTATCTAATTCATTGACCTATTTATATTATGGAATATGAGTTTCGGATTGGACAATATATAATTTCACAAAGTATAGAATTTAAATTCACACTGGGGTGTGATATAAATTTTGCAAATATCCGAATCACCACAGGGTGGAATTTCTACTCTTTTCACACTCGAATTAAACATTCATCTCTCGCTCTCTCCTCTTTTAATTCCATTGTGACAGATACAAATGGATTCTTCGGCGGAGATTTGCTGGCATTTCTACTGCTTTAATTGGGCTTTTCCGGAAGTTGATTTTTTTTTTGCTAATATTGTATACATCAGTGGGGGGTTAGCCGAAAAGTAGTGAGTTAACAACTAATTAGGGGGTTCGACATCTCTCTATAGACTCTAACCCCAAATATCTCCTTTGAAAGTTAAAGGGGTATAACTAGATGGACTGAGAGCCATATCTCCCGGAAGCTAGCTAGGGCACCTAATTTTTTTCCCTTTATATACAAGGAGAACATAAAAACTTCTGAATACCTCCCACTGTTTTTGCAATTTTTTACTTTGCAAAAACTTGAATACTTCACACTGTGTACTAGTAGTACTATATCTTTTGGTTGGTGCGAGGTTCGGAATGCAGTTAGAAGAAATCAAAGGTTTTACGGAAAAACAAAATGCGTGTCAACACTTTCTACCTTCCATTCAAACAAAATACAGTAATTGGGCAATTCTATTATCTGTCAAATTTGTCGAAATCAACTCATTTTAAAGGACATGATTTTGGCACTTCAATTTAACTAATGATATTTTATTTTTTGTTTTGTTTTTTCATATGATTAAGATATAAAATAGAGTGTCAAAATCAATTTTTTATTCTAATCAAAGAGTAATTATTCAATATTTCCGGTATATACTTTCTCACCTCACATAACATATGGGGTCTACATGTGAATTTCGCATGAGCCTCACATGTTATAAGAGGAGAAGAAGTATACACCGAGAGTATTAAATAATTTTTCCTAATCCAAATACTTGTTGTAATGTTCTAGACTCTTCTGCTGCTCTAAAATATAGTATACTACTCCGTACTATAGTAGATTATTACGCGCCCACCCGTCCATTCCTCTCTCTCTCTCTCTCATTCCTATAATTTAGCTTCTTGGATTCGGGTCATCGCATATTACCCCCAGAAATAAAAAGATCTGCTTGTTTTTTTGACAAAAGTCCTCTGTAGGATCTCTATTTCAGCGGATTCTGAGATTCATCTGATCTGATCAAGGTAAGTCAAGATTCTCTCCCAACTTCAATTTTGATGATTTTCTTTTACGATTCTTTGCCTGATTTTGCCCATTAATGTCCAGATCTATACATTTCTTGGACGATTATCCCTCTTCTTTTTGTCATATAACAATTTCCATGAACCTATTTTATGAATGAAATTCATGTTTTCTGCCGAGGGTTATATCCTCACTCTTTTTTTTTTCTTTCCTTTTTCCTTTTCCCTCTAATTGCTTTGCTGTTTGAAGGGAGAAGCGGACGGTATTTTGTAAAATTTGTTGTTTTTTTTTTCTGAAAAAAATTGATGACTTTGTTCTACAGCCTGAAAATCATTTACCCTTGACTTCATCTTTATACTTCTCTTGATTTCTCCATACATGGTGCATTTCTTTGTGCCATGTTGAGGGTGAAGTGCGGTCTTTATCAAGGATTTAAGAAACGAAAATGCTAATCACAGCTCTTAGGGCGGTGAAAAATGTAAAAAAGAGGTGTCAATATCCCAAAAACAAATGTATTGATATTCGTGAGAATGTATTGATATGTGCGAGATGTGTATTAAAATTCGAACTTCTTTGGCGTTATACACATATTATCCGCCTCCTAGTGGGAGGTCTTATCAAGATTCAAGACCCTTAAAAATGTAACGAGATTTTGGAAATTGGAGCACAGTTTGAATTGCAAAATTTTGGGGATATTCCCTTAACCTGCAATGTTACGAGCCTCTCCATTACTCCCCCGTATTGGAGAAGATCTTGCCGACCCAATTAAGTGGGACATACACCTCAGTTTGGTTTGGTAACGGGGAAGATCGTTATTCCTTGATTACATTGATCTGTTAAACTTTGTGTGGTGCCCAACAGAGCTTTAAGAAGTAATTTGTCTGATTTTGTTGGACTGTGTGGCTGACTTTTCCAGTTTGACCAATATTTTTTCGGTGTGACAGAAACCATAACTATTGTTAGAGAAGTGATCAGACAATGGACGAAGCAGCAGCTCGATATTGGTGTCACATGTGCTCCCAAACAGTGAACCCAATCATAGAAGTAGAGATAATCAAGTGTCCCTTGTGTCAAGGTGGATTTGTTGAGGAGATGGACTCCACCTCCTCTGGGGGAGACCAACACCCATTCACCCATGACGACTACTTTGGAGGAGAAGGAGAAACAGAATCTGAATCTGACCGTGCCCTCTCCCTTTGGGCCCCAATCTTGCTTGGCATGATTAGCAATCCTCGTCGCCGCAGAAGATTCAGAAGAAGACTTGCATTTGACGATGAAGGCTTTGAAGAAGACGGTAGTGACCATGACAACAACAGCGGCCAGCGCGATGCTGAGACTGAATTAGATAGGGAATTAGAGTCCATTATCCGCAGGAGGAGGAGGAGCTCAGCCACCATTCTTCAACTTCTCCAAGGTATTCGAGCTGGGATGCTATCCGAGTCAGACAACCCTGAAAGAGAGAATAGGGATGGGAATAGGGAGGATAGGGATAGAGAGTCTAGCGAAAGTAGGGACAGAGAACGCGTAATCCTGATAAATCCCTTTAATCAGACTATAATTGTTCAAGGTGTTGGTGGTTCTTTTGATTCGAACAATTCTCCAAACCCTAATCACCACCCAATTGGTTCATTGGGTGATTATTTTATAGGTCCTGGTCTGGACTTGCTGCTGCAGCATTTGGCAGAGAATGATCCGAACAGGTATGGGACACCACCGGCCCAAAAAGAGGCCGTGGAAGCAATGCCCACTGTGAAAGTTGAGGAGATTGTACAGTGTTCTGTTTGTTTGGATGACTTGGAGATCGGGATAGAGGCAAAGGAGATGCCGTGTAAGCATAAGTTCCACGGTGGGTGTATTCTGCCGTGGCTGGAACTTCATAGTTCTTGTCCTGTGTGTAGGTTTCAGTTGCCTTCAGATGAATCCAAGCTTGGTTCCGATATTTCCAGGAATAGTAGTAGCAATAGCGATAACCACAATGGAGATAGTAACAATGGCAATGAGAGCAGCGTTGGTGAAGAGGGGGATGGGGATGAGAGGAACGGGAACGGTAGAAGGTTTTCAGTACCTCTCCTGTGGCCTCTTAGTTTGTTTTCATCCTCAGGGAATGGTAATTCTAATTCCTCCTCCACAACATCGGCATCATCTCCAACAAATGCACCCAGAAATGCATCTCATACAGAGGAAAATTGAGTATGGTAATTGTAGAAGCTTCTTGTGGTCTATGTTTATGTTGCCCGGATGTTCTTTTTACTTGCATTTTATGTGCATAGCGTTTCCCCATCTACATCAAGTGCTTGCAAGAACATATTATTGTGCTTTTATCGTGTTCATAGATGTTTGTTTTCCATTGTTAGAAGAAACCCTGTTTATTTTCAACTGCTATTATGTATTTTACTATGTAAATAGTTATGTTGTGAATTGTTGTTTTTTGTGTATATATTTGGGTTGCTGTGAAATAGTATACTACTCCAATCAAGAAGAGGCTATGCTATGATGGATTGACTTTTGTGCATGTTTAAGAGATCTTGGCTAAAAATAGGGGGAGCCAATTGTGGTGGACTGACAATCAAATCAAGTCTCTATTTTATAGTACTCCGGTATGAAGTTTCAAATGTCGACCATGTGGTGTAGTCATTTGAGTTGTTAATTGTGGTCTAATAACTTGAATTAAATTACAAACTCACACAACCCCACGCCATTAGAAAGCAGTGGGGGGAGTTTACCTATCTCCAGCAGCTCTTCTTTCCCTTTGTTTTTTTAAGTCCCCTTTTGTTTACCGTTTCCTTTGGTTTTGATTTTTAGATGGTGGTGATGGAAAGTGGCCAACAATGCCTCTATTAAAACAGGGTAAGGTTTTAGCCAGTCATGGGTAAATGCCATCCGGCACTCGATAAGCAGGCATAGCCTTAATGATGTTAAGAGTATCTCTAATGGTTTAATTAATTAAACATATTAAGTACTACTCCGTAGTAAAATACTTACATTTTATATTTCCTCCTTTTGCAGCTTCGAAATTATAAACTCATATTCAGCTGCTATTAGATCACCAGGAAACATGCAGAGAACGAGCAGGACTATTTCATCACCATCATATACAAATCATGACAAAATGAAACACACACACACACACACTCTCTCTCTCTCTCTCTCTCTCTCTCTCTCTCTCTCTCAAAAACATTGCTACAACCACAACTTCTGTGGCATAACCTGATTTGTAATTGGCCGGGATGTGATTTTGTTATCTTAACTTAAACACCAACAAATAAATAACATGCACGTATAATGCAGTACTCCTTTTTTTTTTTTGGAACGGCATATTGTAAGAATTGTTGTACAACGAGTCATGCTTGTAGAGTTGTCAACATTTGAGGCCTCGTTGAAGAAGCTCTATATTTAAGGGCCTAATTGAGAGCAAAAAAACAATGTGGAATTTCGTAGGTTATGTTTGGTAATGCATTTCATTGTTTCCATGAAAAACCATCCAACCCCTGCTCTTCATGAAAAGCCACCTTTTCAGCTCATCTCATCTCATCATGTAAGCACCTGCACTAAACACGTCTATCATTATATTTCACCATCTTCAGAAAACGTACACATAAAACAACTTCTAGGAAGCACGAGTGTAGCTTTTCGTCAGTAAATTCTGCAATGACATCTGAAACTACAACAAAACTTTGCCAAATTCCTGTACTCTTGGGTCAGCCTTCTGAAACTTATAGTACATGTTTGATTCAATCAACAATCCACTGATTAGACAGATCTAAACGCAGATCAATACACCAAAGTACCAAACAATACTAGACAAATTATGAGTCGCATTTGCATATAGCTTTAACCAAAATCAAACAATAGAGTTCCACTCCATTGGTAAAATGTTTATGCGAGACGACAACAATTTAAAGTGCTGAGAAACAAATCTCAGAAGAGCAATATCTATCAAAAACGTCCTTTTCAGAAAAGGTAAAACAAAATAGCCAAAAATCAGAAAGCGATTAGTCTCATCTCCTTCATAACTTCATAACCTAACCAACTAACAAGGCCAGGGAGGAATTATTACCATCACGAAGACCATCTCTACTTCACGGTGACGATCTTGATGATAGAAGCGGTCCCAACTCGGTGCAGAGCCACGACAGCGTCTCCATCCTTGCAGAGTCCCTTTGCCTTGGCATGTTGCAGCGCAAACTCCAACGCTTCTTCTGTCGACTCAGCATGCGAAGCCCTAGCAGACCCTGCACATAAAACCGGAACCAAACCCCTAAATATAAGGCTGTGTCTCGCTGGAGACTCATCGCTGCACGACCAATCAAAGGAATCAGTCTTAATCTCAGGGACCACCACCGACAGTATAGGCATGCCTGGCCTATACTTAGCCACCAGTTTAGCAGTACTTCCTCCTCTGGTTAGGACCAATATCAGAGCTGCCTTTGTTGAATTGGCTGTTCGCACTGCAGAAGAGGCCAAGCTCTCTAATGGGCTCATGGGCACAGGTGCATTTGCCGTAATCCTCTTGAAAACATCCGCATAGTCAATTGTGCTCTCTGCTTCAACGCAGATTTTGGCCATGGTTCGAACTGCTTGTTCCGGATAAGCCCCTGCAGCTGTTTCACCACTCAGCATTACACAGTCTGTGCCATCAAGAACTGCATTGGCAACATCGGTGGCCTCTGCTCTAGTTGGCCTAGGAGATTTGATCATTGACTCCAACATCTGTGTAGCCGTAACAACCGGCTTTCCTTGGATGTTGCATTTGTAGATCATCACTTTCTGTGCTAGAAATATCTTTTCAATCGGAATTTCCATACCTAGGTCGCCTCGCGCAACCATGAAGGCGTCTGAGTTAGCTAGGATTTCATCAAAATTTGCCACACCTTCTTGATTTTCAACCTGCCAAGACAAACCAGAAACCAGTATCAGATATCAAGATCAATTGTCGTAGAGTCCCCTGTCTTTACACATGGAAGACTAAGGCTAAATAATACAAAGGCGTTACGGAAGGCTTTGAGGTCCCGAACCCACACTTAGTGGACCAAATATCAAACGATTCAAACCTTTTGATGCTTATAACAAGCTTATCAACGGATGAGACTGAGACTATATTATCAACCAATACATCAGGAATTCATTTCGCAATGTTCGGTAATCATCCTAAAAAACCTGTGATGTTTGTTTTTACCTTCTTCTTTTTTTTTTTTATAAGTATGTTTGTTTTTACTTTTCATTGCGTCAATCAAAGGAACAAGTCATTTGACTTCCCAAATCTGCGAGGGCAGGCACTAAACGGGTTGACTACTACTCTGTCATGAGTCTTCAAATTTCCATGATATCTGTTCATGAATTAACAAACCTTTGACATAAGAAGGATATTCTTTGCATGCTCCCCGAGCAACTTCCGGACGTCCACCAAGTCAGAGCCTTTGCGGACAAAAGACAGAGCGATCATGTCAATATTATTAGGAATCCCCCACTCTAAGATATCAACCTTGTCTTTCTCCGTCAAAGTTGGGAGATCCACAATAACCCCTGGGAGATTGACATTCTTCCTCTCGCCTAGAACTGCTGTGTTCTCACATCGGCATCGAACCAAACCATTTTCCTTGTCACAAGACAGAACGGTAAATGAGATCGTGCCATCCGCACAGAGTATCACACTTTGTGGCTTCACGTCCTCAGCCAATTTTTTGTAGCTCATGCAAATCATGTTCTCGTCACCCTGGATGCTGTAATCAGTGGAGATGGTGATCTCTTCACCCTGCTTCAGTTGGATGGGCTTGCCATCTTTCAAAAATCCAGTTCGAATCTCCGGACCCTGTTAAGTCACAAGTGATATGAACAGTTAGAAAATTCCAAATTCTAAGCATTAGCTATGTATGGATCATGATATTATAAAGGGAATTAAAAATCTCGGAGAAAACATAAAAAGTAATAAAGTGAAGAAGCAAAATTACTACTTTGGCTTTCCTTTCATTTTCCTTTTCTTTTGTGGATCTCTTCATAAAATTCATGCCCGGTACACATCCTATGGGTCCTAACCTAACTCCTAAGTTCTAGCAAAAAAAAAGTTCTAACATTCATGAAAACAGGGAAAAATAATTTTCGTACAAAAGCACTGAACCTCGACGGAGTGGTCATGAAGTAACTTAGTTGTGCCAACTCCAAAAATCACGTGAAGTAAAAGCCAACCTATACAGACTCATGCTTTGACAAAATAACTTCAGCATGCTTGGCATCTTTCGCCTTTTGGCCCACCATCCATTTTCCCGTCTTCTAGTACCGCATCTCTAAATTTGAAAATTCGCCATCCTTAAAAAAGTATGGCTTTGGGTTGCACAACAGGTAATTGTCTGGGTGTTCAAACTTAAATGAGCTCAGAGTTCAAAATTGATTGGGTAGGGTGCGGAAGTAATGACATAGCCTTCATTACATATACTACCATGTATATCACAAAAAGGTTTACAGTATTCGTTACCTTCTGCTCAATGTAAGGCTGTTAATGGGTCCATACCCACCTAGACACCCAGTAATGGTCTAAATAGGTGCTAACTCCTTGTTCCACTAAGCTATTTGGAGCCTTTTCTTGTTTTGTCCTCATCCAAATTTTTTTCGCGTTTGTTAGTTTTGCACTTAATTTTTGTGGATTATTGATTCGTCTCGTCAAGACGAATCAAAAAAGTAAATTCTTTTTACTTCTACCCAAATATTTTTGGAAATATCCAAGATAAAGTCCAAAAGTCATAATTTTTTTACTTTTCCGATTCATCTTGACGAGATGAATCAATAATCCACAAAAGTTAGGCGCAAAACTAACAAACGCAATTTTTTTTTAATAAGGACAAAACAAGAAAAAGCCCCAAAAAGCTTAGTGGAACAAGGTATGTAGCTTTGGCCTCTTCAAACTAAGCGAACTACTCTTTTTGATACAATATTCCCCATGTTAGCTGAGTTTTGACAGTACGGATGCCTTAATAAAGCACAGGGATGTTACAATATCCAAGTAAAAGAGCAATTTAGAAGGAATAAATGGATTGGAAGTTGACATCCATCATCTCAAGAAGCCATCAACTGACAAATAGCACCCCAACCAGAGTGGAGAAAGAGTTCGGGCATTATTCAATATTTAACCCAACTTGATCCATGAAACTGGATGCAGTGAAATCTTCCAGCTTCTGATCCATTAGCAAATGTTGACTTCTTAATAGAAATGTTTGCAAAATCAAATGTTGAGTTCTTATTAGTACCGTCGAGTTCGCAATATTTTGGACTCTCAAACCAGAGTTTAACATTACGTATAAACAAACACTCCACGTGATGCTAATTTTGTTTCACAAACCATGGGTTGTATGGTTCCGCAGTTGGCACAAAATCAAGGATATTGTAAATCTAGTGCTTGAGTCCAACTCTAGGCAACAAGAATATCAAGAAGTCTAATACTTTCCAAAAAGTATAAATAAAGAGGAAAGAAACAATGTCGCATGACTCCAGAAATTTTTGTAGATGGAGTCTTTCAAAAACTAACATTGTACCAACTTTATGAGAAAATAATCTCACACTAATCATCTCTTAATGAACCACTTTCAACAAATCACAAGCTAAATTAAACTTACCAAATCACAAGTAGAGCACTATTTTTAGAATACTTTATTATTATTTCCCAAAAAATTGCAACATTTGTACTTTTAAAACTGCATTTGATGAGGTTTCATGGTTTGAAAACATAGCGTAATAACTTCATCGTCCAAAGTATCAAACACCCCATTTTCAACATATGTAACCAAATAACCAATCATCCATTGATCCTCAATTAATTCTCAAAACCGACTCCCGACTCTCTACAAACTTTCTTGCCGTAAAAGCTCTTTCTACTAATGTAATCGTGACTGAAAAGGAAAAGGTGTAATTTTGTTTAAGTGGGTCACAAAATCAAGCGAAACTTATTAACCAAGTTAAGAAGAAAGTATTAATGTTCAGAACGCAGTATAGCTTGTTGGGGTACCACTCTAGCGTCGCTTCTTGCAAACATATGACATTCAGCACGGGACCCAGAAGGCAAAATTGGTGGATTGGGTCTCTTTACTCATAAAGTGCTCAAACAAACCATGCAAGAATGGTAGGTTTTGTTACCAGGAGTCCATCTTTCATTCGCTGGAAATGCAGAAGTTCCTCAATTCTAGATGACAGAAGAGATGTACGAACAAGAGGAGAGGCACAGAAGGTTCACCTGCCAGTCCTTATGGAAGAAGCATGTTTGGAAGTACTCTGGAAGGTTAGTTTTCCTTTTGGCAAATAGTCCAGTAACTCAAAATCGGATTTCCAGAAGTAGTCAGAAAGGATGATATGTTTCAAACAGTATTACCAAAATTCAAATCGATACATGGAAAATTCGGGACAAATATATCAGCACAACGTTAGACAGTCGTTCACAGTGCGTGTCGTGAGAAAGCCAACAGAAACGCAATCAGATACAAACAAAACAAAGAAACAAACAAAAAAGGGCATAAGGATTTGGTGTTGTTTAGACTAAATATACAATCCCCCAAACTCATCGGAATCCCAACGACTGCGGATCAAATATAACAGCAATCTTACCACAGATCAAACGAAAATGATATGAATAACCAAAGATATTACAACGGATCGGAAACACAAATATGTAGTGGTGAAGTGGAGAGAGAGAGAGAGACCTTAGTGTCGAGCATGACAGCACAGAGGATGCCGGTGTTGTCCATGGCAGCGCGGAGGTTGTCTAGGGTTTCCTGGTGGTATTCGTGAGATCCGTGTGAGAAATTGAAGCGAGCGACGTTCATACCGGCTCTGAGCAGCTTCTCGACCATCGGAACAGACCTCGACGCGGGCCCCAGAGTACAAACTATCTTGGTCTTGGGCCTCTTGTCAACCACTACTCCTCCGTTGTTCATCTCCATTTCTCACTCAACTGGTTTTCACACAAACAGCACAAGCAAGATGAATCGATCTGATTAATAAATCCTCTCAACACAGACAGACAGACGGACGGAAAAAGATTGAGCGATGGTCAAAGGAGACAGCAAGTGTTTTTTTCGTTTAGGTGATTGTGTAATTGACCGACTAAACCGAATCAAATATCAAATCAAATCAAAGAGGAGAAAGCAACGAACTAAGGAGAAGGAGAAGGAGATGAGGAGGAAAGAGTCTCGTCCGTATCGTATGTGAAAGTAAAGAAAGAATGAAGGTGCTGATGTTTACCGAAAGGAAATTTGGCACCAAACCCCAAGTCAGTCCGACACGTGGTCCGTCCGGTTTTCAATTCCTGCTACTGTTACTCCTCTCTCTCTCTCTCTCTCTCTCTCTAATTCTTCTTCTTTCTTGAGTGACAAGTCAATTGCCCAGAAAGAGAAATCTATTGATTGCGGATGAGGAATTATTCGCATAATCTTTCTATGGGATACTTTTTCCTTTTATATATTCAGGGAGGAGGTGGGATTTTATTAAACATCATGATACTTCCCTTTTGCATAGCAATTCTTTTGCACTAGTAATTTCCGTGAATAAAACGCTCTTATCTTTGTGTAACTCGCATCCCACTAAGGTTATAGTAATAGATTGTTAACGTTGCTGAGTTGGTGCATTTTTTCTGTCTTTTAGGAGTAACTAATTGTGAAAAAATATAAAGTTAGGACTAATGACCACCAAGAAAATGTTGAATTGTTCGTTTTCCCTGGCACCATTTGATAAATATACTGGTTTATAATATGAAAAAGAAACAAATGCTTCACTCATATAGTAGTTGACAAAAAAAATTAGTATATCATTAGTGACTTATTTATTGCGAGAAATTGGGTTTGTGACAAGCTCTAGTGGTAAGGGGGACTAGGATGGGTGGGCTAAAATGAGGTCCCCTAATTAATTAAATCAGATCCCAAGGTCAAGAGGAGGTTTCAGGCCAACCTTTGTTAAATACCAACGGCAATGGCTACCCCTAAGTAGTTTGAGTCTTCATGATTCCAATTATATATAGTCAATGGAAATATAAAAGTCGCAAGTTATTTATTTGAATATGGTTAATACCAATTAAAATTTGATGACCGTGTGACAACGTCTAGGCATTATTGTGACAACGTCTAGGCATTATTAAAGTAGCGTACATTTAAAAACAAGGCATGAATTGGGTCGGAAAAGATATCTGCACCGACGGTTTTCGTAGGGAAACCGTACCGACGGCCACGCGTGGCCATCTCCGGCCACCCGACGGCCGATCCGAGCCGTCCAAAAAAATTTTAAAAAAAAAAACGAGGGGGCCTGTGCAGGAATCAACGGCATCCGATGTGTCTAAAGTGCTTGATCCGAGCACCCTTTTTTCGTGTATATATGTATATTCGCGAATGCCGTTGATTTCCGCACGGGCCCCCTCGTTTTTTTTTTTTTTTAAATTTTTGGACGGCTCGGATCGGCCGTCGGATGGCCGTCGGTACGGTTTCCGTAGCACCACTCACTACTTAGTGCTGTATTGGAAACAAGTAATATAAGTTCAAGAATTTAATAATCATAATCCTTGTGCGTAATCCTGGTCTAAACATTCTCTCTATCTAGAGAGAGATATAGAGAGAGGGAGAGATTCTTTTACTCAAATTCTTGACCCAATTACTATCGGAGTTAATAATCGACAGGGTAAAAACACTCCATCGACTTATGTTTCCCTTGACTTTTCACTGTGAAAGTCTCATTTGGTGTGATTTTTAGTTTACTAAGAAAAGAGAGGATTTGGCGGGCAAGTAAAGGTCAGACGTAGCCAGCAGTTCCTTGCATTCATATCCCATCAAAGTGGCCTCTTGTTTTTCCATTTTTTGGTTGAGGGGACAAGTGGTTTCTTTCTTGCCGCTAAGGGAAAAATGACGGCAATTGCTACTGCCTCTACCACTAACACATCATGCCAAAAGCCACTAATCAATAGTTTTGCAACAAAGTTGTGAAAGTTTTAGCGTCCAAAACAAGCATGTTTTAGTGCTTGCTTTTGGTCACAGTAGCCACAAATGCCACAAGCATTACATTCCAGTGGCAAAGGAATATTGTAAGCTTCGCCCCTGCACTTTTCGTAGACAACTTTATTCTGGCAGTTCGCAATTATCAATCTGGCAGTTCGCAATTATCATTGGGAGATCAATCCAAACATGATAAAGACAAAATATACCTACAAATCCACAAGGAACTCATAAATGTCTTTGCCCCCTTTTGAGATGCAAACCCCAAACCTGGTGATTCATCACCATCTGAACCAACTCCAAATGTGGATCAATGGAACGAAAATTACAGTCCCGGGGTATTAGGGGGAAACTGCCGTTTGGATGAGGTTGCTGTATTCTTACTTAGTTGAATAGAAGAAGAAAAATGATGAAAGTTTGAAAAATCAGGTTTTGTCAAGTTTTCTAGTTGTAACCACTTCCATCCCACATTTGAGTGAGAAATTGCTTCTAAGCCTCAACTAACCGTTTTCTCCTTCTCTTTTCCAGCAGGAAGTCTCACCCCACATTTCGCGAAGAGTCTACAGTCGCAATATTAATCGAGCTCCAAACAAAACGTACAAGCAAGGTAACTTCATCGGCCAAGTGCTATGTCTAAACTTAGGCGGATTGTTTAAAGTTCATCATGACCCTGTGGTTGCTGCTTGTTCATCAAGTCCAGTTTCTCTTGCAGTTCCTGTCACAAGTTCATCACAATACACAATACCATTCAAAGTTCTAAAGCAGGCGATAATAGGTTGAAAACCTTCAAGCTGAATAGAAACATGTTACCTTAAGCTTTTCTTCTAGACAAAGAACTGGGGTTGATAGCAATGCCTCATATCTGCCGTGACAAACTTAACATTAGTAGCAAGCGCATGGACTGCACACATGAGAGAGAGAGAGAGAGAGAGAGAGAGAGATTCTTACTCGCAACGGCTTGGTTCATCCACATCAGTCGCTTCATTCTTCAACCCACATCTTAACCTGACCTGAATGATTAGAATGATAAATTAGCATTCGGTGCACTATTCTCCGTATCATTTCCACCAGTAAACAATCATAAAACATAATAACGTGAATTGTTTGAAAAGAAAACAGTCATGACCACAACATATATCAGCACTCAACCAAAACTGAAGGATGTCCACCAACTACATCAGTACTACAGGGAACGTACTTCATAAAAAAAGCCACATCACCCCACAACTGATGGATGTCCACCAACCACACCAGTACTTCGGAACCTGGATGTTTATACCAAACAAACACATGACCTAGTAGACCAAAAAGATGATGTTCAGTACCTTTAAACTTCTATCAGGCCCATTCCAGCATTTATCCCCACTTGAAAATAGCATGGTTTTGTATGAGTCCTCGAACTTATCCCAGTTGCTACATTCAGAAAAAGGAAGGGTACATAACATCAGTAAGCTAATAAAAACTGTAAAACAATGAAAGTGTTGTTGCAGCAAAAGACATCTTGTACGGTGGCTACATGGTAAAACATACGTCACAATCAACACCTTGTTACCTACTTTCCTAGAATTACCAGAAATCGCATGAAATGTATCAAGTAAAATTACGGTTGGCAGTCACACAAGTGACGGTTAAACTTAATGTGTAAAAAGCAAGGGATGTATAGAAATCAGGATGGGACTGCAAATCTGCAGTCTAGAAAGTCATCCCATCTGGCATCTGAACTAGAATCAGCCATTATCCAATGTTTCCCACAGGCAGAACAAAATACAGCCAAGTGACCCCTCAAGTTCATTCTCGAACTGGATCTCCCAAGCTGAAGAAATGTAACCAACTAACATCATTGCATACACAAATCAAAAAGCACCACAGGAGCCTCACACTGGTTTACTGCGAGATTACTTGATCCACCTTGGAGTCCAGCCAAAACTTTTTCAGGTTTCTTAACAAAAGAAAGTAATCCAAAAATAACCAATCTAAGAGAAAAATGGAAGACAGATGCCTACCCCAAGCGAGTTGTGCTGTGGCCCTCCTCCTGGGAAGTTTGTTTGAATGGGCAAATTTTGTAAACGTACCTGAAGCAATATTTGTATTGCCCAAGAAACTAATAAGAGAGGAACTATAATATTCGACAAAATAGTAACCCACAATAAGAAAATACTAGTTCGCAACTTATTCTGCTTGATCTCAAAGCATTTAGAGTAGAATGAATAGAACTCCTTGTCTGGACCTGTAATAATGAATTTTGGGTTCAGATACAGAGCAAAGCGAATAACGACTTACAACCAAGGAGAGCAATACTATTGCAAGCAACTGACTTTCACTTACCAAAATCCTGGTTTAGCTTTTTTGTCAAACTAGATATTCTTGATTGGATCTTAGACAATTTGGAACTGGATTCATCATATTCTTTGCGTACCCGTGCTGCCTCTACAAAAGCCAAACACAACAGAACCCATTCATATGCATGCTGTCATTTCAATCTGAAGAGCTAATGAAAACATTATTGCCTTTGCTACCTGATACATCCACGGGAGTCTGGAACAAATTAACAGCTTGTAGAATGTTGCGCACAGTTTGTTGGATCTTCTCTAACCAAGATGGGCTACTTGAGGTTGTTGTATCTGAACATGCAAAATCGTATTAGAAACTTCAATTGACTACAGCTGCAGAATGAGACAATAAAGAATGGCTTCACATTCGCATGGGAATATTGAAGAAGCAGTTGCAAACCTGGCACATCTAACTCGCCATCTGAGGTGGATTTGTCCAGAGAACTGAAATCATCATGCTTCTCCTCTTCAAAGTCTTCCACATGGTCTTCTTCTTCTTCTTCTTCATCATCCTCATTGTATTTTTGGCTGTCATCCTCGCTTTCTGAATCATATCCTTCATATTCCTCATCATGTGCATCACTTGGTGCGTCCTCAGAGATTTCATGTTTGTCATCGTTCCCAGCATCAACTTCCCCAGTCCACCGGGAAGCAACAAGACGACCTAACTCTTCCTTTGACAGCACCTCAACATTTTCAGATGCGTCTTTTTCCTGAAAAACCACAGAAGGCAAATACCCATCTCAATGAAGTTATTGCTGCTAACTCCTTGGACAAAGTAAAAAGGAAGCCGACTAACTACATACCATCACTTGAAAATCGGAAGAAACGCTACCTGTTAACAGGCATCTTCCAATTTCCAAAGAAGAGACCTTTTCTCGAGGCAAAAGAAATATTCCACAAGCCAGTGTGTTTCAAATATTTCAGAATAATCAGTGTTGAAAATGCAACAGTTGTAAAAAGCAAGAAACAACAGAACTTGGAATATTTGTTGCTGCTTGTAAAATCAAACACAAATTTGCTACACCAAACATTCTCAAATGTGGTATAGCAAGTGTAGGTTCAAGGGTTTTAGGCTTACTTAACGTAAGAGTTAATTCCCAGAAAACTCAATCCAAACATGACGCCTTAAAGAAAATTTGTCAGTGCCCAACAAGAAAGCAAAATTCAGTAGAAAAATGAAATCCATGAATATCTTGGAAAAGTAACAAATTTGCTTCTGCAGAAAAATGGAATTCTAGTATCTTTAGGACTCCAAACAAAAATTGGACCAGTTCTCCAAATTCAGCTGAAATGCAGTAAGAAAAAGATTTGTATTATTCCCAAATATGGCTCCTCAAGTCATTTGAATGAGCCTTTAAACTACGTGAAACAACATTTTTTAAACTAGGAACCTAGTAGATAGGTGAAATGTCTTGATACATTCATGATTCATTTAACAAGGGGATGATGAAAGTAAACAATACATCGTAGGTGTAATCCCTGTAAACGGAGATGCATTATAGACCCCACTGCTACCCGTTTAAGAGCCTTAGTGCCTTACCCAAAAACCAGGCTCATCAGTAATGGCAACAAAGTTTGCTTTCAAGTTTCTATTTACAGTTTTAAGCCTGCTCAAAAAGTGAAACATTCCTCTTTACAAGGTGAAAGTTTCTCTTTCTAGCATACTACATGGTTTCCAGGAATAAATGAAATGCTCAGTAGTTCATGAAGTTGGAAAGCTGAGATAAGTGTGAATTCAAAGGAGGTGAAATTACAAATTGTAATATGGAGCTCGGCAGAGAACCTGTTCCATGGTATATTCAAGAGGGTACCTCAACGTTAATATCAGGACCAGATTCATGCGCAACCGAAGAATCTTCCTCTTTCTTTGCAGCACCCTACAAGGAGATGAAAATATGGACCCAACAACAATCAAAATCTTATGTGTAGAGTGTGACACAACCTCTCCAATAAAACTATTTTTGCAGAAGAATTCACCTCTTGTACTTCATTCGTCAGAAAGTCATCATTTCCGGAACTATCAGCAGATTCTAACTCATGTACAGGGTCAATGGAGTGTTCCTATCAAAGGGGTGAAACGTGAGACCAAAAAGGAGGGCAAATTCTATTGCAATATAATAAATATATTGACTGGAATAGATGCATGCATATAAATGGAACTTAGACAAGTTCCATACACGAGAGGTATTACGATAACATTGAAGTCATATCGTTTTTTTAGCGTTTTTTTGTCTCTTTTTTTTTTCATTAGTCTTATTAAAACATCTACACATACTGAAAAAATAGTAAAATACACTTAAAAATTAGCGTGTCCCCAGTTTGTCGTGTCCTCTATTTGTTGAAAAATTGCATGTCAGCGTGTCCATGTCATGTCCCCCGTCCCTGTTGGTGCTACATGTTTGAAAAGGTTAATGCTCAACCCATTCCATGTCTAACTACCAGGACTTAGAGACTCTATTTTCTTCATAGATTGAACAGATCTCATTTTTTTCGAGGGAGCAAAATTTTGTTTGCTTCCATCTACTTCCCAGAAACACAAGCTGGATTTTGGAAGGTGCGTAGTTTTATTTGCTCCAATCTACTTCCCATATACAAAAGTTGCAGCCATTTCCCAATTGAAAAGGTAGTTGTAAAAAGAGTAAATGTGCAACTACATGTCTAGCATATTTCAGGCATCAAACTGACCAAAAACCAATTTTACCTTGTCTGAAGGAGAGTCCTCCAATAACCCAATATGATCGTCGCTTGTACTTTCGAAAGGCTTTCCTTGACTGGATACTTCCTCTACATCTTTACTTTTCGCCCTGTGAGCTTCCTCAGCTTCTTTCTTTTCATTCTCTTCTTTTTCTTTCTGTAAGCGTTCTTTCTCCTCCGCTTTTTCTATATTTTCCTTATGCTCTGTAACGATGGAACAAAAAGTGCGATGATATGAAAGGGTATGCTTATACTACAGAAAGACACAGAGCGAGAAAGGAAAATAAAAGCAACAAAGAACAAAAAATGAGGAAGAAAAGCCACCCAAAATATAATGATGACTGGCACCAGCAAAGCAGTAGAAGTAAATGGTGAACCAAACAATTCATACTTAGTAAAGCATTTTGAAGGATAACTACCCCGAATTATCAGGACCAAGAAGGTCGTCAACCCAATCTATTTGGTCGACCATTGAACCGCTAAGATGATTTAGTAATGTCACACTAGTCCTCCGATTGGCTTGATGGCTTATAATGCACACTAGAGGTCAAAAGTCACAGCCATGTGTGTGTGTGTTTTGGGCTTCGGCTCCTTCGGTGTTTGGGTTGGCTCCTTGCCAATCAACTATGATGCACGGACACGGATACGGACACGGGGACACGAGAATTCTAAAAAAATAGGGACACGGACACGGCGAGGGACACGTCTCATGTATATTTATTTATTTATATTTGTTTTTCAATTTTTCCCAAGTTTAAATGGCAAAATGTGGACAAAACGAAAAATCTATAGTTCCAATACCATTCAAACAAAACAAGACATCCATAAGTTCAATACAACCCAAATGGAAAATTACAATTTGACCCCTGAAAATTTTTTAAAAAATACAATTTAACCCCCAAGAATTTTAAAAAATTTGCCATTTGACCCCCCCCCCCCCCCCCCAAACCAATTTTGTAAAAAAATACACTTTGTCCCCCGCCATGTCCCCTTCTGTGTCCCCCTGTCCCCAGCCGTGTCCTTCTCAAAAATTTAAATTAAATTATGGGATACGTGTCCCCACCGTGTCCAACAGTGCAATACGTCAACCTCTAGATGTGTCGGTTCTTCATAGCCAATCGAGGTTTTGGGTCTCAGACTGGGCAAAGGATTATTCTTAGCTATGATAGGAATACGATGCCATTCTCCTTGTCCTATTAGTCTTTGTAACAATTTCAAAGATTAATGAAAAAAATTTGCTGTTAAAAAAAAAAAGAAAGAGAGTGGGACCTGGATCAAGAAATTGCTCAACCAATAGGTGTACAAAGGGCGAATCTCATATAAGCACTGTATAGGTGCCGCAATACAGTTACCTATACTAACTGTATGCAGCCTTCAGTTTTATGCACTCTACTTAATTATTATAAAAATTACCAGATTTGGACTATTGCATACTTTCAAGGGAACCCAATTACCTATTTACCTATATAATCGCAATGACAACACTGGCTGGATTCAGCAAACCAAATGATAATGGGTAACTGGATTACAGGGACACTTTTGACTTGTGGGAAGAATCGAAAGCATACCCTTAAGCTGTTGAACCAGCCCTTTAAGTATTTTCTCCTCATTTTTTAGCTTTGATAATTCTGCTTCGTCTTTAGCTAACGCTAGCTTTGCTTGTTCAATTTCGTGCTTTCTCAAAGTTACTCCTTCCTGATAAGTCGCAATCTTTTTCTTCAACTTATCCCGAGCAACTTTTCCAGCCTCCCAACATGTATTTGAGCACTTCACTTTACCATCGTACTCATCACTTCCATCACAGCAATCTGCTCACCAATGGCAGGTCAACAATAAGAATTCACTCACAAAATCTAAGTAATTCCCAGTTACAAACTTACAATATGAAACACTTATGTATAAAGCTTATTCTGACGTTTGTCGCAATTTGGAAGCCAAATCCAAAAGTGTGAAAAACTTCCCAACATTGATTATCGTTTTGACATCCAAGAGGGATACAGAACATTAGGTCAATGTCCTTGTTAATAATATGGCTGGTGAGGTGCTGAACTTCATGCGGACTACGTCTTGGAGTGCCTTGGGTGTTCCATACATCTGTTTATGACTTGTTTCACTGCTAGAGAGGATTCAACATGGTTGAGACTTGAGAGGATAAAGTAGTGTATTAATGTGTGGAAAGAAATAGACAGTACATTGGAAATACTACTACCAAGGAGGTAATTTCTCGATTGTTTAAAATCAAGGCATATGCCAACTTGTAGATTTTTTAGTTACTCATTGTTAGGGTAGATCTCTCTAGGAAGTGTTATGAATAGGTGATGTATAGGGATAGTATTATTTTTCTTCATACTGTATACGCATTGTGCCCCCAGCTTCGTCTGATCTTTATAAAATTCAACTTATCGAAAATCCTTGTTCTACTACAGAGCTGTACTAAGAGAGAACAATGGACGATTTTTTCACTTGACAATGTCCATGCTATTTTAGGAGAGGTACTAGAGTCAAATGTGACCAAGGCAGTTATTACGAGGAAATTTTTTTCCAGACAATCTAAGCATCAAATAAACAGAACAACTAAGGCCAAATTTTAGGTCCAACAAGATAATTTTTGTAGCCAAACCGAACATTCCAATGTAGGAAACAGGATTCCATGGCCCTTTCTCATCTGCCCAAAATTCATGCACAGACAATACTTCCGCTAGCCAATCCACAACCAAAAGAATCTTAGGAATGCTAGATGAGAATGCACACCCTACTTGTTGCATTTCCTTCCATATATAGATGTGGTACCTACAGAATGTCCAGTTACAAATATATATACAGGTCATAATTAAGAGGCCCAGTGCTTCTTCAGGGCAATAAAATAGCATAGTTTTCAGCAGGGGACGCACTTAAAAAGTATCTGTCAAAGGTATCAAAGAACTAATACACACACGACATACAAGCGAACGGTAATTGATGATTCGCCTGAAAAGAGCACAATCGAAAATGATCTCTTACCACATATTCCATCACTGACTTTAGAAGAAAATATAGAAAGTGGAGCATGGCCTGCATTGCGGCAATAAAATTTTCCGTTGGGGCATGCCGATGTTCCTGCAAAATAACAACACAAAACATAAAGGAGAGGAGTTAAAAATCGACATAAAGCAAACATGGACGGTAACAAGAAATGTGGTAATAGATTATAGTAGATACGAAAGTGGAAGAGCAATGGAGGGAGGAGGGAGTGAAAAAGGGCAAGAGACCGGGCTCATCAGTGCCGTCAGGGCAGTCGCAGAAGTCGTCATTGAGCTGAGATTTGGTGAATTTCTTGGATCCATCCTTGCATTTGATAGCCCCCGACGATGATAATGCCTTGTAATAACTCTCATCTGTTCTCATCCACATCACAACAACTAAGAATAATCAAAATTCAACATCATAGACGTGTATTCAATCTTAGGGAACCTACAAGATATGTAAACATATATATATATATATATATATATGCCTGTGTGTGTACCTTCGGGGGGAATCCCAAGCAGAAGCAGGTCTGTGGAGGGAACAGAAGCCGATCTACCGATCAAAGCAGCCCATATCGTACAAAAGAGGGAGAACAATAAGATTAACCTAAGTTGTTTCATCTTCTGCAGGTAAAACTACTAAGTATTTCTTTTTCTTTTCTGTCTGTCTAATTAACAAATGGTGATTGTCACTCAAAAATGCAATTTCGCTCAACTCAACGAATCGGAAACTAATTTAGGAATCAGAATGAAAAGATTCTGAATATTATTACAAGTACAGTACAGTACAATTGATTGAGCTCATTATCGATCGTAGTGGGAGGGAGCTACTGCGAAGCGAACCAAGGTTTTTTAGGCGGATATGAGCGAGTTGAATTCGCAGAAAATGGAAAACGATTTTCCTTTTCTTTTTTCTTTTTTTTTCAGCTTTCCATTTATAGAGTACCCAGGCTGGGCTTAGAACTTGGAGAAGACCCAACCCAACAACAGTCAAGTCTGTCCGGCGTTACTATTTTAGATTAGAATTTTAGAACACGCTCGCTCCGGGCCTCACAAACAGCCCATAGCGTCTCCACTAGGCTAGGCAGCCGCTGGAATGGAACCCCTTTGATTTGCAATTGCAATTCTAGGAAATTGATTTTTTCACTTTCCTCTTCTTCTTTTTTAATGTCATTCTCTTTTTTCATAAAATAAATTATTTAATTAAGACATAAAGGGAAGTGACATTAACAAAAATTGAAAGTGGCAAAATCACTCAACTTCTTTCCGGGCTTCTTAATTAATAGTTTCAACGAGTTATATAAACAAAAGGAATCGAATGATAATTATCAAACCCGTTTGTTTATATTTTACAAATAGTTGAGACTATTAATTATGGCAGGCCAGGTTATAGTAATATTGATTGGACTTGGGCGTGCGCGCCAAAGTTCCGTCCTTGTTATTATTATATATAATGAAAGTCCGGCCCGAATGTTCACATACCCTAAGTATATTATCTATATCTATATGGGAAAATGACGGCTCATGATGTATTTTGATAATTAATACCCGTCAAGAACAAGCTAAAAACATTTGTTAATGCTGAAAATGTCCTTGGCGGGTATTAATTATCAAAACACGTCATTAGCCGTCATTTTCCCTATTATCATTGTCGCAAATAAATACCATGCGACCCTTATATATAGCACATTACACACCAAAGCTCACTCTCCAGAGTTATAATAGATAGTAGCCCCATTTTGCGGTGGTGTGCATCCTTGGCATCCAACTGTCGACGCTCGGGAAACATGACGGTATTCTTCTTCCACTCATCATCTCTTTAAGACTTCATGCATGTGTATGCTGGTTGTGACCCTATATATTTCAGCGCACAAAAACAAGCAAACAACCACTTATGGCTATGGCTACGGTTCATTCATTCCTTATTCCCCGTCGTCTTTTGTATTATTATGGGCATCATCAATTTAATTATACACACTCAAACATATACATACAATTCGTTTTAAGAGCCCCTTTTCATGCATCCAAGGATTCGGTGAGAAAAGAAACAAGGGGCTTGGATCTCTCACAAAATCTCACCACTTTTTTGGTGAGAAAGGAAGAGGAGGGATAGACTCTATTTCAAAAAGGGCATAGTTTCATTGGTCCATTTTGTTTTCTCACCAAAAGTGGTGAGATTTGGCGGGAAATCTACACCTTTTTTCTTTTCTCACCAAAATGATACGTATTTTTGTTGTAATTAGGAGTACAACTCACACTTGTTGGAGACTGGTACTACTGGTGTATTGTTAACTAACCATTGCACGAACGGTCTGATGGTTGGGATGATGACAACCCTAGGGGGGCGTGCTGTGTAGTGTGTTGTGCAATCTCAACCGTCCAAAAGTATTTTGGATTGTCCAGATGCAAATGAGAAAAGTTAAACTCTTCCCCGGAAAAAATTTATTTAAATCTGGATCATTGATTGTTGAGATGGACGGTCCAGATGTTGCGCAGCACACATTGCACAGCACGCCCCCGGGTCCGGGATGACATGATTTTGAGTCTTCTGACTCTGATCGGGACCTTGGTTTGGATGATGATGATGATGATCAAGATCATGATTGTAACGTTGGTTGGGAATGGGAAATGGATTTAGCCATTGCCAAGGATGATAAGGAATCGCTGATCTCCTTGAAAAGAAGTCCGCATGCAAGACATGACAAGAAGTGGTATGTACTACCCATACTCTGGGACAAGATCCGCTTTGAAGATGCCGTCCACTGTGCCACTACAGTGTTCGAAGAGAAGTTGGACAAAACAGCTCATGTTGATAGGCCGGGTCTTAGGGGAGCCTATCCGTTGCATCATGCGGCCAATGCGTTAGCTCCTCGAGTAATTCAGTTATTTCTTAGACATATATGGAGCTCGAACTAATATCAGACTCTATGACGAACACGATATGAAGGAGCACTGTATTGCACCTGAACGTGAACGTGATATGGAGGAGCTAAAGGGAATGCTCCCACTGAATATTGCACTTGATAGCGCAAGGTGAAAAAAAAAAAAAAAAATAGAAGAAGAAGAAGAAGAAATTTACTACTGTACATGCACAAAGTCCACAGGTCCTTCCTATATATTTTGACACTGTGTTTTTCTTTCTTTCTGATATCTCCTTTGCATTACATTGTTTTGATTGTGCAGACGAAGATTATGTTGTCACAATATGTACTCTCCAGGACAACCTAGTTTTCAGTTGGTAGTGTCTCTTTGCCTTCCGCTGATGGTTTGTTTTATTTTTCAGAGAATTTTCTTACTCCAAATTACTTAATTTTCTAACCTCAGGCTACTCAATACTTATGTTTAAATTTGAAGTGGATGAAAAGGTTACAATGCTGCTTGTTTTCTCTTCAGTTATTCTAATTGCTTGTCGCAGAAACGGGCTTTGGCTGCTTGTAAGTTGCTTGCTTGGTCCTCCAAGAATGTTAAGAAGGAAGCTTACAATTATGCCACGGAAGGGAAGCTTGTTGAGTTGGCAATTGTGGCTCAAAAAAAGGTTTTCAAACCCTTCCCAAAAGTTATGGTGCCGGCATAGATGGAAGAATGACGATCCTCCAATGCCTTAAAAATCAAATCTTGTCACTAGTTGATGAGGAGATGAATTTAATGGCAAAATTTGAACATGAGAAGGTAACACAGATTCAAAGTAGGATAATGGCTATGAGGTCGACTGCAATGTTGCTTCAAGTTTGTGAGAGTATCTGCAGTACCAGCAGCTTGTTGATGTATGCATTTTAATACCTGTTCCCCACTTTGTCTAATTTTCTGCAGTCACATGATCAGTTACATGGTTGCATACTTGCATTTGCCAAAAGAGTGTGCATATACCGATGTCAAAAACATATATATCAAAAGATAACATGGCATGACATGACACAAGATCTTTGTTGGCATAGTGCTGTGATTGGTTCATGTTCCGGGGAAGACTTGCCCAGCAACTTTTGAAGTGGCCGTAGCACCAAGCCAATTGTCTAAGTGACTTGCGTATGCATTCACATATTTAAATGTACATGTTTGTGTATTTATGTACAATCCAGATCCCATAAGGGACTAAAGTCTAAATGGACCAAAGATTAACTTTGGTCAATTGACAATAAGAAAGTAACAGTCTGGGAGCCATTAACTTTTATCGGGTCCAACACATTCCGAATCCCTTTTTTCTTTTTTCTGTTGTTTTCTTTTCAAAATTGATACAAAACGCCTCTTAGAGTGCTTGGTGTGAAAATATCTTGCACCCATGGATTTTTGTAGTTCATGGGGTGATAGAAGATTTGACGGGACACATTCGTAGTCAACATGTCCTGAACCCTTGTTTCGTTTTCTTTTACTTCTTTTGGGGGTAAAAGATGTCAAAATATTTCTTCTAAGGCCAATGTAACATGTAGCAATAAACTATCTATCACCATTTTTGGTATCATTGTATGAGTTGGACTCCGTGGTTGCAAATATAATGTTTTTTTTTTTTTTCATTTTTTCATGTGCAAATAAAGTTCTGGGTTTAAACTAAGAGGCTCTTGCCCACACATCTACTCTACTCTGTTTAAGATTTGTAGGTCGATTTTGTGAATGTGAAACGAGAAGGTAAGATTTTTGAACGATCCTTTATGGTTCGTGGAGTTTGGACCCACAGCTTTTGTGGTGAAGGCAAATCATACAAATGTCTTCCCAAATTAAGACGATATAGCTTTTATTGTGGGGGATCTTAGCTTCCTATTGGAGATGAATGCTCATGTTTGTGAGTATGTGTCTGCTCAGACACAAACACACATCTATAAGATTCATGCAGGAATGCAGATCTGACATATTGTTTGATCAAGTAATATTTTGTGTTCCATTATGGGTGCAGAGAGAACAAGTGGAGAAAGATGTTGCTTGAAGGCTTCAAGAAGGAGGAGTTACATTGAAGGACGGAGACATTGCTTTTAGCATTAGAGACTGGTTTGGAAACACAGTTTTTCAGTGTCTTTCTTCTGGATTGTTGCACTTCTTCTATGTCTGCACATTCATTGATCAATCTCTGTTGGGCTTTAGTAATTAGTTCATTATCATGTCTTTAGTGCCCAAAGAAGGTTTATAACTCTTTATTGTTTCGGTTGGCAGTGTGAATTCGAGCAAAACTGTCAGGACACCTGCCAAGTACTTCGACCATCCATCTGGTGATTTCTTTGACAGTAATTGAACATATTTTCCTACTCCTTTCTTTGATTATATGAAGAAGTGAAAATAGCATCGAAGCTACTTGCTAGGAATCTTGTTCCTTGGATACTTTGCCCTATTTTTTTTCCCAGACCAATATGTTTTGTGCTATTATCAACTGCCTTTCTGACCGTTTCTTTCATGTACCTAATGTCTTCCTGTTTTAGTGTCATTGTTTGCACTATACGGTGATTTATTCATATTCTTATGGAATAACTTGATTTTAATGGAGTTTGTATGAAGCTAGCGATCCTTTTTTCCGCCATGTATGATGGGCCGATGGACTAAGAAATGAGTTTTAAATATGTGCTTTATTCGTTCAATTTTCGAAAACATTTTCTTATTATAATCTGTAAAATCTTGTGGCTCTTGTCTGAGCAGAATCGAGATGGCCCTTGGTGGCCGGTCAAAACTACGATAAGGTCAATTCTTACAGATCAAGTCTCTCGGTATTCGACAATTGTGGATATTCGAGGGAAGAAGCAAACTAAACCAATATCAAGGGAGATTCTTGCAAAATTTGCATTGACGATCCAGAGGGGGATAAGAACTCTTTGAGGATCCTTTTTTGGAGGTATCACTGATTTACTTTCTGGGTATGGCCTATGTTGATCAGTAACAATGCTTATGTCGTTGACTTGCCTGCAGATATGAAGATTTCCAAGACCTTTGGGGTTGCTTATTTGTATTGATTCCATGATGAGGAGCCGCTTTATCCAGACTTGAATTCGAGGTCTTGTTGCATCGACAAATCCAGGCGAAGAGTTTTCTTGAAAGTCCCAACTTTACCGGAGTCGAGTCCGAAAACCCTTTCTTTTTTTTTTTGAACAGCCCGAAAACCCTTGTTCAATTGGAAATAGCTAAACAAGGACTCATTGCTTACCATTGCTTACAACTTACCAGCAACGATGGAGAGTAGATTATGGCGATTTCCACAGTCTGCCCTCAATTACGTGCCCAATTACATGTTTTTGGAGTTTTAGGAAGGATTTGTTTTGCCGATTACTCAGTCAAAACCAATCTGAGGCTAGATTTTTTTCTGGCATGTTTGATTTTATTCTAGTTTCCAGAAGTTGTTTTCTTCATTACTTTCCATTGCTTAACTACTTTTATAATTTCCTTTATTTTCTTAACAGTTAGCAATAGCAATCAAGTAGCCTAATTGAGTGTTCCCTTTCTCGTATTAGGGTTTGGTTTGATGGGTTTGGCGTTATTACCATGGATAATTCAATGTTTGCTAGTGAGTTGAGTGTTTACCGGCAACTGTACTAGCCTTCTCCTGCGTGCCACAAAAACATATTGCTTCTTTTCTGAATGGGGTCTCTAGATAGTAATATGTATTATTCGAAAACTAAGAGCATGTCTACAACCCAATTGAAATTTAATATTTAGCCATTTTGAATAGCCAGATATAGACAATGTGTGTATCCTCGAGTTCTAGCACACTTATAACTTATCAAGCAACAAACAACCATAAGCATCACAGAAACACATTCACTATGCTACACACCGGCTTGCATATGCACGAGAAATAATTATTTCACTAAAGTTATAGAATTGAAAGGCCAAAATAAGATCATTTTTACCATCACTTAAAAGAACATGTTCCTGCAATAGAGTTTGCAAAAACTTGGGGTAAAACTTGAAGCAGTTTTTAGATAAAAAGCTCATATTTTACAACTTAAACTTTGTTTCGGAGAGAATGCACAAACTTAACGTAAGCATTATCTGCAAACCGGGCTATAGTCTACTTAAGAACCATACCAGGAAGGTTACAACACCTAGTAATAATAATTATAAAAGCACTCTGTAAGAAGTATAACTTATAGTGTGGGAGCTCTCTTCATACAGCAGAAACTATAACTCAGCCAAGGCACGATACCGCTAAAACCAACGATACATTGTCTGCGGAAAAAAGTCTATAAGAGTTGCATTTCATTCAGCTGAAAACTGAAATAAAATTCCATTAAAAACCCTTTCTTTTTACTTTTCCAATTCCATTTTGCATTTTTTTCCCTTAGCTGCTTCAAGGCTAAGTTTAGGGCCCACAACAAAACCATAACAGTAATATACTAATATCAGGCAACGGACATGATGACTTACAAGTTACTTCAATCACTAATATACATACAGAACAAAACCACAGCAGTATGAATTGTGATAGTTGTTGAGAATGGCCAAAATGAACTACAATGACAGACATGAGAATATTCGTTCACTTTCCTGTGACTCACTGCAAAAGTTTAAACAAAAAGGGAATGATAAATTCTGGTGGCAATCAAGATTGTTGAAACAGATTAAGGACATATAGGTAGACCATTCAAAAACTATATGAACAAACAAGAAAATCCAGCATGGAATTTGCAATCCGACGCATTACACCGGATAAAATCATGGGAATCCAATTTTGAACAGCCTACAACAGATGATTACCACCATTCAGGACCAAAACCAGGATACTAAGAGTCCCAACACAAAGAGATCATTCAGTTTGATCCAACTACTTAATCAGCCCAATTAGCTGGCCTAGAACATCAACATCATAGTCACTACAACAAAGCCAAAATGTGTGCACTATAGCAACAATGTCTTGTACCTGGTTCAACATGAGCAATCATGTACTATATCATGCAGGTTCACCACTTTAATGGCCATTGTCATGCTTAATCATGGATAGCAACCTGGCTATTGTCGGGTTCATAATGCCAAAAATTGTTCAACACATGTTAGAGACCAACAGGTCACCTTCTTTTAGTATACGTGCTTCTTCGACACATGGGATAGGACACGAACGGTCCTGGTTGAGACGCTTTGTTAGATCTCTTCTTGTCCAGCATTAGAGGGAAACAACACCATGTGGCAGACATTGAACTCTAAGGTGGCTTCTATTATCCACCAAGGAGATTGGAGATGGCCGAGGCCCAGGACTTGGGTCACCCAGTCTATTATCAGTCACACTTCCTCTGATTTTAAGCCTGCATGTGATATGGAGGATAGTGTAATATGGCTTCCACACCCCATTGGTTGCTATCCAGTCAATTCTGTATGGGAAGCTGTAAGTAACAAGTTCCCTATCCAGCACTGGACAGAGGTGGTCTGGTTTAGCAATTGGCGCAACAAAAGCTGAGAACAACGGACAGACTTTCTAGCTGGGTTATGCGAGCTAATGAAAATTGTGTGCTATGCTCTTATGGTTCTCTTCTGCTATCTGGTTTGCTGTTTGGACAAGGATCCCTAACTCTGGGATTTCATGTAGTCTGACGGACGTTCTGGAATGGTTTAGTATGAATGTCAAAGGCACAGGTTTCCAAAATCTGCTCATGCGATGTGCAATTGCAGCTACAGTGTACTGCATATGGAGAGAGAGAAATCTCATGGAATTTCAGAATAAAGCAACTGTCGTGGATCAGGTGACCAAGGGGAGTTTTTTGAGCTTGGGAGGGGGGTGTAGCTGCCAATTAGAACTTGGCTGATTACATTTTCTATCAGTAGAATAGTATTTTTTGGCTCTGTTTTTTGTATGCGTTTGCTGAGGTTTGGTTTCAGAATATGGGTCTAGTGCAGGAGCTTTTTGGCTGGTTTGGCCATGTCTTGTATTACTAGGGTATGCCCCTTTGAGGTTGTATTCTTTGTTTGGGCTTAATGAATTGAGTTCTTATAACAAATAAAAAATTACCATGTCATGGAATTTTTAGCGGCACTGGCACATATTCCTGTTAACTCTTAACTGAGTTGGATAACAATATAATTTTGTCCTGATCACAGAGCCCGAGTATAGTAGATGAAATTCGCGATAGCCAGAATAGAATTTTCAAATTTAATTTACAGCATTTCCTAACCATACAAATTCAGCTTTATGGTGAAGTGTCGAAACAAAGTACGTTATATAACAAATGATGAAGCATATCACCGAAGAACAGGCCAAGAGAAGTGGATAGTCGTATTTGACCCACAGAATAAGACAAACATGTTTATGTCCTAGGCCTCTTTAGTTGTCATGCTCAAGAGATAACAAAAAAGGTCAATAATGAAATTAAAGAATCTGAAAGTTATGCCCTGATTGAACTAGTTCTTGAAACAATGCTGCCAGACATATTTTTTGTGAAATTACGCAAGCTGCTGACCTCAAGGCCAGCATAATAGAAGGATGAATAGGCAGAGAACAATAACGTAATCATGCATATCTGTAAATCACACTAGATTTACGCAATGGAGATAATTAGAAGAGGTTTCCATGTAAAATCCTATCAAAGTATGTGGTAACAGATAACAAGAACAAGATTGACCCTGAAATGTGATTTTACTACTATACCTTACTATTCACTTATTCTGCAAGACACTGATTATCCTGATCAACCTAGTACCTCAAAGTTTATTCTTGTGAAGGAAATAGGAAAACATGAGACAAAGACAAAACCTAGTTTATTTCTTGACTCTGCGGATCTTCTTAGGTCCCCAAACCTCCAATCTACCGGCAGGACATCCACATGGTGCTCGAAAGATGAGAACAGTGCGACCATTGAGAGGAGCCATCCTTTTCAACTCTGCCTCCAACTCCTTGTGATCTTCCCCAAGTTCCAATGGCTTCATTCCGTAAGCAGTTGTCGGGATTGGCGGCAAGTACTTGACACACTCCTCTGACTCTAGCTGAATATCAAACTCAACCGCCTTGCGTAGCCCCTTACAGTATGGCTTCCCACATTTTCTTGATTGCATATCCAGAAATTCCCATACCGCAATTGTAACAATCACCAAGGTGAACGCCACAATCACACCAACCACATACCAAACGGGTGCATTACTTATCGCCTCCACAAGGATGTAGCAAATTATAGGTAGGACCTCATGAGCAACAAATTTCAGGTAGGGACCGGTCAAGAAGCCCAAGGCTCCAAGAACCAAAAGCAACAGAACCACGTCAATAGCGGCTAAGGGTGAATGCTCGCAAAAGGGGTGGGCTAAAGAATTGGTTTGCTTCTTGTTCGAGACATGGTGGGCACGAGAGTGAAGGTGGGCGTTGTTTCGTTGATAGGAGTTCTGATGCTGCTCGAAAGCTTTGCAAAATTCGATCAAACTACGGCAATCAACCATTGGAAGTCTCATTGGATTGATTTTTTCACGAGTACGGTAGAACACCCTCTAATATCCACAAAAAAACAGACAACTTGATCCCCAGTCAATCAGCTACAAACATGTACAAGACTAAACCTTCAAATCAGATTTACAGATATTTGTCAAAATTCAGCTGATGCCAAATAGGACTTGATTCACGATCAACTGACAAAATCCAACAAACTCGACACCCTGGAAAGTACTAGTTGATAAGGCTATCCTGCCAAACTAGCAAAGCTAATCGATCGGAATAAGTGTAGAAGAATAGATAGGGAAGTGAAGATCCAGAGCAAAAGGATGGGTAGATGCTATCGATGAAATTCCAGCAAATCAAATCGAGGCAACAAATCTAGAAGAGAAATCTGTTTGTTACTATGAGATGTGGAGAATTCATTCATTCATTCAAGCGTATCTGAATAAGACGATATACCTTGTTGAACCGCCTGAACGATTTTGCATCGGTTAAATGAAATTGAGGTACTAGCTGCAATCGATCGGTCAGAAGTCCTGAAATTGGCCCAAAAAAACAGATCAATTATTATTCTTCGTAACACTGAGGAAGAATTGTCCAGAGAAGTGAAGGGGGGTGGGGGAGTAAAAGAAGAAGGCGTCAAAAGTGATACGTAACTGAAGGGGAATTGAATAAATTGGAAAATTCAACGTAACTGAAGGAGGAGGAGGAGGAGGAGGTCTGAAGGTGAAGGTCTCTACTACTAATGGATACATACATGTAGATAGATACGTACAAGAAAGAGATGACGCTAGCATTTCCCTAGTAAACGGTGCATTTTTTTCTACCAAATTGTTTTTGTTTTTCATTTGCTTTGCGAACCGAATTTGCCGATTCAACGCCCCATCTGACAGTGACTCTCAATCTCGCCGACCCACGTAGTTCTCTCTCTCTCTCTCTCTCTCTCTCCTCTCTCTCTCTCTCTCGTGCCTTCCGTTTTCTGCAATAATTTACTGTAGTACTACTTTTAATTGGACTGGATCCTCTCCCATGGATCGGATCGGATCGGACGGCCATACTGGGATACTTCATTTTCATAATTCAAACGGTTCATTATTTACACTTCGTTAAGAAAAATCAGCTATGCTAAAGTATTGTGGTAATCGGTTATTTATTGCTATGATTCAAAACATATTTACCTTTATAAAAATAGCTTTCGGTCCGATGGTATAATATTTTAGAAAGCTATTTTTCTCAAGATAAATGTGTTGTGAAAATAAAACGAATGACATCTGATAAATAGTACTATAACTTTTGTACTCTTTTGGCATGGCTAATATGCTTCATAATGTCTTGAAAAGTAAAAATCATAATCATCGAAATCGACCCAAGAAGAACCCGAAAATGGTGTGAATTCAATCGTTCACTATCTTAAAGGGACTCGATATGGCCCAAGAAGATCCATTTCCTCCTTAATTATAGGGTATTATTCCAGGTCCATGGGCTATCATTTATCAAATCTCAGTTGTTTCAATAGCAATTGATGATAGAAGATCATAAATTGTGTCTTTTGCACAACTCAAAGTATCCGGATCAACTTATGTATAATTTAATTAATCTCCGAATTTCACGTCCGTTGAGGCTTAATTAAAGTTTTGAACTAATAGCACGAAGGAGATTTCAAACCTAACATATATATAGTTGTAAAAAAAGGAAACAAACCGTTTAATCTCAATTATTAACCATCACACCAGCTCCACGTGGATGACTAGAATTGTGTTTTGACATGGTCCATTCAAGATATGATGATACTGCGAATTAAATTATCGGGGAATGCTCATTATCTTAATTATCATAAGTTTGATCAAAATAATAATTCTTTAGTGAAAATTAAGATACTTAATTAAAAAATTTGATCCGAATTGATAAAACATTTAATAGTCAAATGTAAAGAATTAACGTATTCCAGACTTAAGCTTTATACAATTTCGAATCTCACGAAATCTAATTGTAAAAGAATCACCCTGTAAAAGTAGTTTAAACTTGGAGCTCATAAAATCATCACATCATCATATATAAAATCATCTGAAATTCGCAAAGTATTTAAAAATAAGGCTTGTGAATATATATCGCAGAGTTGTTACGGCACTACGACGATGAAGACACTTGGATTGATAAAGAAATCACAACCGTAGTGATTAAATAATTAATATGATCACATGAATCAGAGGGAGATTGGTGTTGCGAGATTATTGCAATCACAATTCAGATTGCCGTCAATATAATGTACTAATTTAAACAATGATGGTGATATACGGCAGTGGACCTTAATTTTCAACTTTTCCAAATGCATTACGTAAGCATTTTTTTTTTTTTTGTTCAACCGATCAGAGTGTTTCAACCAGCTTATGCGTATCTCAACAAATTCACTCCTCGGTCCGGTCACAGGCAGATCATGCACACCAGAATTAGAGAATTTGTAAGAAACTTTTTTCTTTCGTAAGCATTTTTTTAGGTGGTGGAGGACCCCCCACGGTGCGCACAGCTGAAGACTGCAACAATATTGTACCAATTAGTAAAAAAAAAAAAAAACAAAGATAAGATAAAAGAGAGGCCAAATTCCATCCTAACTTTAGACACGGATTATTCAAATCAATCAAATAGTAGGAAAGAGAAACTTTGGCCAAGTCTTCCCCTGAGGCATCATTCCCATTTGGTTTTGCTTCTTATTTTCAATGGTTCATCATTCATGTCACGGGGTGGGAAAGTCTAATTCTACCCAACAGGCCAGGCCAATATGGAAATGTTATTTATTGCAACAGGCCAGGCCAGGCCAACTTTGCTATGCTGGTGTTGCTTATAATAAGACTTTTTGGAGGCTATATATATAGATGATAAAAAATGAAGTTCTGTATAAGGACCAAATTAAGGCCGACTAAAAAAAAACTTGCAGACCTAAAACATAATCTGTACTGCAATATTTAAAAACACAATTTCAATTGGATTTTAACAAATTTACAAACCAACAAAGATGCAAGTGGGTGCAACAAAAATAACAAATCTGCAAACATAACTAGTGATTAGTGCAAATCAATAGATACTTTCCGAGCCAGTGGCTGTGTTATGATTAATATATTTGTACAAGGTACATATATATATATATATATATATATATATATATATATATATATATATATATTTAAGGGCTATATTCATATAATTATTACGTTATTAACAAATAGGGCGTTGACGTAGTTACTCGGGTATGTATAATTGGTAACTGTATTGTTACTTCGATACCCACTCCTATGGAACGCAAATTAGATAGATTCTTGCCTCCGAATGACAGGAACAAATCGAATATTTGAGGGTATGGGTTTAATTTCCATCCAAATTAATGTGAGGCTCCAAGATTTGGTGGGTGAGAAAATTTGAATCTCATGTCTAAGGGAACGCGTTGAGCTACTATATAACTCGTGGTTAATCTTTTAAACCACGTGGTTAAGTCAAGGGTTAAGCAGGTCAGCTGATGTGGATTATTATGAGCATGATGGGTTGTTGTACGCAGCTAAGTACCACACCATGACCACCTCTCCAATATATCACATGATTAGACTAAAAATTAAGCAAGTGATCAGCTGCGCATGAACCATTACACCAGATTTTTAGTGGGGTCCTATATGCATACGTGGGACTTACTATTGGATGGCAATTACATCATTTGTCATTAACAATATGACAAAAATTCGTTCCGGATCAAGTACAATACAAATTGTGGTAACTTGAAGAAGGCATTCAACAAAAAATGATATGTTTAAAAAAAATGCACAGAAAATTATGTTTTGTCATGAGAAAAATACTATCTTTACTAAGCTTAAACAAAGCATAGACCCAATAAAAATGAAAGATAACAAGAATCATATCTCAAGCCAGGTTGTGGAGCAAGCCACCCTAATTGGATCCTTGGAGTTCATTTGATATGTGACAAATGATGTGCCATTCAAGTGCTGTAGCAATACAGTATTATCTTTCGAAACAAAACTATTGCTGGCATTTAATTTGTTCCTTAACTAGTTAATATAGACAATAGACAAAGACTATGAGACATCAAAAAAAGAACTTAAAGGAATAATGGACAAAAAAAAATTGTGAGAGGGCGGAAGTATGTCATTGTCAATTTTAAAAGGATCCAAGTCCGTCATTGTGTAATTTGTAGATCAATTGAAGACGAGGAGGGCATGGGACAATGTTATTGTTTGTTTGTATCCAGTAGGGGAGGTTTGTAGGGGAGGTTTGCGGATTCAGAAATTTGGTACGGATGGGCACTTATTTGTTATGCTCTTAATTGTTTTTCACAATCAAGTCCAATGTTTTTCCTGGTCTTATTCCATATATTTTTAACATGTTAATTTGTTAATCAAATTGAAAAATCGTGTTCTAACATGCAATCTACCTGCGGATAAAAAAAAATGCAATATACCTATGAATTTAAAAATACCAAAAGTATGTAACAATAACCTTAATGTTAATTTAGGAATCAGAAGCCATACCTTACCTTTCAAGAGGACCAATTATAAGCAATAGATTCAACGTGGAAATTGATCAAACTAAAACCTTAATCATAGAGTATTCATCCCAAAAAAAGAAAATCTTTTGTAACAGAAAAATAGATGAAAGATTAATTTTGAGAAAAAAATGGTGAAGCAAGGTAATTTAGGCTAATTTTATTAGTTTTGAGGCTTATGAGAGTTGATGAGTTAGTTATCTCTAACTCCTATGAGCACTACTCAAGTATTCATTTAACTGAAGTATCTCCCTCTCTCTAGAACTGATCAGGCCTAGGGTTTTCTTCAGCCGCCCGGGGGGAGGCGCCGCCTCTCCCCTCCTCTCCTCCCCTTCTATCTTTCTTTTCTCCCATCTCTCCCATCCCGTTTCTCCCCCTCTCTTCCACTATGCGTTCATTTTTGCTCTGTTTTTTCTCATTCTCAAAATCAATCGGTAAGGTAACGAGACAGTGGTGATGGCGGCTTCCGGTGGCGGTGCTAGATTTCATGGATCTCAGCGATTGTTTCTCCTCTAGCCATTTTTGGGAGCCGGAGTGTCGTGCTTCATGGTGGTTGCGCATCAGAGGGTTCGATCGTTTGATGAGATCGGCTTTGGTATGGTCCTCAATCCTAAGTCTTCTCATTCTCATCTCTTTTGTTTTCGACCCCCTACCCTCGTCGTGGCTGCCCCCGCTCTCGACTGTTAGTCTGCCCTTGCATCCTGATCGAAGTTTTCTGTTGGGTCTCCAATTTTGCTTAACGACAAGGGTTATTTCGGGTCTTGATGAAGCGGTCGACGTTGGCTCCCGCTGTGCCGTTGTTGGACAGCCCAATATTCGCCTAACGACATGGTGTGCATCCGCGGTAGATATTGTCATACCTCACACCGGGCTAACACTCTAATGAGCCCAATCCGACGCGAGTGTGCAACATCAACCACCAACCCATTCCTATAATTCAAGTTCTAACAATTAAGTTAATCAACAGTCACTTTATTGATAGCGCAAAATATATCATTCTTACAAACACAGAGGAAGTCTCTGGAAAACTGTTAAACTATACAATGAACTAAATATTAATACAAGCTGCAACTACATCCCCATCTACAATATCTCGTTAAAAACTCGTCAAGCCTCCCCGACACGCTACCCTAAGTGAGGGTACAACCACACGATGATCAACAGTGGATACCTACAACACCTGCAAAATATTGGATTCCAGAATAGAATCCGGGAGTGTTTAAGAGACATGGATGCAATTCCATATTAAATGCACAACTAAAGATAATCTCAACTTGTGAATAGTTTACCGAGAAATTAAAGGCAACATCGGGCACACAACCAATAATTTAAGGCATAATAGCCTTTTGGCATAAAGCCAATCACCGGGCACTAAACCAAAATTTAAGTTCAATTCAATATAGAACAACATCTATGAATCAAACATTCACCTCGTACTCCAAAAGAAAGTACAACTTATGATTTCGGTGCTCCTTGGTTCACCGACTCGTCACCTATCCACAAGCCAAATATTTTAGTATATAAATACTTAAAAGGCTTAACAAGAAGCTCTTGTCTACCTTGTCTTGTCGTTTAGGGTTTGAGTAGATGAGAATGGGATAGATATTCCGTCTGTCTATCTTTGACTAGATGAGAATGGGAAAGATATTCCGTGAAAGGGCAAGAAAAATATGAAGGCTAAATTTGTAATTCTAGGCAATGTTAACAATAGCAAAAAGTAAAAATGGAATGACATTTGTTTTAAAGGGGCCTATTAAAATAGAAATAATATTGTTCACTGGAGAGCTGACTACCTAAGTTCACTGGGACAACGAGGAAGAATGGAGCGAGTAAGAAGGCGTGGGTACTTGGGTGATTATCCAGATGTGCTCACTCAAGTCATCTTGGGGCTGCCTCAAGCTAGCTAGAGTCAGCTGAGAGGTGTTGGTCGACTGTGGAGGGCTTTGTGCGAGAGGGCGATTTCGACGAAAAGCGTCGGAGGCTTATAGTGATGTCCTGAATAGAGAAACAGTACATCTCTCTCTTGTCTCGTCGTTTAGGGTTTGAGTTATTGGTTTTGTCAGCCTCAAGAAGCTCTGGTCCGCCTTCAGGCTCCGATAGCATTTGTAGAAGGTGCTGGTGTGAGGCTGACGAGGCTTTGCACGTTTTTCAATTACCAGACAGATCAGAGCTTCTTGAGGCCGACAAAACCAGCAACTCAAACCCTAAACGACGAAACAAGAGAGAGAAAGAGAGAGAGATGTATCGTTTCTCCGTTCAGGAGCATCTTTGTAAGCCTCTGACGTTTTTCGTCGAAGATCGCCCTCTCGCACAAAGCCTTCCATAGTTGACCAACACTCCTCAGCTGACTCTGGCTAGCTTGAGGTAGCCCCGAAATGATTTGAGCTAGTAGATTTGGATAATCACCCAATTACCCACACCTTCTTACTCGCTCCATTATTTCTCCTTCTAATGAACTTTGGTACTCAGCTCTCTAGTGAATAGTAGTATTTCTATTTTAATAAGCCCCTTTAAAGCAGATGTCGTTCCATTTTTATTTTTTGCTATTGTTAACATTGCTTGGAATTACAAATTTAGCCTTCATATTTTCCTGCCTTTTCACGTAATATCTTTCCCATTCTCATCTAGTCAAAGATAGACGGTATTTACCGTTTTAGGTCCAATTTTCTTTCGTTTAGGTTTAGAAATAGAGACCTTAGCAAGACACCCCCACACTCTTAAATTTTTTATCCTTGGTCTTAATAGGATAAACAAAACAATACTGAGAGTAATCCTCTATAAACGTAATAAAATATTTATTTCCAACTCTAGTAGGAGGCCTATTTGAGTCACACACATCACTGTGTATTAGCTCTAGGAGTTGAGTGGATCTAACTACTTCTTTATGGGGTTTTCTAGTTTGTTTAGCCGACACACAAACTTCACACTTGTGCTTGTAATCTACAAGAGATCTAGAAATAAGATCAAGATCCATCATCCTTTTAATCTTCTTTACACTCACGTGTCCTCGCCTACCATGCCCCATGATTTGAGACTCAATATTCATAATGCGTGGAGAAAATTCACTAGCTTCAAAACAAACATTTAACTTAGAAAATTCACTAGTTTTATACTGGGAATTGTAGCTCATGGCATTTTATGCCAGGTTAAGGAGACGCAGTGAAAAGCAAACCATACCAGATGATAGTGTAAAGCTTTTGTTGTGCACCTAGACGGACAAGAGATTTGAATAGTGCCTCTTTTGCGAAGACTCTGTAATCTTAGTCTAGGGTTGTAATCTAAGGCTCGTCTAGTACTTCATTTTATTTTGGGATTGTTCGTATTGTAATTCAAACTTTGAACTTTAGTACTTGTTCTGTAAAAGTGAAATGTTCAGTTAAGTTTAAAAAAAAAGTAATATTGCTATATAATGTTCAAAATTTGGGCCGTGACCTTAGTTGCATGGAGCGGGAGCGGAGGCAGGGGAGTGGATGATCATAGCAGTATGGAATGGTGAGACAGAGGAGGGGGAAGGGGAGGAAATGGCTGGTGGAGAGGGAAGGGTAATTTGGAAAGTTCAGAAATATTTGTTAGGTTGTATATAACAAATTGTTATGAGATTTTGGTGTTTTATTTAGCAAATGTTAAATACAGTAAATTGGAAGTTGTATTTAGTCGGCCCCATTAGTAATATACGTACTCCATGTTGTACTTGGGCACAAATATCGGCCGCTTGAGAGCAGATGAGATAAGAAAGGAAGGACAGTAGAGGAGAGCACAAGCACGAACATGGAGGCAGCAAGCTCTGTGCTGCCGAGCTCTTCGAAACCCCACTTGCTTTTCAATTCGTCTAAACCCTCTTCTTCGTCTCCATTCGGGAAATGCCCACTTCTTGGTTTCCTCCCTCAGAGTTTTCGCCCATTTCCCCCAGGCTCCCTTGTTCGTGCTGCTTCTGCTGCTGCTTCACCCCTCTCCCTCGGAGAAGTTGTTGAAAAGCCTACGGACTCACCGTCGCCGCCTACTTCGTCTTCCAAAGAATTTTTCCCCAAAATTGACAAGACTGGGAGGTTTTGCAGTCCCCGTGCCGCCAGAGAGCTCGCTCTGTATATACATACTTCTCTCTCTCTCTCTCTCTCTCTCTCTCTCTCTCTCTCTCTCCATTAGTTTAATTGGAATTATCTACTTTTCCACTAACCTAGTTCTCTTTCTCTGATTGCCTTCGTGTTAATTTGATATCAGGTCAATCCTTTATGCGGCCTGTTTAGAGGGTTCCGACCCGGTTCGCCTATTTGAGAAGCGAATGAATTTCCGAAGAGGTTTGTTCCCCCTTCTCATTTACGTGTAACCATATGTAGCTTTATGGTACACTGGGTTTATATGCAATCTGCTATTATTATACAAATAAATAGTTGCATGCGTCTATGGGTGCCTTTGCGAGTATATTTGCTACAGTGTGATATGCGAGTATTTGTTTTGATTCGGATGTGTTTGGCGTCCAGAACCTGGCTACGGGTTTGACAGCACATTGCTAACCAAGTACAATCACATGAGCTTTGGAGGATCCCCTGTCACTGTTGAAACAGCTGAAGAAGCTGAGGAGCTTATGCACATTGATGACAAGGAGTCTGCAATTGGTAAATTATCACCATAACTGCTTAGAATTTCTAATCTTATTCTTCGTACCAAGGCTTCTTTTTATCCTATTAGGTATATGCGTGAAGGAGACTTGTTTAAGAACTGTGACGGGAACTGTGACCAACATGTATTATAAATTATCGTATAAATTATCTATTAGTATCCGTTTCATACAGAAAACAAGGAGATGAACTAGTTTATTAGGTGCTCCTTCACCAGGTTTAAGAGAAAAGGATCGATTGTGAGTTGTAGCTTTCCATTACCCTATCCCTTTCATACAGATGGCAGACAAGAAATGGAGAAGATATATAGTTCATCTTTTTATTCATCACTTCTGTTGGTCCCTTCTTTCAGTTTACTCATTTTCCAGCTCCATCTTCTTTGTGCTCTATTGATCTCACAAACTCACTTTAACATTGTTAGAATGCACTCTTGCCTCTTGGACATACACATACACCAATCCTACCAAGATTTTCCCCCTACATATCAGTGGTTAGAACTGCGTCATGCCACCCATGGTCCACACAAATAACGTCGCTTTTTAAGGATATTAGTACATTGTATGTATTTAGATACTCTCCTTTCGAATAGAGCCCTGAAGAAAGACTCAGTTGAGAATAAATCCTTTTGGCAACGACCCAAGGCCCAAACCTCACATCGACGACTTCAAATTGCTAACGAAGGAAGTCGTTGGTTCCAAATAGTAGTTAATACAGAAGTGATTGAAAAAAGTCAATCCCCATTTCCTGCATTGGACACTTCATATTTGTTCAATCCTTGCGAACTACTGCCTCTAGTTGTCATCAAATTGCTAGTGGAGAGCTGGGTTACATTTGCCACAAAAAAAAAATACTAGAAAGGTCTACAAAGGAGAATGATATCTTATGACTCCCCTCCCACCTTAAGGGAAAGAGCAGGTTCAAGTTCAGGTTGCAACATGAGTGTTGTGGGATTACTTGACAAATATACAGATGCTCACAAACGTACACCTAATGTTGAAGTTGACCAGATGGTTCTTGGAATCACGCTTCATTCTGTTCATTTTGTTCCTCTGTCCTTTTCTTGTTTATGTATATTGCTTTGCTTATCTGCACCTAAGGAGTTTGCCTTTATCAGTTAATAAAGTTGGATATTCTGGAAAAAACGAAAACTTTCTGTGACACTAGTTAGCTGACGCCATTCAGATCTTTTGTCTACTCTTCTGAAGCTTTTTCTAATGTAGATGTGGCCAATTTAGGCCTTCCCTAGGCCACTGATGAACCTTCAACTATACGGTTAATCATTGGAAGTTAAAGATTGGGGTTCAAGAATGAGATAAAGATCCACACTAGAGATTTGAGGCTATCTTTCCACTAAAAGAAATGGAAAGACAGTTGTGCTTAGACAAACTGATTAAGAGTATACGTTTCAGACTGAACGGGAAACTATGGACAATTAATTGATGTTTACCGGACATTCCTGGATATTGTAGCTTGCTAAGGAGCTCATTAGTTTTGGCATTAGTAAGGCATGAGAGTTTGAGGTGGTAAGGAATTCTTGTTTTGACCTGGGATGCGCATTTGCAGTTTTATCTTTCAATTTGTGCTATTTTTAAAGTCCTTCCGTGGAAAATACCATGCTGTACCTTGCTGGGGACACTCAGCGGCTTGTGTCATATTTCCCGTTTAAGATGCACAACTTTGAGTCTTGCAGACTACCTATCAGCAGAAACTATTATGCTCTTTTTATGGTGCTCCTTAAGTTTCCTTTGGGTACTGGCATTTGTACGTGAAATATCTCCTAGCCTCAAAAAGATCTCTGATGCCTTTTCCCCCTCAACTGCGTATTTTCTGATATTTTCGACATGCGAGATAAATTATGGAAGTACAATTTGTTATGCACTTCACTGTATTGCAGAGGCAGAGGTACTTACAGCTCCTCCAAAGTTGGTATACAGCAAACTAATTTTGCGGTGAGCCCCTTAAAAGAAGATATTAGTAATCGTTTTGATGCTTTAATTGTTTTTTGCAGCAAGTCATGTGTGGGCATTCATGTAGAGAGATAGAACTAATTTCATTCTGCTCCTCATCGCAGCTTTACAAGGAGACTTCTAGTAGCAGTCGTGGAAAAGTGGAATAGTCATGTCCTTGTTATTGAGAAAGTTGCCCCAGATAATTGGAAGGTTTGTTATGCAATTCACTGTAGAGGATCGTGATTTGTAGGTACTACTTGTCTACTACTATAGCTATGTTACTCAGAACCATAGGTATGTCTTTCTGAGGCGGATAGTTTTATTCATTTTACCTCTCCATAACATGGAATATATTACAAATCGATGCATAGATTTCTTTGTTTTCGATTTTTATTTTTGGTTTTCCCTCTAGACATACCATTGGTTTCATGACTATGCTTCATTCTATGTAGCACCGACACTTCGCTGAAAGCGAAGTGTTGGTGTCGGACACTGACCCACTCCGGACACGCTTCGGACACGTGTCCGACACTTAAATCTCAAAGTGTCCTAATTTTTCCCCAGTATTTGGGGTTGGACACTCTCCTGACAAGGACACGCAAAGGACACTTCAGGACACTTTAAGGACAATCATTAAAGTGTGCCGAAGAGTGTCCAACCCCTAAACATTGGAAAAAAATCAAGACATTACGAGATTAAGGGCTTGTTCGTTTGGGGTACTCAAAACCCCTGCGCATAGTCTTCAATAAATTTTCTCTCTCTCTCTCTCTCCCACTCATTACATTTTAAAACCTCCCTCAAAACCCAAACCAAACAAGCCCTAAGAGTTGGATACGTGTCGGTCACCGGTACGTTGCTTCCGGCAAAGTGCCGATGCTACGTAGAATTTGTATATATGTACATATATACACACATGAATTTATTTATACTAGGGTTTGCTCATTACACTTTAAAACCTCCCTCAAAATCCAAACCGAACAAGCCCTAAGAGTCGGATACGTGTCGGACACCGGTACGTTGCTTCCAGCAAAGTGCCGATGCTACGTAGAATTTGTATATATGTACATATATACACACATGAATTTATTTATACTAGGGTTTGCCTGTGCCTGAAGGCACGGCGCAATGTGTTTTGAACACAACTAAAATGAATTCCAAAACTATTGACCACCCAAGCTAACAAAACTGATTTATACAGGAAGATTTTTTCTTAAATTAGGTTCAAACAGAGTTTCTTCTAGGGCTGTGAATTTAAAGGCCCCGCTTTGTATGAAAATTACAAACACAAAGAAGATGAAGGTGTAGTTTAAAGATGCTCCACATTTTGGTATTCAAGTCCCGTTAGTCTTTTCTCAACTGTACAAAGCTACCAAAAGAAAGCGAAAAGATACCCATGAATTTTTCCTTCCATTGCCTACATGTGTTGTCTTCCCTTTCCTAGCCATTGTTTCTTTTCTTGGCATTTTCGGTTAAGAAATACATAAAATGTATTAAGGGTACTAAATGCATATACGGATGACATTGTGGTCCCGCTCATCACGGATTATAATTCAGATATTTCTGTCTCAGAGTGGTTGAATGTCTCGGAGTGGTTGAATCTGCACGTCCAAAGTCAATTGAGAAATGTAAAAAAAAAAAAAAAACATGGTTCAAAGACTATAAACATTGTTTTTTAAAAAATGTAAGGGTTATACCAGTGCATTCTCGTTTCTCATGGGATAGGTTGCCTTTTCTTTCCCTTTGAGCTAGACTTTAGATGTCAACAAATAACGGGTGTCCAAGTCTCGGATTAGGGTGGTTGTTGGGTGCTGATGGGATAGAATACATAAAACCATCCTAGAGTTTATAAACCCAACAAAACCAACCCGCCCTACGAAGCCTCTCAATTCCTAGCAAGACCAACCCACGTTACAATGCCTCCCAATTTATCAAACCCAATAGATTATGTCAAAGACAAAATAATTTAAATGCAATGCAAAGAAAGGAGAGCAACTTGGATTAAACATTCTTACAAACACCTTGAGTGCAATATACAATTCTCATAGTCCCTATTCCCGAAGGCCTAAAAAAATTACTAAGGTACAATTCCTAGAATAAAAAATAACTAAAAGAAAGAAAAAAAAACTTGACAGAGGGAGAATACCTGGAATTAAAAAAAGGAATGATAAAAGTTCGGTCAAAGGCTTTCTTTCACTTTTGGACTACAAATTAGGGAAGCGGTTATCTGCTGCGGGCGAGAGGGAGACGGAGAAGGGGAGAGAGAGGTGGAAACCAAAAGGCGAGGGTGGGAAGGAGAGAGGCCGTCCTTTGGATTTTGGGTGAGGTAGACATGTGTTTGAGAGAGAGAGAGAGAGAGAGCGCGGGGGGGGGGGGGGGGGGGGGGGGGGGGGATTGGTTCAAGTCTGGGGGAGACGTAAAGAGAGAAGACCAAACGTGGGTTTCAAATTTTGAAAACCAAATCTAAATTTTACCAAAATGCCATTTGACCAAACTCTACAGAATTGCCCTAAATCAGTTTGAGATTTACTGAATTGCCATATTTGTTCTCAGCCCTTAGAAATATGTGGGGATAAATTTGGACCCTTGATTTATGTATATAAGTTCAAATAATGAGCTCCCTTATAAGTTCAAATAATGAGCTCCCTTATTATTATTATATATGTGTGTGTGTGTGTGTGTGTGTGTGTGTGTGCATATAAACATGTATGTGTATACATATGTATATATGTATACACCGACGTGTCCCCCCAACATGTCGTGTCCCCTATTTTTTAGAAATTTGCGTGTCTGTGTCATGTCTATGACGTGTCCGTGTCCGTGCTACCATGCTACATAGCTTCATTGTAACTCCTCCCTTCTGGGAACTGATTTGTTCACCAAATGTTGACTCTGCAGCTCTATAATCTCTTCAATTATGTCTTAAAAAGTAATCGCCTTCTTATTTTAGAATTTTGCAGAAGAATGCATCAGGTAGGTTGTTTTTGTTTTTTAATCGGCAGCCTCAGGTAGGCTGTTAAGAAACCTAATTGTCCCCGGCCCATCTTTTTCCTGACCATTTAATTATCTCTGTCACTACGACAGTCACTGAAGGTATAAGTGTCAATTTCATTACCTCCCCGTCAAATTTAGCGGAGCTTCTTCTGGGTCCAGCATGCCATTTCCTTATGAAAACTTAGAACAACCATTTTCGAGTCCATAGATAAACAGTTCTCACATTTATGTTGATAGGACTTGTAGCAGCAATGGAAAGAAAGGTGTCTGTCAGTCTTTGAACGAACGAAAGATAAGATATTATCCAAACTTTGTCCAATCTCAAGCTGGTATTAGATTCCTACATATTTGTAGTGCCATAGTGTGATGCAAAATGGTGATGAAAGAGGGGGAGGGACGAAGCACACAAGGGCTACAGCCCTCATCACGCAAATGCCAAGGCCTTCAACAACTCTCAGTTCTATGAAAAGCCTTTTATCAGACAAATAACCCTAATATAGGAAACAAACAAACCCTGATACTAAACCCCAACACTGAAAGGAAACATGTAATAAGACTCCTAATTTAATCATAATTAACGGGACAGTAGATGTGGAAAACTAAAGGTGGTTAACAAATAAAACTGTAGATAAAGACTTCGCTTGAAAGTTGCGGCACACTTGCATGAATAGAACGCTGCATTCTGCATCACATGTTAGTTTTCTAATGCCCAAAAGATTACGTATTATTCACAGAATGTGCCAGCGGGCAGAATCTTGGAGCTCTCTATTCTTCACTTGGCAATGTCTGAAATAACTGTGCTAGGAACAAGGCATCAAATAGTCATCAATGAGGTTTTTTCTTCTTCCATTTGCATTTCTTTGCGACTACTATTTTCTCCCATGTACATTGTTGTTCCACATGCTGATTATGCCATACTGTGAAGGCTGTGGATATGGCAAAACGCTTCTGCGATGGGACAGCCCCTCGTATAATCAATGGTTGCCTCAGGACGTTCTTCAATGGTCTTGAAGAGGACGGCAAGCTTCTGGGATTACAAAATAAGAGGTCACCGCTTAGGTGAATCTTCCGTTCAGCAAGTGTGTTATAGTAGCGAATTTTGTAGAAGGAATCTCATAGTAAAGAGTTTTTCCTGTGTTTTGTATTGGTTCAAAACCACAAGAAGAGATGTTTCTTTAGGAGGATGAAGGAGTCTTGTTAACAACTAGTGGGGGAAACGGGATTCGGAATCTTTATTCTGGTAAATTAGAGGATAACATGGCATGTGGCGATGTTAATCTTGTACTACTAGTAGTTGGAGGGTTGGACATTATTGGGCATGTTTGTTGTGGGTAATAAAAGAAAAAGTTTAGTAAAGTTTGTGCGCAAAACACTGAAATAAACGAACAGAAAAATCTTACATGGCAGAATATATTTCTCACTTCAATGACGTGAAGGTTATAACCAGGGCTAGTTGTGAGTATTTTGTTTTTAATGATAAGGATAGAATATATTTCACATTTAAAAATGTGAAAGTTGTAGCCAGAGCTAGTTGCGAGTATTATGTTTTTAAAAATAAGGATTTGTCCTTGCATCGATGTCAATGAAAGCACAGTGGACATCTACCTCTCCGGATACAATGGTCAAACTCCACACAGAAACAACACAACAGTTGGACATGTTCGTTGAGGCGATAAAAAAAGTACCATGTTAAAGTTTGTGTGCAAAACACATAAAGAAACAAAAAAGAAACATACAGAAATAGCATCAAAAGTCTGACATGGTAGAATTTATTTCACATCTCAATAACGTGAAAGTTGTAACCATAGTTATTTGTGCTTATTTTTTGAATAAGGATTTGTTCTTGCATCGATGCCAACGAAAGAACAGTAGATATCTAACTCTCCAGAAACAATTCTAGAATATTACGCAAAAACAACACTCCAGTTTGTGTGCCAAACAAATCAATGGTAGCTAATGGCATCTTCTTCTTTGTGGCAAAAAAAAATCTATTTTTTGTGAGACTCTAAATTCGTGAACTTATTCAACTACTGAAATTTCATGCATTTAGAATTTATTTATTTATTGTTAATATTGTATGCATGAATGAGTTAGCAAAAAATTAATGAGTTTAGTAACAATTTAAGAGGATTCATCGTCTTTTTATAGACTCGAACTTCGAGCCTCTCCTTTGACAGTAACGAGGTAAAGAAAACATGTTTAGGGAAGGGGAAGGGTAGTGCAAGTGCAAGACAAGATAAACATGGAGGAATGACACGACCGCAAAGGATCGTTGGTCGTCAATCAAAATGCTACGTAGTACGAGACCTATGCTGGTAAAACTCTTCCTTCCTCCTTTACTAATATGCCCTCCACACGGATCCCACATCCGATGTTAACGAGGTTATTTTGGGAAAGACAGGTAAAGGCAAGTGGGTAAGAGCCACGACACCACCTCACATCCTTCATTCTCTCTCCAGGCCTCTCTCTCCTCACAACCTCAGAACGCCTCTCTCTCCTCCCCCTCCCTCTCAAATCCCTCTCTCTCAAACCCAGCCCTCCTATAAATCTCCCTTCCCATATAAAAGACAACCCTTTTCAAAATCTTACCCGCTCTATTTTCGATTTTTCTCAGTCGTATCACCTACAAATCCACGAGACATCTCCTTCTGAATCTCTTGAGCTACCAAAGAAACCCTAGATTTTGATTTTGACTTAATTATTCCCCATCATAGAAGGTCTGATCTTTCTGTGGATTTCTCTCGCCGATTTCAGATCTTCACTTTCTGTATCATCAGATTTTCTGGTTTTCCTTCTTTCCTCACTTGGGTTTGGGTTCTTGATTTTGATTTGAAAACCTCAAAAGTTTCTTTCATTGTCGATTAAAACCCTTTATCAGAAATTTTCAGAATTTTACTTCAGGTTCACTTACCCCCATACCCTTAGTTCTCTCTCAAACTAGTTTTTGAGTTTTAATCATATACTTGTATACTTACTTTTTCCTTTTATTTTTCTTTGTTGACTTGAGTTTCTGCGCTGGAAGTTCTCAAAATATTGTGGGAAAAACTGGAAACTGGTTTCTTACAGTCGTTTAAATTTGTTTCCTGATACGTTGTTACTTGTTTCGAATGAGATAGGAGCGCTGTTCTCAAATAACCCAATGGCAGATCAACTGTTGGAAGGGAGCCAACCAGTGGATCGTTCCAAGCACCCTTCTGGAATCGTTCCAACTCTCCAGTGAGTCACTTCCCACCAATCCACTCCTCAATCAGTTCTCGTTTCCACGTCATAGAGTGGCACATGATTGGTTTGAGGGGCATACACACATATCAATATCAATATATGTAAAGGGTCTACCCACGCTCCCGCTATTGCAGGGTGTGGGGAAGGGTTGGATTTACCCTGCAAGCGGAGTGTTTCCGTGACTAAAACGTGTGACCACGTGGTCAGATTGGGCAACCTTACAGTTACATCTGTGTGTGTGTTAATTAGAATTGTGGAGTCAAGCCTAAAATATTGGCTTATCTATGTGTATTAAAATTGTAGGCTTCTGTAAATCAACCGAGCTTGTGCATGGTATGTTTTATTTACTCGAGCACATGGTGTTTGTGACGAAAACTAAAATATGTTTAATGACGTAGTCATCTAACTACCAAGGAGGAACAGTTAGCCATAACTTCTGAAAGTTAGTTATATAATTTGTTTTAGCGTTTACATGATGTTGTCTTATCCATTGGGCAGTGAAAGAAAATGACTACATTCTTATGCACTCAAATTCGGACTAGTGATTACTTGTTGAAAGGTTTCATTATGACTTAGATGAATTCCTTGCTAGTTTGGTCTTGCAAGTTTGGAATAGGTGAACTAGCTCCCATCCTTTGAGCAATCATGGAAAGCTTAGTTGGTGATCGAGCACAAACCATCATTGAGAATTTATTTATTGTTGGACATATGTAGTCAAGCCTGTAATAAACAGTAATCTCGCCAGACCCATAGATTAATGATAATTATATGCCGTTGTGATGGTTGTAAAAGTAATTCAATTGGTGTAGCTACCCTGAAAGAAGTTGGTTCCTTGAAAGACAATAAATATCGGAGTTACGCAATGATAATAGTGGTGGTCAACACTTCCTATCTTTGGTGGCCTTTTCTGCATGGGTATTGGTTTAAATGCAAGTGCTGCTATCTCGAAGAAGGCTATTCAATAAAGGGGTATCCTATTGTCTTGATACGCTCAAACTATTGGATACAATCATACAATTGAGCCTTAGTTTTGTAACCTTGTTAAGTTTTGACTTATTTGGGTAACTGAGTTATTGATATTGCATCTGGCTCATGTAATTCTTTAAAAATCACAAAATAGTCTAAACTGATGCAAAGCAGAACACTTCGTAGATTCAGCCAAACTCTTTAAGATTCAGCATGTATAGCATATTTACTTAGACATCACTCCACCATTAAACTAATCACGGCCTCATAATAAGTGAGATATTTCGGTATTAACCCATCTATTGAAGTTAATTATACCACAGAGCACTAGCACAAGAGTAGTTCATTACACGTTCTTGAAACTAATCCTGTCAATAAGGGAGGGCATGAACACCGCAGTTCCAGAATCGGCACCGGAGGGGTGGAGAAAAAAAGGAGCAAAAAATGGTAAAAGGCAGCAGTATTGGAAAAGAGAGATTCAGCAGTTGCAGCATCTGCAGCATAAGGTATGGGAGAGAGGGTGGGATGTAGAAAAATAGAAGAAAGGCAGAAAGAAGTAGAAACAGTCAAGGAGAGGTGCAGCAGGATCAGATGTAGAGAGAACAGATCCAGAGGAGAAAGGAGGGACAGAGAGAAGGGAAGAAAACCAACCGCTAGGGTTTTCTTTCTATTCAGCGCCTGCCTGCAAGTACGAGAGAGCTGTATTTGTTGGAACTTGAGAGAATCCCTACCCTCGCTTGCTGTCACCAACCTATTTGCTAATCTGAACATGAAATAGAAATTCATGCGCTTAGCATGTGACAACTTAACGAAAAATCAAATGTGGACAAACCCCACATGTGAGTTAAAAATGAAAACAGAAAACATTTAAGTATTCTCTATCAAATTAAATATGATGAACTGGAATTACTACATATGCTTGTGAGGTGGATGTTAAACCACTCGTTTCGAACCCCTATAAACCTACCTAAGTGTCTTTTTGTTTGACAGCGGTACTTATGACGCAAAGAAGAGGCCATATAACTTAACTTGGACCATAAATGAGGGCTTCATGTTTTACCCGTTAGGGGTCAAGTTGACACTTCGATAATTGACTGACTCCTGGTGACCATCTACTCGGGTTGAGAGTTTCTATAGTTTGTATTTAGATGCTTGTTGACGCTAAAGAAGCATTTAGCAAGCAAGTAGAGCTGGTTGAAGAAGCTATTTCTAGTGTCAATCCCCTTCGACTCTTCAGTTTCGTTAGAAAAGAGAGTCAATGAGAATGTGAGGTATTGGGTGTTTTGACATTTGTTTGATCGGCTATTGGGTGATTTGGCAAGATTTCCCCATTTGTATGTGATTTGGCAAGATTTTCGTAACCGTGGTTATTGTTTTAATATTGGTGCTGCTTGGTTGGTCAGTTTATTTGCTTTTATTAGTTTGATCATTTCATTGATTACATGCTCCTGATACATGTAAACGTTTCCATCTGGGGGCTCATGTGTCAGTGTTGGTTGTACACTTGTACTAGCATAACAATCATGTATATTGACTTGGAAAATGGGTAATCTCTGGTGCTACTGATGGGTTAATATAAGTTCCTTTATTTGTTATCCTTTGATGATATGTCAGGCATCTATTTCGTGCCCATTCCATGCCATACAATTTGTTAACATGTTTCCCATTTTAGCAATACCTTTTCTCCTTTATCATTGAACCATTGATTTTGATCTTAATAACAAGATATGTTTGTGCATTTAGGAACATTGTGTCAACAGTCAACTTAGACTGCAAGTTGGATCTTAAGGCCATTGCACTTCAAGCTCGAAACGCAGAATACAATCCCAAGGTATGCAGTTAGTGAAATTGGCGTTTGAGTCCTTCAATTTATACTTGGAATACCATCTTGCAAATTTGCCTGAGACTGGATTGAGGGTTGAAGGTTTAAGAAGTTTAGTTGTACTTTATTTATTTGTGGTAGAAGTTATTTTCTGTTTCCTATGTTGCTCAATCTTTGATGATTATTTAAAAATCATTTACTTTTTGCTTTCCTTTTGCAGCGTTTTGCTGCTGTAATTATGAGGATAAGAGAACCAAAAACAACAGCATTAATTTTTGCTTCTGGAAAAATGGTGAGTTCCACATTATTATGGTGATGGATACGGTTGAGTTCCAAATTGTTTGGTGCTTCTAGAATTCTATAAACAATTTGCAAGTGTTTTGTTAGTGGTATTATTTACTTTATGTTCCCTCTTGTTTTGAAAATTGTCTGATTCTTGCCCTGGTGGTGGAATCTTCTCTTTTTGTTTTTGAGCTTTTCACCACATTGTCATCTGAAGTTGGTATAGAGGTTTTCATGTCTGGCGGACAGTGGATTATGGTGTTATTTATTGTAGAGATGCTTTTTGCCTCCTGGATAGTTGAGACTGTTTTAATACTTTAGGATTAATCAAGGTTGATTTCATCTTTAAAAGCCAAGCTAATTTGATATGAACAGGTTATGACATTTGATTGAGACTAAAAGAATCACCATTACAAGTACAACTCTTAGTGTACATCTTCTTATGAATTGTTGTTTGGTGTGTCTTACCTTGCCGTTTATAGTAATTTGTGGTGCCTTATTGAGAAGGGATGGATATCTATGCAAATGGTTTATTTTTGAAAGGGAAGTGAATTCAATTATCTGTGTTTAGAAAATATACTATGACTTCTTGCAGTTATTACATTGTAATGAAGAGGGCGAAAGTTTTGTTGCATTGGAGCTTTCCTGCGTTTCTGGTTGAGTGTCTTGGGTTATGCTCTATTTATACTGAACTTCAGCCCAAAATTTTACGAGCTTGTCCTATCCCAAAAGGATATTGAGATAGGCTCTAAACTTTCCGGCCGAAAATGCAGGATTTTTCTCTTGTGGAGCCCAAGTAATATGTTAGATGCTGTACTTGCAGTCGTGTACCCATTTGATAGCACTGTTTTTCACATAACATCCTCACTATGGGTTTCGGACAGTTAGACACCTTCAAACATATTCATCTGATTTTATTGTTACTTATTTTAGCTGTAGACTTTGGGACATGATAGGGATACTCTTGGCCACAGTAAGACAGAGTGGAAGCATATTAGGACTCATATTGCAATTGTGAAAGGGAGTGATAAATACACCATTGATGCCTAGTTCTCGAATTTTTATCAGCAATTCTTGTTGTATCTTCTTTTTTTTGAACATTTGTTGTATCTTCTTAATGTTAACATTATTGGCGTTTTTTATCCTTAGCCTTACGCTTCTTGTCCGTTGAACTTTTGATATGTGTATAATAGTACTAGGCGTTCGACTTGTCCCCAATGTGTCAATGTCCTATTTTGAGAAATGACTTGTTTCCAACCTGTCCGTATGCATGCTTATTAGCTTACGTGTCATATCCCTAGTCGAAGGTAGTTTTCGAGCACTGTCGTCATCAATTCCAGCAGAAGATACACATGTTCTCTTGGGAGTTGATTAAACTTGTTACTCATAATCTGCTAGGAGATATTGATGAAACGACACTATCAAAAGTGTGATAATAACAATACATGACAGAGAAGCCTAGTCTGAGAAGATTTTGTTTCTTCGCTGGAGGGGATGGGTGTGGCAATGCACATGGAATGAAGACTGCGGTTATTAATTAGCGGTTCTGGTGAGATGGCTTTCGGTGGTACTATTTGGTGACAAATAAGATAGTGTTAGGTCTGTTATTCCAGAAACTCTCAACAAGGTAACACATAATGTAACAAGTGGATATTGTGAAAAAGCTGCATGATAAACCAGAAACATTCATAATTATGCAGTCAGGAGAAAACACCCTATACTATATCCTAGGCGAGCTCAAACTGAGTATGGCCATTTCATCGCAAACCTTCATCTCAATCAAGTGTTCCAGTAGCACAGCCCTTATGGGCATCGGCCACCCAGACTTGGGGTTTGTTGCAATTCCGGTCTTCCCTAAACTTCCATGTTCCAAGTAGCGTATTGCATTTACATGCACAGTCAGCAGCTGTTAAGCAACTGATGTAAACTGCAAAAGTTCGCTGACAGTTTAAATTGAGTAACAGGTTCTTATCACCTACAAATAAGCACGATTTTTGTTACTTTGATCCTTGGAAATAAAATGCACAACTTAATTTGCTTGTGAAGCTTTTTCATCATACTTTTTTGGCAATTGTCTGTCAAAGGTTCACATCGTTCTTTATTGTTTCTATTTGGAAAAGTCCATATTGGCTTGATTCTTTAGAATGAGTGTCCTTTCAAATTGGTTGGCTATCCTTTCTAATGCTTCAGTCCTGATTTATCATGTGACTTCAGGTTTGTACTGGAGCAAAAAGTGAACAGCAGTCAAAATTGGCAGCACGGAAGGTATATAATAAAGCTGTGTTAACTTTAACAATAAACATTGAACTCTTTGGCCGTACAAGGTTCAGAGTAGCATGATGAGCCTTCTATCCTGTCTTCTTTAGTGATAATTGCTTTCTATTAAGGAGGCAGTATGGATGCTTTTTGTTATTTTTCCTTAAGGAGATGCATTGTGATGATGGTGTGTAATTTTTGCTTTGCAGTATGCTCGAATCATACAAAAGCTTGGTTTTCCAGCTAAATTCAAGGTATTTGCTCATCAAAGCATGCACCACAGTCACAATATGGTTGTTCCTTTATCCAACTAGATATTTGATATTTTGATACATTTTACTTTTTTCCTCATAGGATTTCAAGATTCAGAACATAGTTGGCTCATGTGATGTAAAATTTCCAATTAGACTTGAAGGCCTTGCATACTCCCATGGTGCTTTCTCAAGTGTAAGTATTGAGAGCGAGTATTGTACTTAGTACTTGTTGTGTTTGGGTCTTCCCATAAAATTTAGGCCTGCAAATGGAATTGTTTTTGCAATACATGAATAATAACAGGAGTGAGTGTTAAGGTTGTGCAGTAAGTTGAATTTTCACTTTCAGTAGTTTTGTTGTTAGAGCTTGTCCCACATTTGTTAATTACAACCAATGTTCTAAAACAAGGAATTAATCGGCGATTAATCGCTGGCGGGGCCTATCAGATTAGGTCCAACTAAAGATTAATTGCCGATTACTAATTAATATGCACCGATTAATCGCCAATTAATCCGCTCGAAGGTGGCCGACCGCTCGACTTGCGCCTATTGACTTTTAGAACATTGATTATAACCTCCAAAACTATTATATGAGCCTAGGCAGCCTCTTCGCTCATTGCCAAATTGGTTTTAAGTTGAATGCTTTAACAATTGCTAAACTTATTTGCAACTTTGCTGGAAATGTTAATGGTCATGTCATGGTTCGAGTCTTCTCAACTAAGGCAATTTCATCACAATCTTTCTAGTTACAGCACTGATTATGGCTCAGCTTTGTGGATACAGTATGAACCAGAGCTGTTCCCCGGACTGATATATCGGATGAAACAACCGAAAATTGTGCTGCTTATATTTGTTTCTGGGAAAATTGTTCTTACAGGAGCGAAGGTGAGGAGATACCATACCCCAGTTATCGATTTGTTTTGCTGTGCAATGTTTCTGGTTCTGTATGTTATTTTTGCTGTCGATAAATTATGTACTTCTGTGTTTCTCCTTACTCTTTAGGTGAGAGAAGAGACTTATACTGCCTTCGAGAATATATACCCAGTTCTCACCGAGTTCAGAAAAGTTCAGCAATGGTATGGCCATTTACATTACACTAGTGGTCCGAACTTGAATCTTTCGATTAGGGGATTAACTTTCATTGCACTCTACTTTCCCAGCACTCACTGCTTTGGTGTGGGTATGTATGTTTGGATGTAGACTTGAAGTCAGATGCCTTCCCAATTTGCTACCCTACCTTGTTTTTCTTGCTTCATTTTGATCTTTCTGATAGAATGCCATTAGTGCCCCCCACAGTTCCTTGGTTTAGTACAAAGTTAAAAGATGACATGAGTACGTTGGTGGGAGAGTAGAGTTTTGATTTTTTTTCAAGCTCTTCCATTAGGGTATTTTTCAAGCTCCTACATTAGGGTATGCCAACCAACAATATTCAAGAGTTATTGCTGAATCACACAAGGAAGACTGAACAATCGGCTAAATGGATGGTGTTTTGGCAGTTTTAAGAGTCTAGTTATCACTCTGTATTTTTATTCTGACTTGAAGTTTCCAGCTGCATGATAATCTGAATTTGATTAGGACCTTGTATTTATTGCCAACTGTCTAATCTATTTATTAAATTACTGTTAACTTTTCTATACATTGGTCCGAGGCATGTTGTAAGTGGACAAATTAAGGAATATACAAAATGACTGTAAGTCTGTTGGTGTAGACGGGAATACTAGTTATACTACTCGGTGATGTAATTTGGACATATCTTGTTGAAAGGTTAACTAATCTAATTTGTGTATTCAATCTGTGGCAGATTTTTTGGGGATGGGGAACTGACAGTATCTGCAAGAAGTCTTGAGAGTAGTGTTCATGAATTCGACGTTCCGATTGCTGAACCCGGGCTACTGTAAATAGATGAAGGGAAGTTGGCGATCAGTTCGTAACTCATGGCGTTCAAGAAAAACATTGACATGATTAAAATCAGGACCATGGCAATTTATTTGTCGTTTTGTTTTGGATCTCCTGTAGCATCAACTCCGTAGGCTTTTGAAAGCCGCTGCAAACTTGTTTCTCCACAGTCCACAGTACTTGATTTGAACTTCTCTTAGAGCATTTTCAAGGTTATATCAGTTGTTTCATTTGCAGATGCAATAATTGGCCATCCAAGGTGATCGGTGTATAAAACGACAGGAAAAATCCCGTTGTGTTTGTAGTTTTCAATGTGTTTGTAGTGATAAGACCTCGATGTGTTGACATAATCTGCAGCTATTACGTTTTGGGTATTCTAAAAACGAGTATAGTAAGGGCTTTGGTTATTACACTGAAACACTTTTAACATTCATGAACTTGTAAAGAATTTGCTATCGCTTCAGATATTTTAGCTGCTCTTTGCATACTTCTACCAAAATCCTCCTTTTCTCGCCCTTTTTAAGTTCTTTATTGATACTAACTACTCTCTCTAGAAATATATTCATCAAGTTTGTAAGGAAATCATGTTAGATTAAAATCAGTATGCAAGAGAACAGGAGCAGAGCACAAGAAGACCAAGAAAGAGAAACAGGTGGTGGACAGTGATAGCTAGAGTTAATCCCAAGAGTGAAAATTTTCCAAATTGTGAAGGCAGCTGGAGGGAGGAGTGAGTTTTGAGAGCCTGCCTCAATGGGTTTTGAGACCCTCCCCATCATTTTTGGACTGTGGAGGCCCAAGGCCCAACTATGAGGAACGAAATATGGGTTTTGACTCTTGAATCCGATCGTCGATGGATTTTGGGGCTTTTCAACTGCAACAATGTAATTTGCAATTGATCTGGGACCGATCCTGCCATGGAAACAAGCTTACCACTCCAGATTTCATGGACTCTCCACCCACCTCAATGAGTAGATCAATGGGTTATCTCCTTGCAGCTTTTATCTTTGTTTTTGTTTTATGTTGTATTTTGTTTTGTTGTTTTAGTAGTGCTTTGTTTTCATATCAATATAACCGGGATGATCTTTTGCTAGGGAAAAAAAAATGGAATACTAACCTCTATCTCTTCCCGATTCATTGACATATTAAAAACTGATTCCACATTCACTACTCCAACAAGGCAAATGATCTGCGGAAATAAGGTCAAGGTTTGAGACTACTAGTAACATATTATGGCCCCTTGCGCATGCCATCTCATATGCCGAGAAACCAAAATTTATCTAACAAGTGCACTGCATAAGATCATTAGTGTTTTCAAGCAGAATCGTGAATATACTTTTATTGAAGTGAGTACCATACTTTTATTTTGTAGTAACATACAATGTGAAATAAGTTGGTCAGGAGAAACAAAAAGTCGGGAAAGTGCTCTTTTCTTATTCTCTCCCCCCGCTTTTCCATTTCATTATTTCCACCTTTCATCTCTAAGCAAGCATGATTTTTTTGCCATAGGCTGATGGCATTGATGAATCAAATCTGTCACTAGTAATTCACTGTCGATTTGATTGCGTCCAATATCTGCATCCAAAAAGGTAACAGTTCATTTGTTAGCAACAATAGCATAAGCTCTAGTTAATCCAGTGTAAAGCGTTTTGGAAACTCGCAACCTTGTTCTTGGTTGGCATGTAGAAGGGTTCAAAAACAAGAGGAAAAGGAGTGTCCAGACCGCAAATTCTTGCCACTGGAGCTTCTAACTGCAAAAGCAGGTCAAATTAGTTCTCAAGATTAGACAACAGGTAAAGAAATCAACCCATCGAGCACCATCCATATTTTAAACACAGAGCAAGTGCAGCTAATCATACAGCATAGCATGAACTAGAATGCTGCAAGTGGTAGATGGTCCACTTGTGTAGTCTTGTTAAGTAGAATGCAAGTAATCAAAGTTAACAGTAACTGGAAAAATTAGGAATGACCACAAGATGGAAGATTAAGGTTTACACTATTTAATATTCTGCTTTGGTTGTTTTTTTCATAAGCCACCTTACAACACAGAAGAAAACACAAGTTCGTAAAAACAAACACTTCCATCATATTATACATCAGATTTAATGCGCTTGTGGCTTCTATGAATGTTATACGAGTTTCTTTTTAGCTCATTTGGTTAGCCTTTGGATTACAGTACCCTGTGAATACTTATGATTTCTGCATCCTATCCACTACCATCAATATCCACAACTTTGGTTTTGTGCAAATTGTTTCATCAGAGGAACTACACAGTACAGTCCTCTACTTCCATGTCTGCATCTCTTATTTCCTCAGAGTCAGTAATTTGTGGCTCACTTCCATTTTGGCTTCATTCTGTATGATCCCTGATACCCACCAATTTAATTGGTTATGTGCGAACCTGTTGTCATTTCTCGTGATTGACATGTGTTGAAATCATCATAGTTCTCACTCTTCTTAGCGGGTAATTCTTGGTCTAAATCAATTGCTTTAAAATAGTATAATGGAACCATTAAGGGTCAAATTACGATAGCTCATATTGGTCATAATAGGATGAAGTTCTGTATATAACTTGTATATGGTCATTTCTGTATCAACAATTTCTTGGCATTTGAAGTAAACATGAGTGCAAAGTTACTTAGTCTAAACTCCATTTACGTCAAATTTATAAACCATAGCAATGAGCATTTATGGAGGCATCCAAGCTGAGCAATATTTACTGAAAGCTCTCATCCACAAAAAACAAGAAGAAGTGAACGGGAATAAGGATGCAAAATTTTACCCTCAAGAAGCAACGTTCGACAATGGATGCAGAAATTTCAGCGCCAAATCCCCCAGTGACTGGAGCTTCATGACTAATCTGCAAATAAGAGACTAGACAGATCACCTACAGTTGCGGGCACCACTTGTGGGAATCATATTTGGTGATACTTACAAGAAGCCTTCCAGTCTTGCAAACAGAGGCCTCTACTGTTTTCTTGTCCCAAGGTAACAGAGTTTTTAGGTCTATCAGTTCGCAAGAAATCCCTTCCTGCAAACTCTATTGTGTCAAATCACACCAACAATACAACTCAAAGCAAAACTACAAAACGGTGAAACAAAGTTAACACAATGCTGACATATATGAGATTCTGTTGATGGAAATAATATTTTCAGCTGTGGATTTTCACCAGAAATGTATTGTGCATCATTTGAAAGAATTCGAACAACATAAACGAGGGTAAGACAAAAATAATATGAGTATATGTAATTTGAGGGTAAGACAATAGTAATTCTTAGTTTTTTACCACAATCCAAATGATTATACGTGTTAGGCAATTTCAGGCTAACTGATTGTACACTTGAATTAGACAACATAAATAAATCTTCTTCATAAATAATTGCACATTTACCTTTTCAGCCTCAACACAGGCCTGTTCCATGACAGAGAGCTGAGCTCCCCACCCCACCAATGTTATGTCACTACCTTCTCGAATCACCTGATTTTCAAGCATACAATTTCATAAGATACAGTACCCACAATCCACCATAGATCTAAAAATAGCGCACCTCTGCCTCTGATAGAGGCAACATATAATCATGCTCAGGCACCTCTTCCACAGCCAAACGGTAAAGCCACTGGAAATCCAGATATGCAGATCAATCACAATCTTATCTTTTAAAAGTCCCAATTTATAAGATTAGATCAAATGACCTGAAGAAATTAATATAATACAACGCAATATGGCAATACCTTTGGTTCAAAGAATACAACAGGATTTGGGTCGCGTATGCATGACAATAATAACCCTTTTGCTTGGCTTGGGCTTCTTGGAATTACGACCTACAAAGAAACTACCTTTGAGAGATTTGGAAACTGCCTGCATACGCTACTTGTCCAAAATACAAGTTCCCTCAACCAGCTTTGTGTACTAAGAGAAAACATACCAAATCCAACTTTCCTCAATGTGTGCTTTATAAAAGCATTTTAGTTTGCCTTGTGCTATAAACACATAAACATGGTCAAAACTGACATAACTCAATTTCAATATCCATTCATCAAAACAGTTAGAGAAAGCATCATGCCATTTGAGAGTTGCTAAAAAAATCATGTCATTTGTTAAGAAATCGCCCATCATCATAGATACATAATTTTGGATCTATTATGTGGCGAACCATGTCATCCAAAGTAGCTCAAGCAGCTTGAACCAGTATTCCACTTCATTGGAGTCTCTCGGACAGCTCTACTGGTCAGATCCTCTCAGACGCATCCACACTGCACAGGCCCCGGCGCCCCGCTCACATGACTCCACTCATCCTCTCCTCACCGCCCCTGACGAATACTCCACTTGACTAAATATTGGCATGGTGAGCTACATAGCCTGCATAGGATACCTAACCATTGCAGCTCTTTCATACAACACCCGATGTCTGAGCATGGTAGCTTAGCCAATTGGGATCTGCCACTTGTCCCAAGCACGAGACATGATGCAAAGGTGAGTTAGTTGGTCTATGGTTTGGGAACCAACCCATAGCCCAACTCCACTATAACCCTTTAGTATGCAACAACCTCCTACATGCATAACAGATCCTGAGGCTACTCCCTCACAGCCACTCATCTTTACAAGGAGGACACTTAATCTCTCTCCCTCTCCGCTTGCATTTGTCTTGCATCATCTTCATGCCTACCACAATTCCCTAAGGCTCAAGGTGCCCACAATAATATATTTGGCCAGCACTTTCTTACTTTATGAGGCTCTAGGCTCACCTCAACAAGATTAGTTATTCAATAAAAAATGGGAAATGCTTCTAGTTATGTATAGGAAATCAAACAGAAGTATAATTTTCGTTGTATAGATATTACCAACCTCCGTGACAAATTTTGCGATGTTTCTTTTTTCCCTAATACATGGCATTTTTGCCCGATCTCGAGAGAAATACACGAACATTATTGTCCTTCATCTGGTGGGATGTCAAGCATTATTTGTCCATGGTAGTCTACAAAATTCTTGTGCGCAGTCATCATCTTTCCCACCAGAATGTGCCTCTGTAAAGCCTCCTTATGGGTTGGCTCCTCGCCCTAGAATTCTAAGACATGACCCTTTTCGGTTTGGGTTTTGAGGGGGGTTTTTAAGTGCAAAGAGTAGAGAGAGAGAGAGAAAATTTATTGGGGACCGTGTGTAGGGGTTTTGAGACCCCCAAACGAACAAGCCCATGATAACTAGAAAGTACTCTAGTTGGTGTTTGCTCATTCTGGAGAAGGAATGAAATGAGCATAGAAAAGAAAATCTTATATCTTTGAGGAAGGTAATATACCTTGATGCCAGGAACGTGGCAGAAAAAAGCTTCAGGGGATTGTGAGTGATAATGCCCTCCATGACCCACAGCTCCATAAGGTGCTCTTATGGTTAAACCTGAGAAATCATATATAATCCTCCACATCAATGCAAACATGAAAATTTTGACCTTATTCTTCCAATTCAACAGCAAAATACCTCCACAGTTAAACTGATTGCCACTCCGGTATCTGAATTTAGCAGCTTCATTAACAATCTACGAAGCAGAAATTCAGTTAGCCAACTTCTAGTAGAGAGGGTTGTTAGTTAGAGGTTAGCACCAGGGATGACGCATGCCTGATCAAATGCTGGGTAGATATAATCGGCAAACTGAATTTCTGCTATAGCTCGGTTTCCCTACCATGTGAAGTAACACAAGTTGCAGCTATCAATTTTGAATATCCAGAAAAGATGAACGAAAAGATAGGATCTCAATGGAGGTTTTGATGTAGAAGCTTATACAATGAATCTACAGAAGTATGGGCTTACCATTGCAGCCAGACCAATCCCAAATCCAACAATTCCCTGCATATAAGTTACAAAATACAACAATCTCAAACAACAGTAGTTATGAGAGAAAGAGATCCTAGGTATCGAGTGTGGGGTTCTCACCGAGGTTTTCTATAGCACTCAAGTTAGTGTTTAATTTTAGGACTTGAAAGTTATACCAGCAAACCATAAAGGAAAGCCTCTAAGATGGGTTTACCTGTTCACAAAGAGGGGTATTGAAAACTCTCTGTTTACCAAATCGATCAGCCAATCCTGTGGTGCATCGAAATACTCCACCAAAGCTCACATCTTCTCCAAATACATAAGCACTGTAAAGAACATGTATCGAAAACTAGCTGTTTAGCAGATGCTCACAGGTATCAGTTCAGTTCATATAGTAAGAAGTAAGAACATGTTACCATCACAAATCTAGAGTTTTGGTATTGCAAAAGCAGCTGCTTATCAGATCCTTCTAGGCATTTGTTAAAACTATTTTCATGGAGTTTGTTCCTTCTTATTTACTTCTCAACTCTCAAACACGAATCTAAACATGTGTGATAAGAACTTATGCCAACTAGAATCCACAAAACCCAAGCCGCGGAAGTTTTCATATCTACTGCGTTGTACAGTTAAATAGTTGTAAACTGTCTGTTTGAAGCTACTGTACCTGGGAGGGAGTTGATAAGCTTATTCCAGGTGGTAGAGAAGCGTATTGGCGAGCCTGAACGATGGAAACAATGCAAGACAGGCAATGACTCTTTTCCATCTTAGTATTTGGGTTATGGATCGGGATTTGCTTTTCGAGTCAAGCGGGTTTGACCCGGCCCTTCCAAATACTTACAACATTTGTGCCTTGGCAGTGGGAAAGGCACTACACATACAAGAGGAAAGAAACCCGTAGAAAGGGTTCTTTAAACATCTCGTACTGATTGTAAAGGAAGTGAGTTAGTTACATTAAGCCGTTAGTTTGTGAACTTTAGTTAACAGTGCGTTACCGATAGCTAGAAGTTTGTAAGAATGATTTACTTAATATTGGGGTTGTAGTAGCTCATCCCTATCCATAGGCCCCATCTCTGGAAATGAAATGAAATCTTGATTCACAACTTGCTTCACTGATTAGAAGAACTTCAGCAAGTAGAAAAACTAAGTAGTACTGTAATTGGAAGGTCAGATGAAAACCTCCAAGAGAAACATAAATTAGCTTTCATTAATGGATCACAAATAACATCAATTTTCGAAATCTCCAACTGCCAGCTAAAAAAAAAAAAAAAACTTTGAGCTACTAAAGGTTTAATTTCAGTGCCAGGGATTGGTCCTTAACGGCCGGGTCGGGATTAGGGTGCAGGTAAGCTGACTGGACCAGTCATAAAATAAAAAAGAAGAAGATCAAATTCTGAAATTACACGATCAGTCAGAGACCAGAAATTCCAACTCGAATCTTCCAAATAATCCAAGAGAGAGAGAGTTGTAGGTTGTTAATAAGTATACCGACCGAGGATCAGAATCTAAGGCGATGTGAAGGGCTTGGTTGATGGCTGAGAAGAGGTTAATCAACTTCCCCGTACTTCCACTCTCTAGCTGCTGCTGCTGCTGGAGAGTGAGAGCGTATTCAGTACAACTGCCGGCGCTGCTGCTGGACGACGTCGTCGTTGAGAATCCCCTCCGACTACTACTACAACTAGTAGTGGTAAATTTAGAAACGAAATCAAACCTTCGAAATCTCCTCAAACTGGTCGGCGTCGTTGTCGTCATCTACTGTTATTTGTGAGTTTGTGATTTCGTCGGAGTTCAGTTCTCCGGTTGGAGTAAGGTAGTACTCCACTATAAAATGGCCAATTATTGGGGACGCTTTACTTTTCTAATAACCCTAGAAAATAAAATAAGATCACAAATTTTTCCACAAGGCATGTTTTTATATCTATCTTATCCCTCTTCTTAATTTAACTTATGGTATCCCAGAAAGGTGCCGTTCCTGTTTTTTTTTTAAATCTTTTTTAAAAAAAAAAAAAAAAAAGTAATTCCGAAATCAAATATAATGATAATAAAAAAAATTAAATTTTTTTTGCATCATTTAAAAAATCTTAATGAAATCTATCAAATAAGATCTATATTGGTATGAAAATTATTTACATAAATACATAACTTTTAAATTTGAAATTACATTCATTTTCTAAAAGTTCTTTTTTTAAGAAATCGGAACAGAGCCCTATAACCCAGCGAAACCACCTGAATCATGTACCCCGATTCCCCCCCCCCCCCCGAGCTATGTTGTTTGTCCTTGTGTCCCAATGATCAACAAAATTTGGACTACTCTATCATTATAGCATTATATATAATAGGAATTATCCGTGCCTAAAAACACGAAACAATGCATTTTGAACACAAAAAGTTTTTATCTCAATTTTTTTTTTTTTGATCTCTCATCGCTATTTTCAATTTTCTAATCTAGAAACCCAACACCCACTACAACCGTCGGATCGAATTTTCAAGAGATTATATCTATCAATTCGAGAATATACTTCCTAATATAAATCTCCTAACCTTATGACTGGTAAATTCTTTCAATTGTTGCTTTTAAGTTTTTTCCTTAAAAGACTTGATTATCTTTCTGAATTTAAATCAACTCAATAATTGATTTCCCACTAATGTTAATTTCCTTATATTCAATTCCATAATTGCTTTTAAATTGTTTCCTTTTAGGTTGATTTCCACATGTAGCAAAAAAATATTGAATTGAATGTGCGGAAATCAAGTTTAAAGGGAAATCAATAATTGATTTGATTTAAACTCAAAAAGATAATCAAGCTTTTTTAAGAAAAAAACTTAAAAGCAATTAATTAAAAGAATTTACCAATCATAAGATTATGAGGTTTTATATTAGGAAGTATACTCTCGAATGAACGGATATAAACTATTCAAAATTTGATTCGACAATTGTAGATGGTGTTGGGTTTATATGAGTAGACAAAAACTGCTCTATTTTATAATATAGATATATACTCCATCCGTCCCAAATTCTTTGTCCGGTCCGCAAAACGGAGTGTTAAAAATAATACAATTTTTTCAAGAAAAAATTCAAACTTTTTTCACAAATTAAAAATATTCATTGATATCTAGTAAGTTGTTGAAAAACTTTTGATTTTTTCTTATAAAAATTGTATTATTTTTAACACTCCGTTTTGTGAACCGGACAAAAAATTTGAGACCAAGGGAGTATATATATATACACACACTATAATAAACTCCATATACAACCCACCATGACTTGAAAGAAAAAAGCAGAAAAATAAATGTATACATCGATTACTTAATTGGTTGTATAATTACTTATTTACTCTTCTCGTGGAACTAATAATGATCTCTGGTAAATGAATATAGACAACTCAAGTGACTGAAAAAGGTTAGGTCCTGCTCAACATTATTATGCAGATAGGGATGAGAAAAAGAAACGTCAAACTGTAAATCTAGTTCAAATCAATCCGACTAGTTCAATTCGTTTTTTAATAGTGTGGTTTGATCTCGATTTTAAATTATTAGCCTTGTTCAATGAATTGGTTTGAAAATTGTTATTAGCGATTCCGATTCTAATCCGATTTGAACTGTACGCATGTGTATTGTGTGTACATACATACATATATGATTTAGATACGCCAAATAAACTTGCGCTAAAAGCATCCGCAATGTAATAATCAAAACTAAAAGGTTGATAAAGTTAACAATGTTTGCTCAAAAAAGTACTCACATTGTAATAACCAAACTTAGCAACATCTTAGCAACTCATCAAATTTTGGCATTTGAATAATCAGGGCATGGATAGTTTCTGGTCTCCCCGTGCTAACTCTAACACTCTCACTAACCCCCGCTGATATATATCGCGTGGCAAAAAAAATCAAAACTAACAACTTTTTGCCAATAATTAAATCTAATGTTCTCCATATTTTCTCAATCAAGTACATCTATCATTGCACAAAACATCTCTCTCTCTCTCTCTCTCTCTCTCTCTCTCAACAATGTTTTCAAAAAATAATTTTAAAAAACTATTTTTTTAGGAAATTTTAAAAAAATAATTTCAAAAAACTGTTATTTTGAAAAACTTTAAAAAAAATTGTTTTCAACAACCGTTTTTACATTTCTTTTTGAAAAAACTATAATATTTTTCACTAAACTCTTTTTTTTTCAAAAAAACTATTCAAATTATTATTACAGTTTTTAGTTTTTAGAATTTTATAGTTTGAAAAGATGACGTGGTAAGTTTTGGTTATCCAATTTTGATTATTACGTTGTGGACGACATTGCTAAGGTTAGCAACGTCTTAAATGGATAATCAAAAGGTGATGTGGCAACTTTTGATTATCCAATTTTGATTATTACATTGTGGATGCTCTAAGTCCTAGTCAATTAAGTTCATATTCTAATAGTCCACTCCACCATCCTATTCCTTACCTGTCAAGACAATTGCCCTTAAATTACTATATATGCAAACATATTACTATATTAAAGAAAAACTTGTTTATGGAGCTTTCTATAAAGAAAGTTTACGTAGTTCAATCTCGATCGTCCAAAAATATATTGAATGATTCGGATTGAAAATAATTTATTACCAGTAATAGATTATCTATCAGCGATAATAGAATATTTTTAATCCGAAAAGCCCAAAACACTTTTAGACGGTTGAGATTGAGCGGCCCAGTAAAGAGCCACTTTCCGTGAATAAATCTCTCATAATATGAACCTCACGCAGTAAACCTAAATTGCATCCATCCCTCTTTCCCAGCTAACAATAATTATTCTCTGCAAGCCACTATGATATCTCTCTCTCTCTCTCTCTCTCTCTCTCTCTCTCAATAGCGCTACTTGATAATCCTACACACACGAATAGAATAAAGAGATCTCGTTGACAACACGAGTATAAAATTACACGACACCAAAACTTTCAGGTATCCAAAACTATACGTACTGTTTGGTGAGCTTCCTTGTGTTTACCAAAAAGGATTAAAGGTATAAAAAAGAGAGGAAAAAAAAACAAAGAAGCGCCAAGCCTTGCACGCAAGAGATTTGAAATCATTGCTCTAGACCAACTCGTAAAATGGTAAAGATAGACTACTCACTGAACACACACAGGTAGTTTTAACTATGAAAACATTCTATTAACCGAAAACATTAGTATAAGATTGCAATGCAATTCTTTTCCCACCTTGCTCCTGGCTCTCTTTAACAAATTACAAAAGGCAAAAAGCTCCCTTGCAACAAACTTTGATCTAGATTTTACAAGATGGGATATCAAGGCAAAACTAGGAGTAATAAAAAGCTTACCACGGGAAAAAAAAAATATAAAAAAGAAGGAAAAAGAAGAAAGCTGAGAAGACGATAAAAAGGCAAAATAAAGAGAAAATCCCCTAAAACCCAAACCCCAAGGCACCTGAGAACTGTTAGAACTAGCAACTGTAAACCTGACCCATCATACGAGGCTCCACATTTTCAATTCTTAGAAACTGAGCCTGCCTTAGCACTATAGAAAAGATGTTGAAGGAACCTCTCCTTATAATTTAGATCAATGAAGCTGAAAGTAAGGCAGATCCCACAGGGTGGCCCAATTGAAGAATTAGCCAGTGGCTTGTCTCCGGCAAATCAGCCTGTAAAAAGATCATAGGCCACCGCTTGTGCAACATAAGGCTAGCAACCATTCACAGCCCCATTAGGAACAATCTTTTCCTCTGCAGCTGATTTGGCACCCTTTAGAGTGTCCCCAGATTTATCAGTTGGTAAGTCTTTTGAAAGACTAACATCCCCATTGGACTGAACATCCGGGACAGATTCTTTGACCAAATCAGAGGCAACTTCAGAAGACTTCTGCGATTTCAGTTCTCCATTCGCACCTTCTTCCTTGTTCCTTTCATCAGTTGGCTTCCCTTCCCACATCTGTATTAATATGGCCTTAGTTAAACAGACTAGCTCAGCTTTGATTAAAATTACAAGTATCTCGGAAAAGGAGGTTTTGAGGTTTCATATTGTAACACAATGCAAAAACAAATTGAACACAAATAATATTGATGGATAGTGATAGCAGACAGAAAACAAAATTCAACTAAGCTGTATTTAAAGGAAGCATTCATATGTCTTGCCTGCTTTTGGTACTGCTGTTGCTTGGCCTTCTTCTCCTGAATTGTGTTCTGGCGACCCTCATAAAAACCAAAATCATCTAGGATACACGTCCTGCTGGAATGATCTTTGAATATTTTGAGCACCTGAAGCCCCTGCTCCAATTTAACCTACACAAAAAGCAGGCAAATTGCGGTTGAATTCATAAAAAGAACAGAAAAATAAAGATAACACCACCAGAGATAACACATACCTCTTGAGTATCTCTACTGTTAGTCACTGGTTTGTTCTCGTTATTTTCCAGGGTAATGTGCTTCAACAGACTATTAGGCACATCCTTTACAATGTGCCACTTGACAGGGAAGCAGCCATTCCACTTGTCTTGTTGCCAATACTCAAAATTCTTGTGAAAATCAACAGGCCCAACCATCTCCGCAACACCGACAAATTGCCCACTAGTATTAACCTACTCCAAAACAATTCCAAATTAGATGCTAAACCAATTAAAGTCCTGAAAGAGAGTTCTTGTTAAGAAAAAAGCAAGCTAAACACTACTCACAGAGAATAAAAGAAAAATAGTACAGCCACCAGACTTCTGCTGAGCCTCCTGATATGCTGCATCAAGCTTTTTATTACCATTTGGTGTGCTTGCCCACACATTATACTTGATGCTCTTATGGACATCATCCTCGCTATACGACTTAATAATGAAGAACTTTGCATCACTATAACTCTCCGGGAAATCTACTTTGTTGTATTGCTCACGGTCTGGAATCAAACTTGCCTTATCCTTCTCGTCGTCGATGTTTGCAGTTAATGGGACATTCTGCCCCTTAACCACCATGAAAACTGGAGTAAACCCCTTTTGTTGGTTCTTGGTTCCCTTGGCCCTAGGTCCCCTGTTTAGCTCATTCAAACCATCTATGTTCTCGTTACCAAAGAGACCATTGTTTCGCCCTCTGGGTTTGTACTTGCCATCAACAGCCGACCACCCGCGTCCACTTAATCGTGAATCATAACCATTAGATCCAAAAGCAAAACCAGACCTGAATGTGCTCCCATACTGACCATATACTTTGTTAGGGTACACCTTATTCATATATCCATTAGCTGTGTTCATTCCGGACATTTGCCTTGATTGATTCAAGCCCTGCAAAAATGGCAAAACAGTTTTCTTTTAGGCAAAATCCATAATGGCTCCACATTATTTTAGAAGAAAATAAAAACAACAGAGGCTAACTAATCACACCAATAAGGCATGCATAAACGTTACAGCAAATGCCTTATCTACAACCTAAATGATTTCAGGATGAGGTTGAAAGGATCAGGCAATTCAGCATTCGCCCAAATAATTCAAAGATGAGACCAAATTCACCAGAAGATTGGTTTATACTATTTCAAACTGATTTAACCAAGAATTCCAAAGCACTACCCGTCTGCATCAAATAGCAGGACAAGAACTCTACATGGAATGAGATCACATACCATGTAATGAGAATTAGGACGATAACTCTGATTCTTCGAACTTGGGACATTATTTGCAAGCGCTATCGGTGAAACCATTGATGTACTAGATACAGGCCTATGTTGCCCATCAGAAAATACATCCAACCAAGGGATTGGAGACCTCATACCATCGTATCCATATCTTGGATCTTGAAATCCAGATGCAGAAAATCCTCCAGGCAGACCACCCCTCCCGAAAGAACCGTTCGAATTATATGATCCATTCTGATATGTTTGCTTCGTGGCGGCAGATCCATTATTCCCCTTTATGGCCCCACCATTCACCATACCATTTGAGTTCCCATTTGTAGTATCCACCGACAAAGGAGCCTGATCAGAAGTTGCAGATGAGGAAATATCGCCTTTGGCAGGTACAGCTGAAGTAGGGTTGTATGGTGCGCTTGTTGGGGTCAGGGGTTGGAAATATTGAGTAGGATACTGGTAATGCTGAGCCCCATATAAGTTCCCATCATGTCCCATAGCTGGAACTGGGGAACCAGCTGGAGAATATGGTCCATAGGGATACCCATAGCCAGGGTGATACATAACCGACCCGTTGTCCCCATAAACTCCCTGAGAAAGGGTAACAAAAAATGATCACAAACTACAAAGAAAACAACCCTCAACTCAAACAGTACCAACAAATAAAACCACAGTTATAAAGACAATTGATACATGCTAATGATCACATTCCATGACACCACACCACACCACTCAATTCTTCTCTCTTCTTCTTTTTTGTATCAGCACACCACCCAATTAAACAAGCCGCACAATTGCAAAGGGACCATGGATCCATTAAGCTCGTTGAGATCATATTATATCTTTTTCTTACTTTTACCATCCACCAAGAGAATTAACAGGAATTCTGCGCACAGAGACTCCAGTGAACAGATCTGAGCACGAAAATATGTACCCGTAGTACAGCTCGGGGACTAAACATCACTATTTACATAATCCAAAAAGTTTACACTCCCTTTCATCATGGATCCAAGACAAACAATAATCACAAGAAATAGGAGTCAACTCAAGTACTTACATGAGGCACTTCAACTCCCTCAGGATTCATGTATCTGGCGAAATCGTCCCACTCATTAGCAGTCCCATCATAGCCTAAAGAACAAGGTTCAATAGAGTCAATAAAAAACTAGGCTTCCCATTTCAACATTGTAATCATCGAAGAGCAAATATATAGCTATGTATAGAACAGTACTCCTTGAAAATAAAGCAGCACTAGCCTCCAAAACAGTTTAGGTTTGAATTTTCTAGTTTGACAACTCAAGTCTTTAAGAGGGATTAACAAAGGACTCAATATCTATACCATAATAATGAGCAGCATATGGATAACCATTGGGGTGATAGCACATGGCTGGGTCCACGAAAAAATCCTGTAATGGCGTCATCGAACGCTCATACGGCTGGATCTGGACATTTGTGGCATCGCCTGAGTGAGCAGAAGTCTGCACAGAATATATCAGTAACCATTTTATGTCACACATCCAGCTACTACTTATTAAACAAATCTGTAAATTAAAAGAATCACCAGAAAAATATGAAAGAAAAATCACCTTCTTGGTAGGCTCAGGAATTTCCAGGGTCTTAGCTTGAGAATCCAAGGATAAATTTTTCAGCAAATCTGCAGCTTCTGTAGAAATAAAAGTGAAGGAAATTCCGTGGTTCGCAATTAAAAAAAAAACCTATAAATTACACAATCTTCCAAATTCTAGTGAAATCAATTACAAAATAAAAGGAACAGTCTGAAATCTCAATTTATCAGCAAGGAAAAAACAACCACGACCCAATTTCAAGCCTACGAATCCAGATCTTAAAATATATACAAGAGTAAAAAAGTAAGACATGGAAAGCTACAATAAAAGAACAATCTTTTCTATACCAACCAACCTTTCCAGATAGCTATTCTGGAAAAAATCTGGGAAACACCAGACTAGTACACAGATAACCCAACGGGGCATAGAAAAACAAAAGACCACATAAATAAGAACGAATTCCTTCAACCTATCAAAGCAAGAATTTTCACATATCTCATGTCCACGCAACAAAAAGACTCTCCCAAAATTCCCAAATCCAAAACCCTTGACAACAAAGAAGATGTACCACCATAGATCTATCTAGAGACAGCAGATCAGAAAAAGAAAAGAAAAAAGGAAAAGTCAAATAATGGTTGGTAAGGATACGATCTGCGGGAGGAGAAACGGTAGCCATGAGCGGATCTCGAATCTAAAACCCTGATGAATCTGATAGGGGGTTTTGGGGAGGAGAGAGAGAGTGCGAAATTTCCTAGAGAGAGAGGAGGGGGAGGAGACAAGGGCGGAAATATCAGCCGCCAAGAGAGGGAAAGAGTATGGGGTTTTTAGGGGATGAGAGAGAAAGAGAGAGAGAGGGTTTTGATCCATCCAAATTGTGGTGATTCAAATAGCACCACCGTTTTCGCACACTTGTCGTCCCTCTGTTTTCCACTTTTTACTTTCTAGTCCCCGTTTGTGTTACCCGCGGGTGATTTAAGTACGTCATCGCGTGATTCCTATTGGTTGATTAGTGTGCCACGAAGACAAAAGCAGACAGAGCTTTCTGTTAGAGTACTTTTTAAATTTAATGGACCAAATATGATTCGTCGGTGAGAAAGTTGTAAGGTACGCAGGCTGTGATTGTAGTTTTGTTGCCGTAACTGATACTTAGGGGTTAAGGTGCCAACCACAGAAAATGAAGTAAAAAGTCTGAAGCCCTAATCATAAAAGGACAAGGATGGGTATCTTCCTTTGATGGGCTTGGGCCTCACTACGGTGGTCGTCCCTTACTTGGGCCAAATCAACTTTAGGTGACCATCTTGGACTTCCCTTTTGTACCACTACTAGGTGAACTTTGCTCTCATTACTTCATGTAGTACTTGTTTCTAGTCTTGGTTATACTTGTACTTAAAAAGGCTTGCACATCCCTCAAAGGGTGATGATTTCACAACCCAATCTAGGTGAACATCTTTTAACTTGCCATTTGGTATTACTATATGGATTTGTTCTCATAACTCTATGTGCTTGTTTCTAGTTTTGGTTATACTTGTACTCCAAATGACATGCACATTTTAGAGCACATCTCCAACCCATTTCTAAAACTCCAAAGTGGAGAATGGATGTAACATCAGAGGGAGATTTTGTAATTTATTCTCATTTTTTGTACTTTATGAGATAAAATTTATGAGGAACCCATTATACTTTTTAGATGTATTTGGGTCTCCAAATTACCTTTGGTTCTCCAAATATGGAGACCCTACTCTCATTTTGGAGAAAAAATCACTAAAAGAATAAGGGGTCTCTTCTAGATTCTCTGCAAAAAGTGCGAATAAATTATAAAATCTCCCTCCATTATATCACATTTATTTTCCATTTTAGAAATTTAGAAATGAGTTGGAGATTAGATAATCGTCTTTTGATGAGCACATGAGCACACTCCGGTTTGAGCACATGAGCGCACTCCGGTTGACCCTTTTTTTACTCAATGGATTAACTCTCATAACTTCGTGTACTTGCTTGTTTTTGTGGAACTTGGACCCCAGATTGAACATAAAGGGCAAAATGGTCTGAAAAGCCATGGTTACAATATATTGGTCGTTAATTACTGTTTTCGAATGTCATGTTTTGAGAATTTTGACACCATCAAACCGGTGAATATTGCTTGTACCCACCATTGAATGGTATTTTTTCCCAATTATCAACAATCTATGTAATGAATGTGGTAAAAAGCATAATTACCCTTTTCTCAACCGAATCTCTCTCCCCCGGTTCCCATCCTTTTTGGCAATATCCCTAATTATCATTTTTATACGCGTTTTCTTATTAAAAAAATATTATGTTACTTTTGAAATCACTCTTTCCTCATTTTGATGAATATACATGTAGCCATATCACACATGCCACCACACCATTTAAAATTCACTACTTTTTTGTTGAAACGTTTTTTTTTTTAATTTTTTAAACGAAATTCACTACGTTCTCCCCTTCTCCGTTTTTGGAATACCCTTTAAAACATAACTCTTACACATTCAGTCTAAAGGATTATAGTTCAGTTTTTTGATCATTTATTACCATTTTCTACACGATTCATTATACAATAAATTTATTATTGAGCAGGGAAAAATATCAGTTTTGTATGTTTATTAATAATAATAATAATGTGGAAGAATTGATGTGAATCAGAATATGGAAGTACAAAGGTTGAGACAAATGTGTTCATGTCTAATTAAGGTCTAGATGTCATTCGAAGTTATTCAAACGGGTTAAAGAGAAATTGCAATTATACTGTTGAGATTGATTCAGAAGCAAGATTGGCTAGTGATGAATAAAGGGGGAAAATGGTAGGACAGGAAAGAAGAGTCTGGCTTCACTATAGTTTCTAATCCCCTTCCCGCTCAATTTTTCAGGGAGATCATATCGGTCTCGCAAAGATAGCCTACAAGACTATTATTTGTTCATACTTCATACACTTGCTGATATCCGGCCAAATTTATTTGTGTTATTAAGATTTTTCTTTATAGGTATACAAAATGAACGATCTATATCATCTGGAATGAGCTCATAAAAGCTACACACTTGAAGGGGCCATAATAAGATTAAAATGGGACATGAGCCGGCCGCAAGAAAGAATGGATTACCTATTCCAAGGAAAAACAAAGAATTAAGGACTACCATTTACCTAAGATTGCAGTAATCAGGAGCAGGAGAGTTGACCTCGATGGTTTGACCTTCTTGCTCCATCTTAAGAAGTCAATTCTCACATCTAAATTAAGTATTTTTACTGTTAAAATAGTCAATGAGAAACTTATTATTGTTGATCGATCTATTCATGATGTGTTAATGGAATTTTAGTTAATTAGAGTTGCAATGATGTAATCTTGGAAAAAGTCAACTCTTCTATAAATGAGTTTTTTTGGTAAATAACTCTTCTATAAATGAGTTGGTGTGCCCACTGTCCAGTAACCCCAAGGATTTTCTTATTTGAGTTAAAAAAAATTATGTTTTGAATGTATCACAACTTTTGTAGAAAGGTTGATCTTTTGCAAGCGCTTTTAAACTCACTAAAGATAGGTACACTAAAGATACGTACACTGTCTTTTTACACTACATCTTATGTGGAGCCTATTTCGGGTCTCAAAAAAATCCAAAAAATTCCTGATAAATTTTAAAATATTGTTTTATGGGGTCCTGTAAAAAATCAGCTTTAACAGATATCGGTAAGTATCATTTCTAGATTTGTAGTGAAGAAACTGCGCAGATGAACAATTTCATCCCTACGAATCAAGAAATAATACTTATCGATATCCATTGGAGCTGATTTTTTACAGGATCCCATAAAAACAATATTTTAGAATTTATGGATATTTTTCTGAATTTTTGTGAGATCCAGAATGGATCCCATATAAAATGTAGTATAACGTGTAGTGTAATTATGTAGTGTATGTAGCATCGCTTTTAAACTAGAGAATAGAAAGTCAAAAGTTTCAAAAAATTGGCATTTATAGTTATTAGTACTACAGTACTAAATTTTTATTTTAAATTAGCATATTTTGACAGAGAGTACTACGAGGTCTTCTTTTACGTGTGTAATAATATTACGTACCTTTCCTTGATGATCTTAAATATTTAGTATAATGATTTCTTTGGTTTCATTATGTAAGGCCGGCCCTGGGCTAAGGCGGATAAGGCGGCGGACTTAAGCCCCGAAATTTGACTAAAAATTAGGGCCCAAATATGTATACCTATGTATGTAATATATATTTAATTAGTGCTTCCATCAACCAAAGGAGGTAGTTGGCGAAGTGGTAAGTCTAAGTATTGCTACACCGCAGAAGCAAGATTCAATTCTCAGCCCAAACAGCTCGCTACTTTTTTTCATTCTTATGATTTTGTTTTCCTTTTGAGGTTATTTTTTTATCTCAGAGCCGGCCCTGAATTTATGTTATAGCAATTACGTAATGTTATTGCAATTACATTTATTTTAGGGAGCATATATTCTTGATGGGACAAAAATAGTACAATTTTTCTCTTTTATTTTATAATAAGATGTCCAGGCCAATTTGCACACACCCTAACTAATTTAATCCTAAGGTACCATTAATCCACCGTCCACTAGCGGAGACCACATCAGGACTAGAGAAAAGTAGCGCTCCTTTCATAATAATAAACTAGTGCATATATCCAATCAACACAATTTTCTATAAGAAGAATTTGTTTACAAACAGAAGACTATACTTTATTGTCATTATTGCAAACAGCAATAAACATAAACACACATACCTCACATCTCGATCAAGACATGACAACAAACAGGGGCCAAAATTGCCCACATACATTATTCAATGGAACCAACAAAACCGAGCTTTACGTCCCAATCACTTGGGGTCGGCTACATTATTCAATGGAGCAAAAAAATAAAAAAAATAAAAACAAATCAAGAGGCTCTACTCCTCAGCAGCAGCAGCCGTAGTATTGGACCTATTGGTTGAAGTGTTGACAAGCACAACCAGTGGACTCCTAACAGAATGAAACCCATCAGACCAAATTATCTCACCAAAATCATACCTCCCTTGTGAGTGCTTCTCTGGTTTCAGAGTCACATAGTATGACATTTCTTCCCAAAAGCATGAAAAGATCAACACCCTTGGCCATACCTTTACTTCCACTCCATTAGGCTCCACGATGCTTGCGAAATAAATGGCTGTTTTCTTCCTCCCGACGTTACGGACTGTCCTCTTGAGGGTCATCGTTGATTGGAGATTTGAAACTGTTATGGAGGGGTAATTCAAATTCGAGTTGGTTAGGGGGAATGATTTCGGACAACTGATGATAGTGCCGGGAGAGATTTCCACAATTCGCTTTATTTGGCTGATAGTGTAGCCAATGTTGCAGAGGAAGAGAATGTAATCCGTTGTTTTCAAGTCGTAGACTAGCCCTGGATCCATTGCTCTGACGGGATCGATGTGGCCAGCACCAATGTCAAATGGATCGGCAGGTTTCGCTATTCCCCCATATAAGATACTGTCCTGTGTCGTGTCGCTAGTGTAAGCTACGACAACAAAGACAGAGAGCACAAGTCAAGAGGAAACAGTGGGTGTCTTAATTAAGTTACCAATAATTTCTACGCTAAGATGAAAATGTAATTGTTGCTAACGAAAGTTGATAAACGAAACTAGAATTGACAACGCGCTTGGAATCATCCCCCAAAATTTGCAGGTCTTCGAATAGACAAAACGGGAATGACAAATAAAATTGTCTGACTAGCAGTTCTTCGAACTACTTTGGGAAGTTAATTTTGAGAAGTACTTCACTTCTTACAAAATACTAACCTATTTCTCTTAGTTTTCATCTGGGACCCTCCATAAAAGGGTAGGTTGTTGGAAGCACATTTCTATTTCTTATTAGGGATCGGTTTTAAGACATCAAAAAGTGAGGAACTTTATTGTCCCTTTGGATGATTGCCCATAGAAGCATGCATAGTACTTTTGAATGCCTCCAGTAGGTTTTCCGCTGTAACCCAATGAAACACTATGTCTTTGTTTAAGAGGATGTGTGATAGCTATGTCTTTTCATTATTTATGATAAGGAATTTTGTGATGTCCTAAGAATTGTCCTCCAACCCCACATGATGAAATGGAGTGGCCTTCATTTGATCATTACTGGTTAGGTTAGAACTGTTGCCTTTTGGTTCTAGATATCAAGCATGGTGGTCCATGGCCTAATTAGGAAAAAAGGATGAACGTTGTACAAACAGTAAAATCTTACAAAAATGTAGGCAGAATGATGTGGATGAAGAGAGAGTCAATCACTCTAAAACAAAGAACTCATAAAGAAGATGCCTCATAATTATGAGAATGGCACTTTCATAACATGAATGGTTCTGGTTTGATTAAGAAAATTGTAGACGAAAGGGATTATCACAAAAAATAGGCAAACCCAAAGGGTTAGCTCAAGTGGTAAGTAGGGCAGATGTAAGTGCCTCACAAGGACAAGTCTCTAGTTTAACTCCCAACTAAGAGAAAAATTCTTTGGATCACCCTCTTAAACAAAAGCTTGTGCAGAATGACAGCATTAGGGCGCTCTAGTTGGTGGTGCGGCCACGTGACCTAAGGTTGTGATTGGTGGGATTGGTTCTAGGTTACCAAATAAACAACAAGGGGAGGAAGGGTATCAACTATGCCATCGTTTCTTTTGTCACTGTCAAGGATGGACCTAAGGGCAAGTGGAGGCGATCGCCGCCTATACATTTGTAAAAACCATTTTAAAATACTAGTAGTAGGCTATGAGACATTAGTGAACTACATAGGCTTGTCCATTCCATGTTTTTAACGACTAATTAATTAATTCATCTGTGTATGTTTGCCCCTTCCAAAATTGAATTTAAGTGAGATCCGTCTCTGTTACCTGTAGTCATGAGAGCAGATCTGATGGCAGCAGGAGACCAGTCAGGGTGTGCTGATTTGAGGAGGGCAACTACTCCTGATACATGAGGGCATGACATGGACGTTCCCGACTGGAAATTCCAGTTCACGGACCGGGGATCGTTTGGTAACAAAGTAGTTGGTGGGGTCTTACAAGGCCATGCTGCTAATATGTTGATCCCTGGAGCAGTTATGTCTGGCTGTACTTACAAAAAAAGAAAGAAAAATTAAGTAATCAAAGTGATTTAGCGAATAGCACGAATAATTAACGGCACACTTCTTATGATCATTGAGGTTTGATGGAACACTTAGGTGCCCAATTTATCGCGCAAAATATGCTTTCTGAGAACGTTTTGCTATTGAGCATGTAGTTCGAAAGAAATAGCAATTGATAGTTCTATAAGTTTTATCAAATTCATGCTATCAAAAAAAACTATTGAACAAAAGGAAGCTCTCTCTCTCTCTCTCTCTCTCTCTCTCTCTCCCGTGCGTGCGCGCGCACAGTAATAGTCACACACACAACTCGCCTTTGGGACAACAAAAGTGAAAAATGGGAGGAGAGAAACAAACCCAAACTTGATATCAATCTCCTTCCTCTTTTCACACTATTCTTTTGATTTTCACGCGACAAACTTAATGCCTAAATGCCCCTGTCCTATTTGTACCTTTAACCATGCAGCCACAAATCTTTTGAACAAACGGCACCAAAATACTAAAAATAGCAATCTATAATACCAATATGGAAAAAAACATTTGAACTGTGCAACAACATTCAATCAGGGAGGAGGAGAAGGCTTTCTTCCAACTTGAGCAGCAGAGATCTCATGTTACACTAACACGGTATCCGTAGCGCCGGCCAGATGTCTTATTTTTATGCATCTTTTAGAACTTTCAAAAGGTGTTTAAGATCTGTGTGACTATAACTAGGAGTACAATTTAGTGTGTAATATTTCACCGCATTTACCACAAAAAACGTACATATTATCGCATCAATATTGAAATACGTGAAAGTCACGTTGGGACAGCAGAAGATTTCAATGACCATAGTTGAACAGACCCAAAAATCTAACTAATAAACGAAAATACAGAAAGAGATTCACTTAGGAAAAGCGTACAGCCATACACTACTTACCTTGAGAATATCTGGTGCAAGGGAGCTGGGACCCCTGGAAGAAAACATTGCAACAGCAGGTGCCGGTGACTTCTTGATAACAGTCATACTTGGTGATATCTGCACAACAACTACCTTCCCTCTGTCATATTGCATTACCAACCACAGTGTTACAACCTTGCATAGCATACTCACAGTTTAAAACGTGCTAAGGGGTTATACTGATGCATCACTTACTTGGGAGACAGACCTAGATAGTGATACATCCTGGTCCCTTGAATGATGTCGACAAGAATGGTGGGGATGATGTCCACCTCGGGAACCTGCCTGTTTACAGGCTCCACAAAGATCAGGGCTGAGGCGCTGGCATTGAATGCGGCTAATTCAGCCTCATCCACGAACACTGATCCAACGGTGGAGAAACACAAGATCACCTTACCCCTTGCTGTTTTTTTATTCCAATTCCGTCCCCTGCATACCCTACACATGCATGCTCTATATTGCGTCATAACAATCTCAGCAAACACTGAAAGACAGATGTAGAGAGAGAGAGAGAGGTTACCCATCAGCAAAATAATCGATTGCATACACCAATTCGGCATTAATTGGTTTGACAACGAAGCTTTGTCCCTGGACAAACAGGAGTCATCTAAGCGTTTCTCATGCACGATCTCAGCATTTTGGATGAGTTTTTCTGTACAAGGATTCTTACGAACCATTTTCCGTACAAACTATTTTCATACTGTAATTATCATTTCTATGATCGGACTAACAATCTTAGAGGTTTATGATTCATGATTAGAGCTTGAAATTACATAATAATAAAAAGTCTCGTGGGACAGCATTTTTGTGGATCGATCAGATGAAACCTTTGGTTTAAGAAAGACATAGATATTGAACAATCAGTCTCACAAAACATGAGAGAGGCCAGGCAATAAGAAGGCATGCAAGTATAAAATTACTTTCACTAATAATCCAATGAGAACGTCGCCCTCGATTGGCCACGGCAATCAAATGGACCTGAGAGGACCAGGGGAGGGGAACATAGAATACCATGTTATGAACGTCACATCAAATATGAGACACGAAAAGGAAAACATATGGATTGCAAATTTACTCTACCACAATAATAATGCACGAAGATCACTCTAGAAAAGGAGGTTACCACGAATGAGAGGTTACGATCCACCAATATCCGGGTTGGAAATGTTCGATCAATAGATGAAGCAGCCACGCAAATGCTCCACGGCGCAACATTGCCGACCAGAGAGGGATCTGGTCCGTCATTTCCCCCAGAAAACACTACACTAACACCCTGCTGCATAGCATGAAACGAACCAATATCAGCACTAGAAAGAAAGAAGGGCTTAAATGGCGCTGGCAACCCAAAAGAAGCTGATATCACGTTGACTCCATCGCCCAACGCATCATCAAATGCTGCTATTATATCAGCTTCAGTGCATTTTGTATCCATTCCTACACTCCAACAAACTTTGTACACGGCTAGTCGGGCCCTTGGGGCCCCACCCCTCGCAGTGCCTTGCGCAATGCCGAAGAAGCTTGCATTTTTAACTGATGATCCAACGGCAGTCGACGCTGTGTGGGTCCCGTGGCCATTGAAATCGCGAGCCGAGCGGTATTCTGATTTGCTTAGAGACCCGAATTTTCGCTCAAAGCCTTTGCAATAGTATTTAGCGCCGATTAGCTTCCGGTTGCATGCTCTTTTTGGATCAAACTTATCTCCGGAAACACATTGTCCCTTCCATGATTTTGGGATAGGCCCCGTGCCAGGCTCTTCCCGAAAGCTGTAAGATTCCGGCCAAATACCTAACCAATCACAAGTAGATGCATTGATACAAAATAGAGATGGTATTGAACCATCCAAAAGCTAAATGTAGGTTTTCTTCGATGAAACCAAATTTTAGAGTTGATAAAAAAAAGAGTAACTTTCTATTTCCGTAACTTGATTTTTCATTTTTGTAATCAAGAGGTGGCAAGTGCCTTTGGTGTTGACAAGTGTATATCAGGCATTGTATTTTTTAATCACAAATACTGGGTAATGGCCCCTTTTAGGTGAGTGACACCACAGATTTTTCCAATTCATGACCATGTCACTAGATTTGTAGATCACTTGGTACTCCATGTCCCGCTAGATTGCAACTTGTCTCCCCATACTGATACGGTCTCTTTGCCTCTTTGGGTGCTCGATACTGTAAGAACTGTATTTAAGATACCGTGAAACATGCTGTACTGTATCAGAAGGGCCACTAGGTTTAGAAGGTTGCATATCTGCATGCATGCCTTGTTATATCTCTATCAAATGATTACGGATCTTTTGAATAAGCATACATAGTCATAAAAAGGCTCGACTTCATAAGAATTTTCGAGAATACTATAGATGCACGCAGCCAGTGTGAGGTGGTAGATCAAGAAAGCAACAAGCAAGATCCATTTCTAAAAGGAAGTTCTTTCTGCACTCCTCTTTTCTTTCTAATAAAAACGATAAAGAAACAAAGTTAGGGTTACAAGATAGAAGAAAAGGCACACATAAGTGCAGTTTGAAGACCTGAATCAAGGACTGCAACAATTACGTCATGACCATAGGCTAGTTGCAATGGATTTGCTTCACTACTATGACTTGCCAAGTTAAGCCCCAAGAAGTCCCAGCTTCTAGTCGTGTGCAACTCCACCATTCTACTCCTGAACACCGATATAACTCCATCCATCTCTGCAAATTTTAATATCCTTACATACCTGATTTGCTCATCAACAAAAACAAACTTGACCAAAAAAAAAAGAAAGGAAGAGAGAAGATTACCAGCCAAGGTGGTGGCTTGGGTTGAATTAAGCATTGCTGAAAACCCTGAGAAGCTACGTTTGTAGCTGTACAGCATGGATTTCTCTGCCTCTTCTTTCCTACACATGAAGGAAACAAAAGAAAGAAAAAACACTCATAAGCGCTTAAGTTTAAGATTTGGCTCTAATTTTTTACTTTCCAAAAAGAGGAACGAGAGTAAAAGCTTTAGAGCTAGCAAATATTTACCTTGCAAAGACATTAGAGAGGAGCTGGAGGTGGTGATTAGTAGTAAGAATAGGATCATGGATTTTGTTAAGCCCCAAGTAAACTACATACACCTGTTAGCAAAGATAATTGAAGATTAGATGAGATAATAATAAGAGAAGGGATCATGAAAGTTTGAGAACAAATAGATTGTGAAAGGCATGCAGATACTTGAGAGGTGGATATTGAGTGACTCAAATAAAGTGAAAGTGAGAGGAATAAGGATAGGCCCCAAAAACACTGAAAAGAGATGGCCATGTCTCCCATATGCATGGTATAACAAACACACACAGCTTAAATACTGAAGTAAAAGTGATCTATGATCTCAATAAAGGGTGGTCGTTGGTTGTGGGGCGCGTCAATTTGAAGGCTTTGAAAGCTGCAAGAACACTGAATACCTCCATGGAACTATCATGATTTTAGTTTCCATTCTAAGCTATTTTTATAAAGAGGGGCCAGGTGATTTGCACCCTCCCTCTTTTCCTTTTACACATTTAATTTTTGCACTATGTATACGGGTCTGTACATAAAAGTACATTCATAAAGCTCCATCAGAGGTCCAATGAATACTGCAAACAGAAATGCATGTACACTTCATCATTTTGACTTGAACACTTTCTTCGATTAATTAGTCTCCTAAAACTAATCTTTAATAATTATTGGAATTCTTAGTACACACAAAGTACATTTAAGTTGACATAATGGCTTTCTAAAAATCGATATATCTTGTACAAGACAATGGTCACTATAATCATATTTTGATTTTGGGTACTTAAGATCCTTCTTTTAGGTCATTCTGCCATTTCAACCTACTTTTTGCATGTAACTAAACACACACACACACACACACACATTATCCTGGATAATAAGAGTTCATGAAACTTCGAAAGTATCAAACTATAAACACGTTATGCATTTCTGATATTCTGATCTTACATTCAATCAATTACATTCTGCAAAATTAAATTCAATTCTGGCAACTACGAAACTTTCTACAAAGTGGTTAAAAAAAGGGATTACACTTCTCACTGGGCTAACATTCCTTATGTAAGCATTCTACTTTTGAAGCTACTTTTGTGGTATGTATAACCATACTTCAATTACCTGGATACATAACAGGTGGTTGAGAATCTATTAAAGGTATATAGACTGCATTACTAAAACCTAGTCCTTCATAGCCAACATAAACACATCTAGGAAGCACTCTAGCTATTGAGGGACATTCTGATCTTTTACGTTACTTTGTTTATCAAGTATAAACAACGCTTTTTCACCTGACAAAATATATAGGGTAAAGAGGCTATTAAGCAGACTATTTGAGAGAACAATACTGCATTAGGCAACATAAACACATCTACTAAGCTGTGTATAATATAACCAGTGCAGACCCAGGCAATAACTTTTCCCCTGTCAAGTATAATTAGGGAATGCATTACATATTCATACTTGTCTGATTATATTTATCTTACTGACAATCCAATTAACATGACATACATTATGCACCTACTCAAAAGAATCAAGTTCTAGAAAGTTAAGGAATCTACCTATGTATATAAGCATCAACACAAGTAACTAGCTAGTACGTCAAGATCAGCTATTCTACAATGAGATGATAAGTAGACTTAGAGTGGTTAATATGCAACCGATGGAAATCATTGCTTAGTTAGGTCTTTCTTCAACGTCGCGTGAATTAAGCTCAATTGTATTGCGTAAATGCAATCTTATAATCAAGGACCTAAGACTTACGAATCACGCATGACCTTCCAAGATGAGTTTATCATTATGCTTTTCACATGAACACTAGGAAGATGCTTTGCCAACAGGCATCTGAATTCAGTCACAGGGAACCTATCATTGCATCTTCAAGCATCATAATTTCTGATTGAACTAAAGCATCTAGTTTGCTTTGATAAGCAGGGATTTCAAGTGCAACATTGGGATTTGTCCTCTCTCTAGAAGTATTTAAAGTTATCAAGGTTATACAACCAATATTAATACACCTCCTACAATGAAATGTACAAAAGGCAACTGAAATCATTGGAAACTGATCAGATTTACATTTAAAGGTGTGTATTCTCTCCAAATATGGATGTTGTAAAAGAATAAACTAGTAAACAGAACCAACTGGCAAGTCTCAACAAATACGACAAAATCACATGTCATGCATTCTCATGTCTAAGCATTACACAAAAATAATAAACCAAACCGAGCCTTACGTCTCACCACCCCAAAAAATAATCTGAAATTAACGAGCTTCCCTGCTTGTGCAAAATGAGCGGTAGGATAGTAGCTAAAAATGCTTGTGTGTCAGTGAGGACATCATTTATAGTTAAGAGTCGTATTTCACCACCTAAGCAATTTTATGAAGATCACATAGAGGTGAATGATGACATGAGTAATATGTTGAGTAGAACCAAAAAGCCAAGTTTTATCCACTGTGGGGTTATAAAATATCACTGACATTCCTTTCTTTAAGCATACTAAGAAATGGGATGTTTGAAGGCTGGAAGCTAATAACTAACTTGCCTGCAACTTTTGCGAAAAGGGTATTTTTCAAATTTTCTGTAGTGGTATGAGAGTAGTTCATGGTGAAGTTGCTTCTTGTCAGCCTCAGTTAGGTTTGTGTAATCCAATAATCTGTGGGAGAACTTAAGGTAAGGATATTTTAGACTTTGAATCAGGAATGGCAAGAGTTTCTGCAAATCACAGAATGAAGTGATAAGTTGGACCTTGTTCAGCAATGACAAGGAAATCCACTTAAAAACATTAAAAATAGGTGCCAATATAATTCATTTTGTTAAAGAACGAAAAGAACTGTCTATCACCTCACAGCAGTGCTGCAGAACTTTACTTGGACTACAAATTCCACATTGTGAAGATTCTAGGTAGATGTGAAGTGAGAAACGTGCTCCATAAACTGCCAAAAATAATATGTTGAATGTATCCGGTGAACACTCGCCACGAAGGACAAAATAGCATGTCATTTCCATTATTAGAAAGGGTCCAAACTTTGAAGGTGCCTTTTTAAACTTTGATGAATCATGGTATCTCCCTTATCTGCAGGTAAGGAAGTTGATTCCATGATTGATGTCTGGGGGTTTGGATGATGAGTCATCCGATTTTGCAAGGGTGCATTCTTTATCAAGGTAATCCAATTAAGGTAACTAATCTGGGGTGGTTTGCCAGCTTATGATCATCTATGGTGAAGATTAACACATCATATGCTGGTTAATGATATCATTATTGGCATATGTGTTCTTAGTCAATTATTCATTATTATCGCTTGAGGTGATTGATGTGTCTGTTTTTGGGTATGTCAGAGAGAGGTCAAAACTAGTGATAGTCCTAGTCGTGCTTTTCCAAGTCACACAGAAAAGCTATCCCAAGAATTTTCACAAGAAAGAGAATGTCAAACCAATAGTGGAATGTGGGACACTCAGCTCAGCTTTCCACTCCACAAAATTTTGAGCTTGTTGCATATTGAACATAATCCAAACCTATGTTCGAATGTGCGTGCATGAGAGAGAGAATTATCAAGCCTTTGGGACACTACAAAGAGGTCGAAAGAACCTCTCTTTTTTGTAACAAAAAGAAAAGGGGGAATTTTGGGTAATGATGTTTTGAAAATTTCGACATATATAAATATCAAGATATATTGTTAGAATTGCATTAAAGAAAGAGAGATACGTGTGCATTGAAACAAAGAGACATTAGCTTTTGGAACATGCAATCTTGTGTACAAAAAGAAAACTTTTGGGCTTATGCTTGGTCCTCACTCCATCTACTCAATACCATTTTTGTCCCCAAGTGTATCATGGTGTCAAGAGTGTTTCATTGGTCCCAGGTCCATTACAGTCCTTATAAAGCCTCAATTCAGGGGCATTTTAGGTACTTTGGACATAAAACTAATTGGCCCCTCCAAACCCCACTGTCCCCTAACAAACTTTATCAAGCCCAAAAGAGGGCACACCAAAGGCTCAAAGACATTGGAGTGAGAAGAAAAAGAACATTTTGTTACAAACTCACAAGGGTAAGAGTGAAAGGTGAAAAATAATACTGTAAGAACATATGAGAGATAAAAAGATACTTTAGTCGTTTATTTCGTTTCTCAGCCAATCTCACGATATTTTCTTTTTCCTCTCTTTTTTCACGGTAAAGTGTAAACCAACCCTAATAATTATAACACAGCTATAAATAATGCATCAACCCAGATTACTATATCCACAAACCAAACACATCATATCACTCATCCAACTGACCCATAAACATAAACAAACATAAAGTACACAAACACATGCATTAAATTAACAAAAATGGGGCCCAACAAACACTCTGATCTCTTTATGTAATATCCAACTTAACACGTATACGTGTATGAAAAATAGTAAAACATAAAAGCTGGGTTTGAATTGATCCGAACCTCAATCAGCCATGACGTCTTCGCTTTTGAAGAAAAGTGAAACTACTTGGAGAGAATTTTGGTTCACTCGCACCCAATTACGACCGAGAGTTTTTCCCCAATTTCTCAACTTAACCACTCCCAATTTCAAGTTAGCGGAGTTCCTAAAATGCCCCGCATGCCAACAGGTGGAAATGGAACGGCAACCGAACTGAAGGCCAATTACAAACACCGTCCTCCCAAATTGGTAAATACGTACAAAGCTTCAATTTTTATGGGTTTTGCAAGACGGATGCATGGTTTTTACTTTTTCCCCTTATATGGAGTATTTGACAGATGGAAGATTCTATTTCCACCACCCACAAAATGTCTAATTCTATATCAAAACCCGATAGTAAATTAGTAAATTTTTTAAAGTGTCACATTTTCTTTCCCTACCTAGCAAGTGTCTCGAATTTTAACGGTTTAAAATATGTTTTTAAGAACTGAGAACATAAATATGGTGATATATTTGTCAAAAGACAAAATACGGTAATTTAGCATCACTTCTATGACCTCAACAGGGTCGTTTCCTAACCAGTTTGAATTGATTGTGGACCATTCCGGGCCCATAATATGCATTTTGAAATCATATCAAACGATATCCGATCAATATAATTTTTGGCGCGATCAATGTCCTTGACGAGCTCTAAAAAACAAACGATTCCGATCATTATTGTGGACCCGAAAATAACCCATAATCAGTCCAAACTAGTCTCAACCCAAATTGGTTGGGATACGACCCTGACCTCAACAGCTATGTTCTCCATCCCAACCACGATTATTGTCATGTCTCCTCAAATGGGCATCACAACTACTATTGGATATGAAATTGTGTCATAACTGTGTCATCCTGCGTTGTGAGGCCTAAGGAGACAACGATTGCCATCAAATGAATCTACAGTTTACAATTGATTCAGGCCTCGTTCTCTTGAACGTAATTTTATTTAAAAAATTTGTCTTTATTTGAATTTTTTCTGCATTTGTTAATTTTGCGCGAAACTTTTATAGATTATTGATTCGACTCGACGAGAGAAATCAAAAAAATAATTTTTTTTTAACTCGTACTCAAGTATTTTAAAAAATAATTACTTTTTAGCACCAAAATTCATAGATTGTATCTTGAATTGATGTCCAATCATCAGAACCTACACGGAAGTAGATTAATACATCCTTAAAGATATTGACTTGTCGTGCTTTCTATCGACATCACATGCTACTTTCCTCTAACTCTTACTTGCAATACTGTTGATTTTTGTTGAAGGAAATAGAATTCCACTTTACTTGCCAATTGATTTTGAGATGGATATAAAATTTTCACATGGTAACAGAGCGGGGCCTATTCCATTCCACATTTAAAAATCCACACCTCACGATGACAAACCAGCAAAAAAGCCCAAACGCGGCTATAGAATCCCATATTGCGGCTATAGAATCTCACATTGTTTGGGAGTGGAATGAGTGATCACTTAATAACATTTGAGAACTCTCCACATGCGGCTATAGAATCCCGCATTGTTTGAGAGTGGAATGAGTGATCACTTAATACCATTTGAGACCTCTCCACTATTGCCAATTGGTTTTGAGTTGGATATAAAGTTTCCACAATGTATCAAAGCGGGGCCCGTTTCACACCAAAAAGTGGCCACACGTGACAGACCTCAAACGCGATTGCACGTGAGGGTATAGAGTGAAATGAGCGATCACTTAATAACATTTGGGGCCTCTCCACTCATTGCCATTTGATTTTGAGATGAACATAAAGTTTCTATAGATTTTTCTTGCCTCTTGATGGCCCGAATTCGCTCTCACTGTGAATAGTATACCTGAAGTCCGGATACCATAGGTGAATATAATAAGGACCGGGGAGGTGATGTAATTATATCCACTTTCATATCCACCTTATTATTACTTACATAGACAATACCGTTTTATTTTAATTTCATATCCACTTGTTCATATTCACCCAAAAACAAACCAAGCATGTACATATCTCTTATTCGATAAATTTATCAAACAAATCATTTATATCATACTTCACCTATATATATGTTTTTTTATCATATCTCCCCTCATAGACTCATATTATATCTATTCAAAATAAATCCGGTCGACAAACGACTCGTGAGTTTACTTAATTGATGAATGTTGACTCTTATATGTGTTGTGAAAGAAAGATGTCCATTAGTTTATTAATTTGTAGTGTAAATTCCCAACAGAGTGTAAAATACGGCTACTTTAAATATTCATAAAAGTGTCTCTAATCTAATGGAGTAGCAGTGTAGCTGTTATTTAAAATTCATACGATATATAACTTAAATTACAGCATTGATTAAAAAAATGGGATGGAAATAATGGTAGGTGAAGTGTTAAGAATTGTTTTTGTGAACTGGGTGCTAAATGGAGTAAAATAGGAGGAGGAAATGGCGTGGGGTTTAAGAGAAAAAGGGGGATAGGAGCTCAGGCTAAGAGAGAGAGAGAAAAGAAAGCTAAAGAAGGAGATGGAAAATGATTGATTGGTGGAAATTAAAATGCGCACTAACTCAAGAGATATCCCCACAGAACAGAATTGACAAAAAAAAAATGGTACGGATTCTATCTGTTCTTTAGTTAGTAGTAATACTATTTTGGATTTAATTGAAGCCAATTTTAGTCGTTCATATCAACAATCAATTGTTACTTAATAGATCTTTTTTCGGAATGAATGATCGAGATTTAGGTTGATACACTAAAAAATGGGACCGGCAGGATTCATTTCGCAAAAGAAAAGAAAAGAAAAAAGCTACCGTTTTGGTTTTGAAATCAAAACATAATTCTCTGTCTACAAACATCCCCACTCAACACTATAAACTTATCATGCCCACTAAGAAAGAAGAAAGCTCTGTTTCTCTCTCTCCAACTGAGAACCACTCCCACACTCGCACTCACTCAATTCCCACAAACAACAGAGTTTCCTTCTCAATATATGTCAAAGTCTCTCAAAACCCATTTCTCTTTTAGAACATCTTTCCGAGTTAATCTGCTTTTCTTTGATGTGGGTTGTAATTAGAATCCCAGTTTCGTTGATGGGTTGCTATTGCCTTTGGTAAGTCAGTGGTATTTGGTGGGCTGTTTCTGGTTCACTTCATAATGGGAAATTGCTGTTGTAATTTGGAGCCTCCTGTATACGTAGTCTCCTCCAAAGCAAAATCAGGTCGGTTTTCTTTTTCTTTTAGATTTTTTTCACAAAAACTTTGCTTTAATGATTATTTTTTCCTTGTTTTGATGGATTCAGCTTCTGGGTTGTGTAACTTGTGCACTACGAAGATGGGTTTGCGTTATTTTCTTCTAGCTTTTCCAAAAGTTACCTGAAATTTATCAGAACTTTGCATTGGGTGATTATACTCTGTTTCCCTATATTGGCTTTTCTGTAAAATTTCTCTGTTTTTCTGGTCTACTTCAATCTTTTCCCTCCTTGTCAAGAAGGTTTAGAATTACATATACAGCTCATTTAGATGGCGAGAAAGGGAGAGATAAGAAAGGGGAAGGGCCAAACAAAACAATTCTTCTTCTTCTTCTTCTTTTACTTTTCTCTTCATTTCTTATCAAAATGTTTAATCTAAATGAAGAATTTTACAAGAAACTACAACCCTTTCGCTTTCTTTTCTCATGAAAACCCTCCATCCAAAGGGTTGATAGTAGTGTTTAAGGGGAAAAAAAGGACTTTATCTTTTTCAAATTATAAACCAATTTTTCGTATATTCATATTAAGATTCATGACATAAAAATTTAACGATACTTTTACGTGCTGTGTACCTGACACACAACTCTTTTTCTTTATCCTGGCTTGGGACTGGCTATAAAAAAATATAAGACTCTAAGCACTGCATCGACAGAGTTTTCCTTTTCAAATTATGGTAGATATTATAGAAATTGGATCTTCTAATTCCATTGACCGTTTCTTTCTTTCTCTACCGATTCTTTATGTATTTTTATTTCTTTGTTTTAATTTTTTTCTTCCACTTCTTTCTAAGCAACTTCTCCCAAGTTATTGTGGGTCTCAATTCTAACAAGTTAGGTGTATTGTAATTCTAACCCCACCAAAATTTGAAGAAGAAAAAAGAGACTACTTTTTGAAATTTCCTTGCCTGGATTTTATATAGTTTTCGAGGTTGTCATGCGGTTAAGGTTTGAGATTTAGAAGTTTGCTTTCTTAGTTCGATACTTGTTCTATCAGTTTTTGCGAGCCAGCTCATACAGAGCTTTTGTCCCCGCTTGGCCGGACCATCCATTGGTAGATTGATTTTTCAAAGTTAATCGAGGTGTACTTGAGCTTACCCAAATAAAAAATTCTATACATCATCAAAAGGAGAGGTAGCAAAAACTAGACTTAAAATGTCGAATTAGCTTTAATTTGGTCCAATCATCAACCAAGTAAGAATTTGAAAGAAAAGACACATGTAGGTACCACATGTTTTGGGAAACATTATCGAGCTAACATGCATCCTATGCGGAACCCACTTGGTGCTGATCTGCCTTAATTCTATCCAACATCCTAATTTTGTTGAGCAACAGTTGGATCACGTTGTCACAAATTTAAAAGTTTGGGGTCTAATTTGTTGTAACTGAAAGTTTAGGAACTGAACTGAGATCTACCAAAATTGTAAGGGTGCTTTGCCCAGAAGGATGTGAACTTGGTGTCCTCTATTAGGATGCCGCCTCAAATATATACTAATTCAGGATTTTTCTTTTTTGCTGCTTTTACTTCATTATGAAGCATTGTGACACCGAGGAGTCTGTTGATTCGTCTCAGACATGCCACAGACATGCCAGGGACACCTGACACACTGTGGCCACGCCAAAATATGTATGAGACACATCATTTGGTGTGTCCCTTAAGTTTAATATTCCTTATAGTGGGATTCGCCGGAGACAGGGGGACACATGGAGGGGTGACTTTTGTAAATTTTAAAGCTTTCCCGAGAGTAGATAATGATAACTTCAAAACATGTTGGGCCAAAAGTTCTGTATAAAAAATATGCGTATGCATATATGTATAAATTGGTCGCTAATGCATTTGATAGGAGCTTTTAATTTACACTGTAGGCATGCATAACTATAAAAACTGTCATCTCCCCCCACTATGTCAGTGTCCCTAGTTTTTAGAATTGTGGTGTCCCGTGTCCGTATGGTAAGTGTTTTGTTCTATCATTTCATGTCTCAAATGTGCTTTCGTTTTACATTTCTTTACACTAGTTCTGTTAGGGCCGGCTCTGATTTTGTGTCATGGCATAAGCACAAACTTTTAAATAAAGAGCTTTTAATTATGATCTAAACACTTTTGAAATCTGATAGATTTATTTTCGTTATCGTTAGAAACAGAGAGGATGAACAAATTGTCATTTTGGCCCCACCAATGGACTTCATAAGAGTCTTACCTACTTTTTTAGTGAGGCTGTATTTATGTTCATGTGCTTAGAATTTCTTCTTAGTATCCCTATTATTTGTTTGGGGACACCTTATAAAACAAAGATGCAATGTGACATCGTGGCAAATGTTATGACAAATTTTGGTGGACGTTACAAGGGGAACACTGTAAGGTAAGCTTTTCTGTGAAACAGAATGCTATTTTAAATTTTGTATGCTCATTATGCTGAAAATGCTACACGTAGTGAAAATGGTATGCTGTTCTGTGGTATTTTTATTATATCATTATGATTTATTGTTCCGCCTTATTAAATTTCTGTTATTCTATTTGTGATGAAAGTAAAAAAAGGATATTGTATCTTCACGAACGCTATCAAATCTCCTGTTCTTTAATAAGTAAAACTTTGCGAACCTTCAAATCTAAGTCTTTTGCTCTTGCATTTAATACTTAGATTAGTGATGTCATACGTTACCTTCTTCTCTCCTCAGAGTTTCACAATGACCAGAATTCATCAGTGAAAGCAAGGGAGGACGATGAAAGAAAGTTACCCTCAAATCCAGAAGAAGTTGAACACTTGCGTCGTAGTTCAGCTACAAATCAACTGACTGTGTTCACATTTGATGAGCTAAAGATAATTACAGGAAATTTCAGACAAGATCAAATGTTGGGTGGTGGTGGATTTGGAAGTGTCTACAAAGGATTCATCACCGATGACATTAGCAAAGGACTTCAGCCCGTTCCAGTTGCTGTTAAGGTTCACGATGGCGATAATAGTAATCAAGGCCATAGAGAATGGCTGGTAGTCTCTTAATTTGGGTCATAATGATACTTCAACATTCCCTCAATTTGTTTTGATAAGAAATAGTTTTATTTTTCTTCGTGAATTTCAGGCCGAAGTTATTTTCTTGGGGCAGCTTTCTCATCCAAACTTGGTGAAATTGATCGGATATTGCTGTGAAGACGAACATCGTGTACTTATATATGAGTACATGCCTCGCGGTAGTGTGGAAAACAATCTATTCTCAAGTAAGTACATCATTTTTCTCTATGCCTTACCAAGAAGAACACAAAGAACCCTTTTTCTTTTAACTCAATGGTAAAATATGAATTGTATAATTAACAAGAACTCCCACCCATTAAGCCTATTATTAAGATAGACAATAATATCCTCTATTTTTCTTGTTCTCATGTCTTTACCGGTATACCAGGAAAAAACTGAAAGAGTTACTGGTAAAGCAAACAATACAAAATTTCCTATCCCTCACCCACAGAAGTTGCATACGCTAACTATAAATACCTGAGAAGAACAATGAGAAAATCAGTATCCTGTATTTCAGAGAGCTGTTGAGAAATCAAATCTGATTAAGTCAACCTATAATATGGGTGATCAAATTTGAAGACGTCAGTTCCATTAACCCGTAGCCTTTTGTTTGTTTTGGATGCTATAGGAAAGGACAAATTATAGGGGCTACTGAGCTGTTAGAATTACTTCTAGGAACCTACAATGTGACAAACTATCTTTCCTCATGAACCTATAAAATGTCTTAGATGCTAATGCATGATTTTAATCTACTTATGGAAATCTACTCGTATTGAAATTTTTATTCAGTGAGAAGTTATGAGGTATTGAAAATTATATTTTAAGTTTCACCGGAAATATGATCTATAATCTTATGCTTGAAATGTTCTTTTTGGTTCTGTACATCTTGTCCCAGGACTGTAAGAAATCTGTTGTCGATTTCCATTGTTGCAGGAATCTTACTTCCTCTTCCTTGGTCCATTAGAATGAAGATTGCATTTGGTGCTGCAAAAGGACTTGCTTTTCTCCATGATGCCGAGAAACCTGTCATCTACCGGGATTTTAAGACCTCTAATATCTTACTAGACCCGGTTAGTTGTGGAAACTCTTTACTCACAGAAGAAGTAATGCCATTATTGTTCCCTCAAAAGAGTAGAATGAGAATGGTAGCATATATGCTCGGAATTTATTGAATGATTAATGCTATACTAGTTTGTATCCTTGTATATACTTTCATGGTTCTTGTTACTCTAGTATCATCATTCTCCCACCTCACAAGATTTTGTTTTTCCATTGTGCTTTATGCCGGAAACCTGCAAACAGGACTACAATGCAAAACTTTCTGACTTTGGACTTGCAAAGGATGGACCAGTAGGGGACAAATCTCATGTTTCTACTCGAATTATGGGCACTTATGGTTATGCAGCCCCAGAGTACATTATGACAGGTACACTGACCTTACCTCCTTGATTCATTGTCTAATTTCTCTCTAAAAGCAACAATGTTCAGCAATCAGTTGTTGTGCTCATTTTCCTTAGTACTGCAAAGAATAAGTTAAACCACCTTTCTATACCTCTGAATCTGATTGCAGACTAAACATATTTCTCCTGTAGTTATTTCTCTTCACTTATTGAGGCCGATTGAAGAGTATATATCGAAGATCCTTCCAAGAGTTGCAAAAATCTTTCTGTAACAACAATTTATAATCCCGTGTTTTCATCCATTTCATACTTAAAATCACAATTTTGGAGTCTAATAATGTTCAATTTAGTCCATAAGTTAAAGTTGGTTACTTTAAACCGTGACAAAAAACGGTCTCTCTTTTCTATATGTAGGGCATCTGACACCAAGGAGTGATGTTTACAGCTTCGGAGTTGTCCTTCTAGAACTTCTCACGGGCAGAAAATCACTAGACAAGTCACGGCCAGCGAGGGAACAAAACCTAACAGATTGGGCCACCCCTTTACTCAAAGAGAAGAAGAAAATGCTTAACATTGTGGATCCAAGATTAGAGGGAGATTATCCGGCCAAAGGAGCTCACAAGGCTGCTATGCTTGCTTATCATTGCCTCAACCGGAACCCTAAAGCCAGGCCGCTAATGCGTGACATTGTTGATTCGTTGGAGCCTCTTCAGGTCTCTACTCCTTGTCCTGATTCTTCAAATGAGAAGTCTACTTTGACTGCGATCACTGAGAATCCAAAATCCTGAATTTCAAACAGAAGTAGTTGTTAACTGATGATGATACTTGTACCGTCAGGCCTCTAGTTTTCATTTATTGATTTTTAGCTGCTTCTCTTATTCCGACGGGTTTTTCTTTTTCTTTTTGCTCTCTTCAACACGTAGAACTTATTTTATGTGTATCAAAAAGAAAGATAACCATTGTTTCTTTTGTATTCCTTTTGGATAGAGTAGTGGTTACAATTACTTGGCACTGGCGTCAGTCTTGGTTACTCGCTCTCTCTCTCTCTCTCCCCCCCTAATGGATGATGAGATTGGTTAATCAATCTTTTTTTTTTTTGTGTGTTTTGGGATGTTAGGATAATAGAAGTGGTGGCATTTGACAAGTTGTAATGGAAGATCCAATGCCAAATAAGAAAATAAAGGAGAGAGAGCGAGTTCTACAAAGACCGATAAATATATTGTTCTTCTGTTATCAAGCGCATGGCAACATTGATAATAACTGGCTTTTGATGGAAATGATGGTTATAAATGCATGTTTTTTTGTTTCAGTGTGATAAAGTAAGAGTTTATATTTCAAAGTAAGAGTTGATATTTCAAAACTATATGGAGTAATAAAAAGTTGATATGTATGCGAAGTACAAAAAAATAAAAGCCTACAAGAGTGCACCGCACAAATTTGATCTTTCAGAGCCGCCCAAGGGGGTACGTACTGTACTTGTGGTCACGTATGATTTAACTGGACATTACATGGACAAGTGAAGAAGATAGGTTCTAAGTCGATCAAATTGAAAACTCAGGGGCTCGATTTGATACAGGAGCTGAACTTATGTACTTCAAAAGGACCAAAAGCATAGTAGTATCTTCGTAAAATACAAAGGAAATTGATTTTGACACTCCAGTTATAACCATTGACACTCTATTTTGTGTGTTGATCATGTGAGAATACAAAATCAAAAGTGAAGTGCCATTAATTAAAAATAAAGTGCCAAAATCACATCCCAATATAAAAAGCATATTGCAAGAGTATCAAAAAGTTCTAGAGTGTTCGAGTGCGAGACAAACAAAACAACGTACTATTGATATTGGTGGGATCCAACGGCTTAGATTAACTCGAAGCTTCAAGAGCTAAATGTGACCGTTCCTCCCTGTCTCACACCCATGACCCGTGAAATATACTACTATATACTCCTATACTTGGTAACCTAATCTCACGCGCGCTCTCTCTCTCTCTCTTCGGGCGTCTTTGGATAACACTCCTACTCCTCTCTCTGCTTCCGTCTAAAACCCTAATTATACTCATCACCTCACCAACCAACCATCCGCCGATTTCCTGTAAGCTCCTCTCTCGCTCTCTCGCTATCTCTCCAGAGTCCAGACTAATCTGTATGTTTTAAGTAGTTTTTGTTTTCCATCGAGAGTCAAAAGAAATGTCTTTTGGGTGTAAGGACCAACCTAAAGTATTAACTTGCTATGCTTACAGAGCTTTCCTGTGAAAAAATAGTTTAAAATGTGGAATCTGAGGTAGTGTGTACAAAGATGTTTCGATGTAATTCCTGTTGGAGATAGTTATTACTGCTGAAGGGTATACGCAGAGGCGTACGTTTGTCATTTCTTTGTACAACAACCGATGGAAGCCATCCGCGATGCAAACAGTCGTATGCCCTGTTTTCTTATCGCTTTTCTCGTCTAATTTTGGGTTGACCTTTGGCTATTTGCCTATTTAATAGATTTGTGGTGGTTGTTCTTTTTTTCTTTTTGGGTGCGGGTCTTTTGGAGTATGTATCAGGGTTAGGAATCGAAAGACTCGAACTTTTCTATGCTCAATCTTGTTGGTAGTGTTTAGTTTGCTAACGGTTTTTCATTTTTGGAGGAAATGTAATGGTCATTGTTTGGCTTCCGTTATATCATTTTGCAAAGGATTGGCTTGTACCTTCTAGCTTCATTTGTACCTGGAATGGAACAGTTCTTCACCTGGGCTTGTTAGCTCCTTGCTCTTTTAGGTTTTGGGACACTATTTTGTAGTAGTATGATTAGGTATTAGTGGTAACGCATGTGTTAGGAACCACAAATGTTAAGCTTGCTTAAACACCACATTTATTATAGTTATTTCAGCAGTCCACTGTTGACAGTACCTAGTTTGTGTGATGGGTCAATTTGTGTTTGGTCTTATTAACTTTTATCAACTGTGAGGAATTCTTGTACATCTTTTATTTAAAATAGGCAATCACCATCAATTGTGAGGAGATATTGCCCGATAATGCTGTTGAAAGATCATTTAAGAATTACCCCCTCCTTTTCTGTGTTTCATGATCAATCAAGTTTCTTATTTTTGTCTGTAAATAGCTGTGGTTTGCAAGATTGAAAGAGAATTAATGTTGATTGCTTTTTCTCAGATTTGAAGAGTGAATGGCATCAACTTTCATTACCATGTCTTCGGTTGGCTCCTTTGCTGCACCTAGCATTGGTGTGCCAGATAACAAATTTGGATCTTTTGGTTCCATATCCTCGAGCTCATTTGGTAGGAGCCAAAATGTTTTTCTCCGAAGAGGACGTTCTCCAAGAATAAATGCCATGGCTAAGGATTTGTATTTCAACAAGGATGGTCAGGCTATTAAGAGGCTGCAAGTGAGTCTATCAATTAGTTTTGTGGTCTGATAATGAATGGAAGGTTACATGCGTGGCATCACTAACAATACTCTTTCTTTCTGTGACAGAATGGTGTGAACAAGCTTGCTGATCTTGTTGGGGTTACTCTTGGTCCAAAGGGCCGAAATGTCGTTCTAGAGAGTAAATATGGCTCCCCAAAAATTGTTAATGATGGGGTGACAGTGGCTAAAGAGGTATCCTAGTTATTTAGTTCTCCATATGCAAAACTGCCTACGACTAGAAACTAGTTTTTATGGATTCTTTCCCGTGGATATCACTCTACTTTTATCTAATACGTTATTTGGAGCCTAGAAGTATTGGGAGTTAAGAGTGCTAGAATTTGACCTTGATGAAGCCAAAAAACCATCTCATACCTTCGTATCCTTTTTTTCTCATGTCCTTCGACCCCCTTGCATACGTTTCAATTACCTGTTTGACCCATGTTGTTCAACCAGAATAGATTTCAATAAGACATTTGAAAACATATATGTCAAGTCCTTGAAGGTTTAATACTTCTGTTTCTTCTTAGGTCGAGTTGGAAGATCCAGTTGAGAACATTGGGGCTAAATTGGTCAGACAAGCCGCGGCGAAGACCAATGATTTGGCCGGAGATGGGACAACGACATCTGTTGTTCTTGCGCAAGGTCTTATTGCTGAAGGTGTCAAGGTGTGTACTGAAATATAGGTTATTTTACATTTTTCAATATCCATGAGTTCATTGACAAAGTGTGATGTCGTAATGTATGTTGCTATGTGGTCCTCACTTTTCAGGTGGTAGCAGCGGGTGCAAATCCTGTATTGATTACCAGAGGAATTGAGAAGACTGCAAAAGCTTTGGTCAGCGAGCTTAAGCTGATGTCAAAAGAGGTAATGGAGAGTGCTCTTGCAAATGGGTTTAACAATTGCGGGTTGAGTTTCAGCATAAATATTGCTGCAAAGTTTATCAATTTGGATAGGATCTTCTGAAAGGAGTGATATGTTGGTCCTCCTTTGAGACATGATTATAGCATTTACTGATGTCCATATGTACTTGCAGGTAGAAGACAGTGAACTGGCTGATGTTGCAGCAGTTAGTGCTGGTAACAACTATGAAGTTGGTAATATGATAGCTGAAGCCATGAGGAAAGTGGGTCGGAAGGGTGTGGTGACCCTTGAAGAGGGGAAGAGTGCCGAAAACAGTCTCTATGTTGTTGAAGGGATGGAATTTCCTCGTGGTTATATCTCACCTTATTTTGTGACTGATAGCGAGAAAATGTCAGTTGAATTTGAGAACTGCAAGGTAGGGATGCTAGTTATATTTTGTGAAGGTGTAAAGTTGTGGGTTGTTTTCTAGTAGATGAATATTTAAGTATTTTGGGTGTCAATGCAGTTACTGTTAGTTGACAAGAAAATAACGAATGCAAGGGATCTTATAAATGTACTGGAAGATGCTATCAGAGGTGGATACCCGATTTTGATAATTGCAGAAGATATTGAACAAGAAGCTTTGGCAACTCTTGTCGTGAACAAGCTTAGAGGGGCATTGAAAATTGCAGCACTGAAAGCTCCAGGATTTGGAGAAAGGAAGAGCCAGTACCTTGACGACATTGCAATTCTGACTGGAGGTCATATTTCATTCTTTGAGCTGTGTGTTCATTTGCTACAATACATTCCTTGAATCTTGCACAAGTAAATGTAAAGAGTAACAATATTGGCTTCCTATCTGTTTTCTGCCCCTTAATTGGAAATTGTCTTCTTGAAAACAGCGACTGTAATTAGAGATGAGTTAGGGCTTACCTTGGACAAGGCAGATAAGGAAGTCCTGGGTCATGCTGCCAAGGTTGTGCTTACCAAGGATTCGACGACAATTATTGGTGATGGGAGCACCCAGGATGCAGTAAATCAACGTGTTGCACAGATTAAAAACCTTATCGAGGTTTAATTCTCCCTGTGTGCGTGCATTTATATGCATGTATGTGTATATATAGTTGGGGGTGTGTGTGTTAGAATACTTATTCTGCATGTTTTGTAAGCAGGTTGCAGAGCAAGAATACGAAAAGGAAAAACTTAATGAAAGAATCGCAAAATTGTCTGGAGGTGTTGCTGTCATTCAGGTAAACTTGCATCATATAACTGTATAATATTGGTCTATGAATTGACTTATTATTTATGGCATGCATACTAAATCTAATGAATTTTTTGAAGGTTGGAGCACAAACTGAGACAGAGCTAAAAGAAAAGAAGTTGAGAGTAGAGGATGCTCTCAATGCAACTAAGGCAAGTTTTTCATGAGACTCTGGTTTCTGGTTTATAGCGATAGTAGTTCCTTGTCAGATTTGTTGGCAGTGAGGACATTGTTCAATTGACTGTGAAATTGATATTCAGGCGGCTGTTGAGGAAGGTATTGTTGTTGGTGGTGGATGCACCCTACTTAGGCTTGCTTCAAAAGTTGATGCCATCAAGGATAGCCTTGAGAATGACGAGGAAAAGGTAATTTCATGCTGTAACTTTACTAGCAGTTATGGTTGTGCAATTTTAATGATTTTGAATTGCGATATTCGGATACAATTTGGATAGAATCGTTACGATATCATTGGTGTCATCAACTGAGTTGCATCCAATAGATTGGAATAAAAATAGAGGTCATATTGAACGAAATAGTGAGGAACAAATTGCCTATCATAGAATACAGTTAGGAAGTCGGACACGTTTGACTGCAATATTTATGGTTACAACATGATTCTTGCTAATTAATCTCAACGGGCTGCAGGTTGGAGCAGATATAGTTAAGCGAGCTTTGAGTTACCCCCTGAAGTTGATTGCCAAGAATGCTGGTGTTAATGGAAGTGTTGTTAGTGAGAAGGTACTTAACTACATCAGTACTTCACGACCATATGTATGCTGTCGTGTGGTATTTGTGGGATGACATTCTGTGTATTTTTTGCAGGTTCTTTCCAATGATAACCCAAAATTTGGATACAATGCTGCAACAGGAGAATACGAGGATTTGATGGCTGCCGGAATAATTGATCCAACCAAGGTGAGTTCCAGAGGAAAGTAACTTTTGCAGATGAGATTGCATGTAGTGAGAATGCCTAGACTGGATTATTTGAATTTATGGTATCTAAGGGTCATCAATGTTGGAGTATATCCTATTTTGAGTCTTGCAAAATGGAATTGAGTTGATGAATGTAGTGGTCTGGATGGTCATGTGTTTGCTTATTGTTATGGGTTGTAAGTAATGACTCTGTTTTCTTTGAAGATTGGTACTCCTTATTTGTGGCAATATGGTTAACTAGGCTGCCTTTAGTCATCATGAAATTATTCATATACTGGATTCTTTGCATTTCTCTGTGCCTTTCTTGATTGCAGCAGAATACTTCCAATCTTAGATGGTTCTAAGGTTTTGGGTGTAGTTCTTGCAGATCATAGACAGTGAGACACATGTTTACCCAGATACGATTAAATTTGTTGTTAAGTGTATTCAATATTAACGGATTCTTCCTTATTCTGAAATCATAAGAAACAGCATCTCCTTTATGTAACTTGACATTTTGGTTGGTTTTTGTCTTTTTTCTTTTGCCAATATTGTATACATTTTGGTTGGTTGTAGTAAGAAATAGCGTCTATGAATCTGTTGTCGGACATCGTTAGGCTTATTGTCTTTAGACTACTCTTTCGATGATCTAGACTCTACTCTTTAGTCTTTTCGATGATATTGTGACTACTCAACTCTTGCTTTGTGTCAAGAATCCAAGATTAATTCCGGCTGAACATGATTTCCCCCCCACTGACTGGAGTACTTAATGCTATGCTGATTTCAGGTGGTCAGATGTTGCTTGGAACATGCAGCTTCGGTGGCGAAGACATTCTTGATGTCAGACTGTGTGGTGGTTGAGATCAAAGAGCCTGAACCTGTTCCTGCCGGCAACCCCATGGACAATTCAGGTAACCACTGTTGATTTGAAACCAAATTTCCCTTTTACTACTTCCATTTTTTGTGTTTGCATCTTCCACATTTTTTTTTGGTAAATACACCACATTAGAGCATCCGCAATGGGAATAATCAAAATCGATAACCAAAATGTGCCACGTCAGCATTTGATTATCCATTTAGTTCATAATTAAACCTAACAAACTTGATCTCCACATTGGTTATTTTTCTATCCCTATAAAAAAACCCCTCACAATACGCAATGCATCTATGTCCAATTGCAAACGAGTTCTAATCGCGCACCCAACCACACCAAATTATTCGTCTCGATGAGACGATTCTAATGTGAGGTGTTTTTTAATTTTTTAGTTTTGAATTTGGTTATTGGGTTTGGTTATTGAGTTTTGGTTATTGGTAAAAGTTGTTAAGTTTGGTTATTCAAAGGTCAAAATTTGATGAGTTGCTAAGAGGTTGCTAAGTTTGGTTATTACAATGTGAGCACTTTTTTGAGCAAACATTGCTAACTTTAGCAACCTTTTAGTTTTGATTATTACATTGTGGATGCTCTTACATTTGATTAAATACCTTCTTGTCTTGTCAGGATACGGTTACTAGACGCTGCGGAAGATTGTGAGAAGTTATCATAGCAAAAGACGATCCGACTTCTGCTGTTAGTTCTGAAAGAAACATACCAGAGGGGTCATTATTTGTGTAAATTTATTATTTCTGCTGGTAGGAAAGCATAAATTATGGTGAGGTTAGGTTGGCAGAGTGCGGCATGTATAAGTGCAATGATACTGAACTGAGTGCAAAACAATATTTCATCTTTGGCCGAGTTGCAATTTTGAGGTAATTTTGTGCGACGCTGTTTTGTTGATTGGCTTCCCCGTATTTCATCTTTGTGCTTGGCTCGTCTACATTTGGTTGACCGTCCAGTTCTGCGAGGAGTGTCCCCATTTCAGGCTCATCTCATGGATTTGAAAATTTAATTTTGTAGACTACATTTGAGGATCATTCATGTTGAAGTTCAAATTAATTGGATATCCTTCAATTTTGTTCGTGATCTGATCACACTGTTTAAGGATGAAATGAGCTGTCCAACTTGGGATTATATTGATTTCCATTTTTGGCCCACGTATGTGATTAGTTCATGAACCTACAGTATAGTAGATCAATTGATTTCGATTTCGTAACCGAAACAAATATTTGTGATTGCCAGAATGTGTTCGAGATGGGGCTATGTTATGCAATAGTATTGGATAGTCTGGAGACAAGCAATATCCTTTCATCTGTATCAAATAGCTGAACTATTGTACGCCATCTGTATTCTTCTCATTTTCATAATCCGACCAAACGAGTGATGCCCAGTTGGTAGGGTAGTAGTTATACTCCATGCATGAGGGCGGGGTTCGAGCTCCCCGCTGCCCCCCTAACACTTACATCTAACACTCATTCTCCTAAACTATGGCAAAAAAAAAAAAAAAAGTAGATTCTTTTCGTCACATTTTTTTTCTTCTTCTTCTTCTTCATTGTTTTTGTTTTTGTTTTTGCCTCTGCATACTTTTCCCTAACTAATCCCACAACCAAATTGAAACTTAAGCTTCTTACTAGTAGTAATTACCTTCCCAAGTTTTTTTTTTTTTGAACTGAAGAATCTCCCAAGTTGGGTGTGCAATATTTTCTTATGGTATTCAATCACTAAAATTTTGTGAACTATCTAGGACAGTTCAACTTTAAAGGGGAGTTTTTTTGAAAACAATAATTCCTCATTTCCTCTAAACCAATAGGTAGGAATAGCACTAGAATTCTGAAACTTGGGACAAAATGGAATTAAAAAAAGCTGGTGACATTAATTGAACATTTGGGGCAAAATGGAGTGTTTATCTGGTCGTTAACTTTTGAGCCCCAGAATTAATCGAGTTGTCCGCAAATTGGCCAGGACATTTGGTTAAAAAAAAAGAAGTGAGGCTATATAGGGTCAGCCCTCCAACTCTCTCTCTGACTCCCTCTATAGTTTACCCGATTCATATGGCTAGTCTTTAGGGCCTTCCCAAAAATAGGGCCTTCCCAAAAATAGTAATGTTAGTTGAAGGTTTTGCTGTGATCATGCTAGAATTTATGAGAAGCGGTTAATTACATCTACTCCAATAATTAGTTGGGTTTTTTTTTGCCACACATTATACATCAACGGGGTTAGAGAGAGTTAGTAAGTTAGTCCACAAGGGGTTCAGAGACTGTCCATAGCCCTGAAACCACAAACGCCACTCTTTCCTTCAAAGCCAATTTGCTTGAAAATTGACACCAAGTGTCAAATGCAAAAAAATGCTTTTTGGATTGCCAAAAACAAATTTGAAGGTGTCGAATTGCCAAATTAGCCTTCAAAAAAGTCTGATATGTACAAATTTGAAGCTAAGGTTGGATTTGTTCAATTCTTTTGAAGGCCTACATGGCAATATGACATTCTAAAAATGTCCACCCAGCCAATTTTATTGTTTTGGTATATTTTCACTTTAGTCTTGTTTTTATCTTTTACTAATTAAGTTTTACTCTATAAGATGTTAAATTTGGAATGAGAGAAGAGATGTGAAATGACATGCAATTGCCATTTTGGTTGGAGTTGGCTCAAATGACAATTCATCCACTTAACATGCCATCTCAAATTTGGACCACACCTACATATCAAACAACACTTTCTTTGAAAAAGATCTTCGAATCCTATTTCATCTCACTATTTTTTAAGGAAATTGATTTTCAGCTCTTTTTTTTTTGATATGCACACTCCCTTTTTATAGAGGTACAGCAAAGGCTGTACAACAGCCATGTATAGATGACTTTTGCGCCCGTCTCGGGTCTCGCAAAGATGATCGGAGCCGCTCCAAAACATATTGTTTAGGGTCCCTGTAAAAAATCATCTCAATCCGATATCGGTAAGGGCGTTTACGAATCATCCAACTTTGCGCGAGACTTGAGATGGGCGCAAATACCATTTGTACGTCACTGCTGTACAACTTTTGCTGTACCATTAGCAGCTCTCTTGTTTTTTAGTGTTGAAAATGTATGTATCTTTTTTTTTTCTTTCTAAAAGATTAAAAAAAAGGAGTTTGGATATAAAAAAAGGGAGTGTAAAAATCAATTCCCTTTTTTAAATACTTTTCATTTGTGTATATCAATGAATGTTAATTTAGTGTCCATACTTAAGATTTACATAAAAGTTCAAATTTGAATAACACATCGCAATACTCTTTTTACACCTTAACCACCAATCAAAAGTTGTGATTAGCATTTTTATCTTCTTATCTCACAAGGTGAGTGATTGTGAGAAGGTAGAAGTGAAACAGGAATGTGATTCTCTTGTACTATTGCAAACTCTTGAGACTAAACCAACCGGAGCTAACTCAGTTGACTAAGACTTTTTGTATTGGGATTGAGATTAGAGGTTGGCCAAGACTTTTGCATTTTACTGGGAGGTTAAGAGTTACGAATCTTTCCGTCTGCGTGTGGGTGTTCTTCCCTTATAGAACTTTTTTTTTTCCTTTGTTTATTCCCTATGCTGTTTCCGTCTGCATGTGGGTGTTTTTTCCTTATAGAGCTTTTCTTTTCTTTCTTTGTTTATTTCCTATGTTGAGATTATCTTGTATTGGTTGAGTTATCGGGCTTGATTTTATCGTGGACTATCACAATTGATGCAGTGCTCTTCAGACTATAGTGGGTGTGATTTCATGAATTCGTTAGCCGTTGTTTGTAGCGTGGTATCATTCTTTAAGTTACTTTACTAGTAACAAATTTCAATATTCTCGCATTTCGACCTCTGCTATCTACATTCTTTTTCCTCTTGTATTTATTCTCGTTCATTTATTCGGATATCTTATCCCACTTTAAGTTGATTAGGATGATCGCCTCTTTTTTTTTTCAATCTCATACACAAGTGAGGAGATTTGAACTCCTGACCTCCTAATGAGATGCAAAAGTCGCCAACTGAGCTAGTCCCAATTAGTTGATTAGGATGATCTTAGAGTACATAATCACAATAGCAGTCAATATCTCCTGAACCCAGCATATCTCTCTTGACCATCATCCCATCTTTTCTCCCATCTCACTTGATTTAATATGAAAATTAAAAGTAGTGATTTCACACTACCCAAATTACTAACCCTACTCCAGAAGAGGAGTGCAATAATCAATCTCATATTGAATATGATTTGGCACTCTCCTTTTGAGGTGCGATAAATAATTTAGGAAGTGCGAAAATCAATTCTCCAAATAAAACGTGCTCTTAAATCTGCAATTAATCAAGGGATTTATTAGTAACATGGCATTTGGAAGAGGGTTATTTAGGATCACCCCAAGAAACAAAGGGATGCATAAAGGGAGATGCCATTACCACTTCCATATTTACCAATTCCTCACATATAGACTTCTATGTGTGGCATATACATGTCATGTAAAAGCTAGAAGAATAAAGAAAATAATATTGGAACCATGAAGCATTATCATAGTACTCCACATGTTTTATTATTGGAGTATATATATTATATAAATATCCATAGAAGAACCATATGTTAGTAATTAATTAATTGGCCATATAAAAGGGATGACCCAAAACCCGAAACGTACCAAACAAAGAGAAAGTGGGAGAGAGTGAGACGGGGAGAGAGAGAGAGAGAAAAGAAGCATGCATGGGTATGGTAATTGCGTTTGCTATGTAGTTGGTGGTGTGTTGTTTGGTGTTTGTATGTAATGGTCATATGCTCCAATCCTCTCTCTTTCTCTTCTCTCTCTCTTCAGTCCTTTTGATTACCTCTCTCTCCTTCCTCTCCACGCCGCCTCTCCTTTTCCCTCTCTCTTTCTCTCTCTAATAACCTTACCAATAACACTTCCACTCCCTCTCGCATTCTTTCCTAAAATTGGCTACATTTCCACATCCTTACAAAACCTATTCGAAAACCCTCTCCTTAATTCCCATTTCAGCAATGGCTTCTTCATCGGATTATATCTAATGCCGGCGCTTCTATCACTGGGTATGTTTTATTGACGTTTGGGTTCCCTTTATCAGTCAGTGGACGTCTGATCAATGAGTCTTTTTTTTCCTTTTCTTTTCTCACTTGTATTTATACCATTTCATTGATAGTATTGTTTATACTGTTTGAGGAATGAACTTTTTTTATCAAGATTTTGATAATTGATGATCTGGGTTTTCTGGGTTCTCGTACATTTGATGTACTGTCTCGATCGGTTCCATTTTACTTGATGGGTTGTGTTTAAGAATTCTGATTTCCCCACTTTGGGTACTGGGTAGCTGTCCTTTTTTTTGTTTTTTTGTTATTTTTTTGGACGTGAAAATCGAGGAAACTGGTCCGTACACTCGATCAAAACTCAGATGGGTTTTAGCACCCAGCGCTACTTCCACACTGCGATCCTGTTTTTGTTTCGTGAAACCTTTTACAATGGGCCTTCCGTTAATCGTAGATAATGTCAATTGTTTAATGCAAATTTAGTTATATATACATACAGATGGTAATTTTATATTTCTGGCTTCGAGGAATTTAATGAATAGTCCTGACCTCTGATCATATACATTTTTGATAGCTGCGTTAGATGAAGATTCATCTCGGCTTGCACTATTGAGCATTTGATGGAATCTTCAAGGATTTTCTTGTAAATTCTATTTAGAAAGCAATTTTTTTTTTTAATGTTTCAAAATGTCAATGCTTCTTTTTATTCTCTCCTCTCTTTGTCTTCATGGACAACGTGTGTGAATGCTGATCCAGTGAAATTCATATCGTTCTTCACAATTAACTTGACAATATTTGAGATAACGTCTTTGACTACTATTTGTGTAATCTAAGCTAATAAACCACGTTATGACTGTCTTTCAGTTCATTAAAGGTGGTTTCTTGGGGATCTACGCGTCCTCGTATATTGCTCGCAATTTTGTGAAGGGGGACTCCTTAATTTACAGGAATTCACCGATGGAAAAGGGAATTAACGAATTAGAGTTTGATGAATTTGAGGAGCTTCTGGGTGAGATTCCAAATGCTACTTCTGGGACCGCTACTAATCCTGAGGAATCTGGACTCATGAATTTCTCAAAGGACGTGAAAAGGGTGTCTTTGGATCTCTCGAACGGATCGCTCAGTGATGAAATTCAGAATGATGGTATTTTGGATGAAGAAAAATTTTCTGTGCACCAAATTCGGCAATCGCACGTCAAGAGGGTTGAACAGGAAGAACAACCAAATCTGCCTGATGACCGGTCACTGACCTCTGCTTTTGCAGCTTTGAGCTTCAATGAAGGGGCAACAGCAGGAGCTGCAATGCCTCCATTGGCCAATTTTAAACCCTTTCAGAATCAACCTATTTTGATTAATGGGCGATTGCCCCCGAATGTGGATTCCCGGGCAATGTTTGTCCCCTCTTTCGGTTCACAGAATAATTCCTCTAGCAGTTTTGAAATTTTAGGGGCAAAAAGAAGTTTCCAGGAATTAAGGAAGCAACCGGCTGGTTATTGCCAACCAATTGAGAATTTTTCTGGCTCTTTGCCATTGACTCATGGAGTGCCGGGTTATCAAGTTCACGGACTGGAGTTCCCGAACTTTTCTGACCAACAACACTACTTCATGGATCCCCAGTCACAACTTTCTTATTTACATTCACAACAACTAAACCAACCTCATGTTACATGGATGTCTATGGAAGAGGAACGATATTACAGGATGCATAAGCAATACCTTTATATGCAACAGCTTCGAAGTCAGCGGTTGGAATCTCAGCATTCCATTCGAGCACATGGAAATGTGGCGGCTAGGCTAACGAGCCAGAACTTACGACAACCACATAATGAACTCTCTGATCAGGAGCCCATGCGCAATAAGGCTACAGTTTCAAGGAGCATAAACCTATCTAGTCCTGTCCTGTCCTCTGAAGATTTCAACAAAATGCAAGGTTTGGACAAGGGGGGGAAACAGAGTTTTCCTGAGAAGATTTTAACAAGATCACATGGATTGAACTCTCTAAGATCCGTCAAATTTGGCTCTTTCATGGGCAACGAATTACTTGCCGAGGTAAACCAAAATGGAAGAGTTCTCTCAAATGGTAACTGCCACCATAGTTTTCCCAATTCTGATGCTGCATTCCAGTTACATAGTGTAAGCTCGCGAGGTTTGTTGAGTGATAGTGCTGATCTGAAACTTAATAGTTCAAGGCCACTGCCGCAGTACAACTCTGTTGATGAAATTGCTGGAAGAATATATTTCCTGGCAAAGGACCAACATGGGTGCCGCTTCTTGCAGAAGAAATTTACTGATGGTACCCTAGAAGATGTGGAAAAGATTTTTCTTGAGATCATTGTGCATATTGTTGAGCTCATGACGGATCCCTTTGGGAATTATCTTGTCCAAAAGCTCCTTGAAGTGTGCGATGAGGATCAACGGATGCAGATACTTTGTGCAATCACTAGAAGATGTGGGGATCTTGTTAGGATTTCTTGTGACATGCACGGGTGTGCTCTCTCACACTCAATTTCCTTCTTTCTTGTCCCTTTTTGCTTTCTGTTGCTGTTTTTTTGAATATTCTCAGCATTAGCTCAGTTGTCATTTACGAACACAGGACTCGGGCTGTTCAGAAGGTTATTGAAACCCTCAAGACTCGGGAGCAGTGTTCCATGGTGGTTTCCTCACTGAAGCCTGGTATAGTTACTGTGATAAAGAACATGAATGGAAATCATGTTGCACAACGATGTTTGCAGTATTTAATGCCTGAATATTGTGAGGTAAGGAACCACAACCTGATTCTAGTGGTCTGCAATGGCTAATATTCTGAGTTCCAGGGGTTAAGTCTTGATGTAGGTTGTCTTTGGCCCCATATTTACATTAATGGGGATATATCTCAACATCAAGTTGGAAATCATCGAGTAAAAAGTAGGGTTTTCTTTAACCATTCAAATAATTAAAGTATGGAGAGGTAAGTATGTCTCATTTTCGTATGCGACTCATTCATTTTTTAAGTGACAATGGAATTTTCACAAGCTAGGTTGTGCAGAGGTAAAAAAAAAAAAAGAAAATTCTGGGCCATATTGCATTTCATTATTGAATCTTGATTTTCCTGGTTGTCTAAGCGGCATCTCCAAATTATATTTCTTCTACACTGATTCCCAGCAAATCCCATACCCCCATGTATATTTGGATGCTCGTTATGGAACTATACTGCCAGCCTGCCACAAGGTTTGGAAACTCAATCCTAAGGTTTTCTGCTTACATCAGGAGAAAATGTATGAGAACCTTGTTATTGATAAAACTAAGGCATGCATCTCTAAGGAGAGTGGCACAACCAAACATCCATCATCCCAGAAGTTGATGTCAAACATTGCTCATGGTAAGTGATTGGCCAAATAGGTCATGTGTCTAAAATTATGTGTCATTTCCAATCAGGACACACCAAGAAGTATCAAATGACTATTACGGAGTGTACAAGGAGTGTTGGCTTCCTACATAGACACAGCTCCTCCCCTGAGACGTTGCTGCTAGTATGATACCTCGTGCTTTATGAGATAATATTCAATCAAGACTAATGGTTTGGCAAAATGCACGCACCTCGTTCGGGACATAGTACTTACTCCCTCCATCATATTTCTCTAACCATAAGTTATTTATAGTACCTAAGGAAAAAACATTGAACATACTCATCCCATCATATTTGTTTGTCTCTCTTAGATGCCCTGATGTTTAAGGCGACACAGATTACCTTTATTGATGTTTAAACGGAATGTAATAGTATCAGAAGGTAATAAATACACTGAAAAGCATTTGCACTCATGCAATTATTTCCAGGTTATGTAAGTTCTACATCCGAATTTTTTGAAATGGGACAACCTTTGGATTTTGACATCTAAAATGGAAAGATGGACTAAGATTTGGGGCCAAGGCAGTATTATGTTTATAGGACCTTCAACACTGACTAGTATATGTTCTATGGTCCACTAATTGATTTAACGTTGAACCCTTTAAGGTGTTACTTGTACCATGAAATATTGAAAGCAATGTTTGTGACATCACTGGTAATTTTGTTTTCTGCAGTTCCTTTTTGAAGCTGCAATTGATAATTGTGTTGAACTAGCAACAGACCGTCATGGCTGTTGCGTGCTTCAAAAGTGCCTCAGCCATGCTGATGGTGATCAAAGGCATCATTTAATCTCCGAGATTACTTCAAATGCTCTGATTCTTTCTCAAGATCCATTTGGGTACTATGTTTTTCTTTTCTTCTTCTTTCTTCCTCTCGTCATATGAACATATTGTTCTTGGTATGCGTGTGCTGTCAATGCTGAATGACTTTTTACCCCATAAATTCTTTCCGATGGGCAGACAGATGCAAGTCTTAAGACAAATTTTCACGAGATAGATATGGAGACGTTTTCCAATGATTTAACAAGCAAATCTGCTCTCCATTAGCAGGATGGTAGAACAAGGACCAATCCAAATAGATGATACTAGTTTTTCTTACACTTAAAAATGCTCCTGGTAAAATGGCTGACCCAAAAAAAAAATGCTCCTGGTAAACTGAGTAGGCTACGGTTTACTGTATCAGACTTTTATAGGCAACGAGCCTTGGGGTTCCAAACTATGGTGAATCTCACAATCTATTGCATGAAGTACTAGTAAGAAGCGGTCAACCTCCCTATCATGTTTGATGGTCAAATAAATTTGACAAGCAGGAAACTTTTGAAATGTTCTGACAAAAAATTGTTCAAATACTCTGAGAACCGCCAATAGTTATGGCAGTGCGTGTTGAATGATATAGAATAACTTTTAACAGGGCACAAAAAATTGCTTTCTGCATTCATCTTTGCTTCTATGATTTCGTGCTTAGCATTTTGAATGCTATTCCTACAGGAACTATGTTGTGCAATTTATCTTTGAAATTCATGCTCCATGGGCCACGGCGGATATTCTTGACCAACTGGAGGGTAACTATGGGGACCTGTCCATGCAGAAATATAGCAGCAATGTGGTTGAGAAATGCCTGAAATATGCAGGAGAAGAACGCCGATGTTGTATTATCAAGGAGTTGGTAAACAATCCTCGTTTAGATCAAATTATGCAAGATCCCTATGGCAACTATGTTATACAAGCTGCATTAAACAATTCAAAGGTTAGACATCCTCCTCTAAAAGTGCCATCTTCGTCTGGTGTGCTTTCTCTTCTTTTTATGAATTGCTAGAAAAGATTATCATTTCATAGTTATCCATCATACATATTTATTCAGGCTGATATATATATCTATATATATACATATACAGTCCGTCTCCCGTAAGGACCACTTCATTTTAATAAAATGCGGACCTCCTTTTCCCGATTGAATTTCGATGATCCGAGCCGCTCAATGTGTTCAGAACATGATTTTAAGGGTACCCGCGAGAAATCAGCAAAAAAAAAGACCGGGAAGGGCTTCATCCAAGCAGTTTTTGTTTGTTTTTTATCGAACGGTTCAAACAAAAACTGCTCGAATGAAGTCCTTCCCGGTTATTTTTTTTGCCGATTTCTCCTAGGTACCCTTAAAATCACGTTCTGAACGCATTGAGCGGCTCGGATCATCGAAATTCGATCGGAAAATGGGAGAAATGAGGAGGTCCGCATTTTAACTAAAATAAAAACTCCCTCATTTGAGACTCACTGTGTGTGTGTGTGTGTATATATATATATATATCTAAGAGGGAGTCTATAGTAAAAAACAAGTAGCATGAATACTTATCGGAAGCAGATACAGATACAGATATGAAAGCTGGAACCATCTTTAAAAAAATAAAAAGAGAAGAAAAAAAGAAGCAGAGGACAGGACTAGAGGCTGAATTTGTGATTGCGTTGGAAGACCAAATCAACTATTAGCTTCTGGGCATTACTTGTCCACAGAATTCATTGTTGTCGCAATATTGCCATTAAAATTAGACTTATGGATTCTGTTTCATTTTAGTGAAGAGGTCTTTCTGATCTTGTGCTGTGGATACATGCATGTTCTCTTGTTGAGTAGGGATCTCTTCATGCTGCATTGGTGGAGGCTATTAGACCTCATGTTCCTTTGCTCCGGACAAGCCCCTATGGGAAGAAAGTCCTTTCAAGCAATTGTCTGAAGAAATAACTTACAGGTATGATCATGGCTATACATCTCTTTTCTGGCTAAATATCCAAACTTCAACTGATTCCTTATAACATGGTATTTTGTTGATCATGCAGGGAGTACTCTGCAGCTAAATCTCTCATTTGCTGAAGGTTTCATTGCTATGGAGGGTGCTGTAAATTTTGTACTAATAAACAAGTAGAGAGAAGCTCTGAAGTCGGGTTTTGAGACATTCAAGTTTTTGTACTTTTTCGAGAGGTTAAATGGTTAGAGCTTCTTTTTACATGGCATCTGACAAGATGAAAGGTGCCTTTCAGTTCTTTATGCTGCCCCTATTTATTCCATTTTGACTATTTACAAGCAACTCTGGCAGCATATTCACGTACTTGTACATTTTCATTTTGAATGTTCCATAGAAATAAAGAAATTGTAAGTGTCGAATTGTTCCTAAGCATATGCGGAAATTTTGGTTTTCCCTTGCTCTTTTGATCAAAGCTCTTGGCAGAAGATGGTTGCTAGATAAATGTATAGCTTGTGTTACTTACCTGGTTTTCATGCTAGACGGTCTTTTTGTGGTCATATGCATCTGATGTCCGAAAAGAGCAAAAGGGCCCTCGATGGACTCACAAGTGACATTGTGGCTCTAATGTGACGGCAAATAATTAAGTTTCATCCAAGCAGAATGGTCTAAGGTGACTCGGGTGTCCAGAATTGATATTTATCCAGAGCATATTCTGTTTGTAAGAAGTACTGTTAGCGTACCATCCTTTTTTCTTTTTTGTGGGAAATTTTGTTTCCACTAGTAGTTTTGTGCATTACATCGATGGATCCAATCTGTACCGAGTCAATGCAAGCTCTTGAAATTAGATTAAGTTTGACAACATTACCAATAATTTACCATGAAGATTACATATCACAATGATCTTAGCTGATCATCTATAGCTTCTAGTATCTGATAAAGGAAGTAACCAAAAGTTTGAAACGGATCACATAGAACCGGGAGGGCACACCACGCGTGCAAATCACTGAACCAAACAAATAAAATGCTAAAAAGACAAAAGGATTATGTGTTCTTCTGTTACTAGGAGAGCACACCAAGAGTGCAGCCCATTATTTTAATTCTCTTACTACTAAGTAAGCAAATGTGAATCCACAGAACTGAATATCTTTGGAGAGATCTAATTATTATTACTTCATAAAGTACACATTTTAGTATTTCAAACATTTTATCGATGTGAATTCAACTCGCAGATATTGAAATAGAGTGGTGAGAACAATAAAATCATTAAATTTATTTTCTTGTTACCATATGTTGATGAAAAGGCAACCTCTACACAGCATGTGTAAAAATGGTTCAATATACTACCAATTATATTATCAACGCTTAAATCACCCCGTAGCCCATAAAAAGGCAACTGTCTATCTAGAGATTGAAGTTTTGATAAATAAAGTACTTTTTGTTATTTTAGCTAATAACAAAAACAGTATCTCAATAGATAATAATTACATCACGTAATTTATAGATAAAAGTTCAGTTCGATTGTAAGAAATAAAACAAGATTTTTTGAAATATAAATGGTGTTTTTAATCAAAATATTTATGTGCAACTACTAGTTAATTGAGATTGTTTTGTTTCCGGCTGTGCTATAAACAAGTTGTTTACGACACCAATCAATCACAGCCGTTCAAAAGTGTTCTGGACGGTCCGAATTTTAAAATCCGGACCGTCCAGAACACTTTTAAACGGTCACAACTGAGCACTGTAAATATTTGTTTACAACACAGCCGGGAACAAGTTCTTCTCCTAGTTAATTACTCAAAAATAAATTTGGGTGTGAGTATGCTGCAGTGCCAGCCCACCAGTAATCTGACACGTGGCTGCACATAATTGAAGGGAACTCGACGGCCTGTTAAGAGCCACTAGTCACCACTTCAATCTGTGTAATCCGTTGAGGACCAATCTCTCTCCTTCCCTCCATCCCTCCTCCCAAAGACTCACACAACAAGAGAAGAGTCTCACCAAAACCCAAATGGAATCCCACCTCATAACAATCTAGAGAGAGAGAGAGAGAGAGAGAGAGAGAGTGATCAAGAATCAACCATGTCTACATCTCCGAGCAGCTACACTTCTCTCTGTTCTTCCTCACCACTGGCAAGACTAACCCCATCAACAAAGCCAAACCCATCACTCCCAACCCCATTTGTTCTCAAACCCACATCGCAAAACCACATTTTTCTAAGCACTTCAATCAATTTCTGCAATATCCATTTGGTAAAGCCCTCAATTTTGGGCATTAAAGCATCGGAAACCGAGGCTAAGACGTCGAAATCGGGGACTGAAGGTGAAGAAAAGGAAGAGTATGAGGTGTATGAAGTGGAAATTGTGCAGCCATATGGGTTGAAGTTTAGAAAGGGGAGGGATGGTGGAACTTACATCGACGCCATTGCCCCTGGTGGCTCAGCTGACAAGAGTGGGAAGTTCACTGTTGGGGATAAAGTACTTGCCACTAGGTATCTTCTCTCTCTCATCATTCCTGTTTCTTGGATTTTCTCTTCGTACTTAAATGTAGTAGAGCTTGTGTTTTACTATCGCCTTCGAAGAAACTAGTATGAGCGTAATCATGATTAACCTCTCCACTCCTTTTCTATTAGTTTTGAGTTGGATGACTTAACATGGTATCAAGCAAGTCTGTTGAATGCTTTTGGATATCTTTCTCTTGATTGATTTTCCCAATGTTTGTGACATTAGTGCGGCTAAGTTATGATCATTTTTATTTATCTCTCCACATGCGAGTCGGGTTGCAAGTGCAGAGCAATATAAGAGTTGTCCCACATCAGTAACCTTCGAACCTAGTATATGAGTGGCAAGCCTCACTCATTGCCAATCACTTTTGACTTGGATGCACAAACTCACTTATGTACGAAATGGGAACTTAAATTGGTTCATTGTTCAATCCATTCTTCGAAGATTTTATCGGTGCATATCCTTGTACTGTTTGATTGTTAGCCTCACTATAACGTAGTCATGTAGCATACCGTGTACTAGGATGTTTTCTTTAGATGACTCGTGTTCTAAGAAGTTAGACAATTCCGCCACTTTAAACTTGCCACCCATGTAATGAGTTGGGCTCTTATATGCAGAGAACCCTAACACACAATCTAGGGTGTGGGGGAGTGATCTGGTTCTGCTCTTGGATCTCTGGTATGGATTGGATTGGATCTGAACGTTCCTCTTGGAACCTATTCAAGCCTGCAAGATGAATCACCAGCTAGTGCCAAACGCCACACCTTTCTAGGTTTTGTTGTGTACATTATATAGTGAGACTGTAATTTGGCTCTATGTAATCGTGTGCTAAGCACATGCTTCGTGAAGTCACCCTAACCGCAGGATGGATGTCATGCATGAAGCACCGAGTACCACGTTGACGGGCTCCACATTACTGAGCTGCTCCACTGGACATCCAAGTGGATTCCTCCTGGCATCGTCCGGTTCGGACCTACTCTGACCAGGTCCGGCCCCAGGCCTTGCTCCTGCCATCCCACGGGTTTGGGCTCACGCGCATCAGCCCTCATGCCCATACCAGCATGTTGGCCCAAGCCTGACTTGTTCAGCCCAAACGCCCAGTCCTTTGGGTGCCCGTTCACTAGGCCCAACCTGTTTCGGTTCGGCCCACTACATAGCGTACAAGGGTGGACAAAAATGAAGAAATCGGAAGCACAAGCACATAAGAAAGTTAGATTGGCGTGATTTATGGTTGTTAATTGCATAGTTTGCCCCCAATTCTACATACCTAGGATTTTAGGATCCTCAGTTTGGTATGTGATTTAAACCTTGGTATATATCTTGTGTATCAATAGCAGTTGCTGAGTCTCTGGTCGAGAATGTGAGCAATCCGTGGTGAAATCACTGAAATGCATGCAGTGCAGTGTCCAATTGAACATACATAGGATTTTAGGCATCCCCAATGAGTACAGGATTTTAGATATGTATCTTAAGCTTTTTGAAGAAATTTTTCATCCAGTGTTTCAATAGCAGTTGCTGATTCCATGGTTGAGACTGTGACCAAGTGATTCTGAAATGCTTGCAGTGCAGTGTTTGGAGATGAAATATGGGCTGCTGCTGAATACGGGAGAACAATGTATACTATCCGCCAAAGAGTTGGCCCTTTACTTATGAAAATGCAGAAGAGATATGGTTAGTTCCATCAGCTATTTCGCCCTTTACCCTGGAAATCTCGCATTAACCATTGTTTCGACACTAACTGAGCCATGCCTTTTCAATTGACATGGGGCATTGCTAAGACATAACCATTGGTCTTTTGCATCTCATATCCATTTCTTAAACTGTGCGTACTTTTACTTGGTTGCCAGGAAAGGTGGATGAATCAGGTGAGCTAACAGAAAAGGAGATCATCAGAGCCGAGAGGAACTCCGGTGTAATTAGTGACAGAGTGAGGGAAATCCAAGTGAGTGGCATCGCTGCACAGTACCTTATCTAGTAAATGTTAGGAAAAGCAGTTAATTATAAATACAGTAACTGAATTGGAATCATAACAGAAACTGTAAAAGGATCAAGAAAAGTAAACTGCGGCCCGTGTTTCACATGGTGCCCTTAAGACAAATTCGCCACCTCACCAGAGGCGCTGGAGGTTTTGTCCGCGTTTGTCTCTCCAGAATACTCAGTCAAACTCAATCGCCGAAGCACCACTCTGGATTGCCCGTCGAACCAAACTGTGTTTGTTCTCTCTCCCACTAGAACAAAGGAATTTCATGAGTAGAAGCTATTGAGGAAGAAGAAGATTACTCTTTCTTGGCGTGTTTGAAACAATAGATTTGAGTTCCTTTTTATAGCCAAATGTGGGAGACATCAAAACCCAACAACATGCTGGTAAGGTCCCATCCAAGCTGGTGGAAAAACTAACCCACTGGTGGAAAAACCAATCCACCTCAACCAGCAAGAAAATTGGTGGGAAATATACATGTGGGCAATAGGTGGGAAACCAAACCATGTGAATTAGACCTACTGATTGCTGTAGAGTGCAATTGGGTTTACAGGTCAACTTAGGCAGCCCCAACTTAAAAATACTTCAATCTTAGGCCCAACATGCCTAAGCCCAACCAAAGCCCAAGTTTATTATTTAGAGATTTTGGACCCAAAGCCCAAATCGGTTCCAAACTATCCCAGACTAGACCACAGACCTCGAACTACAGGCCTCGGGCCCGTGAATCCTGAGTCCTGGCCCCAGCCTCAGGTGTTTAGTGATGGTGAGCGTGCACTTCCTCCCTTAAATAAACTTGGCTTTTGCAATTCCCAAAATGAGACAATTCTAATTCATCTTTAAAATGGATTTTCTTCGAATTTAGGCTCTCCAAAATATTCGAACATTTCTTCCAACAGTAGACTCATGCTAAAGTTTTATATTGTGTTTTTCCATTGCTTCTTTAGAAAAACTTTTTAGCATTGGAGTCATCAGTGTTGATTATATTGTCTAACTTGAAATTGATTCAGATGCAAAATTACGTCAGGAAGAAAGAGCAGAAACAACAAAGAGAAATGGACCTCCGTGAAGGGCTGAAGCTTTACAAGTGAGCCTTGGTGAAATGAACATTCTTCCAGCCTGTTTCCGTTTTAGTTTGTTTGTTTTGCTTTGGTTCAGAAACACCTCCTCCTCCTCTTCCCAAAGTCACACTCTTTCGTTCTCTTCCATCTCCTTAAGGATTTACTTGGATCAAGGATTTGTGTAAACAATGAAAAAAGCAAATTGAAAAGTTAAAGGATATAACTTGTGTGTCCTTGAACTTTTTATTCCATTTTCCTTTTTCTTTCCCAAATCCTTGATCCAAATACAACCTTAAGCTGCATTGACTCAGAAACTTGGGGTGGAGAAAATATACCTCATCACCTTACACAGCATTTTATCAGTTGCTACTGGTTTATTCATCTGTCTTTACATGATGCATTAGGCATTAAGCTTTTTTACTTCCAGGTCATAAAGTGAATTCTGTCTCCTATAGTGCTGATCTGAGATCCCTTTGGATATCATTTTTTACCTTTCAAATAACATCCAAGTCATATTTTTCCAGTTCTCAGCATTATGAGTTTTATGTGGCTGAAAGTCATTTTTTCTTTTAATCTGGATAACCGATGAAGGAATGCAAAATATGAAGAAGCACTGGAAAAATTTGAGTCAGTGTTGGGGTCAAAACCGGATCCAACTGAATCTTCGGTAGCAAGCTACAATGTTGCCTGTTGCTACTCTAAACTTAATCAGGTAGTACTCAAGAATTTCAGAGCAACGGTTCATTGTTATTCAAATGAACTCCATTACCCTTTTTGTGTTACATTTACTAGAGTCGATTGCATGAATGAATGAACTCCATTACCCTTTTTGTGTTACATTTACTAGAGTCGATTACACGAATGAGGAGCCTCCTCTTATGCAATTCCAATTTTTCTTTTCACTTCAGATACAAGCTGGACTTTCTGCACTTAAAGATGCCTTAGAAGCAGGATTCGAAGATTTTAAGGTAACCAATAAAACATCCCAACTTATTAGCACAATGTTGTTTCAAATTCTAATTTTCGGAGCTATCTGAAACTGTTGCTACTGTATATGACAGAGAATCCGGACAGACCCCGATCTATCCAACATCAGGGCATCAGAAGATTTTGAGCCTCTTATGAAAAGGTTTGACGAGTCATTCATCAATGAGAATGCTATCAATGCCATCAAGTCTCTGTTTGGGATATTCAACAAGAAATAGAGCCGATACCCTGTAATTGTATTTAAGGTCAGAAGTGAACCGATACAAGTATGAACCTAACTGTCTTGAGTTTCATACCGATGGATTTCTCATCTGTTGATATATTTAGCTCGTGACAAATTTTGGAAGGAGTTGAAAATAATTCTTTGTCGGTGGATTGGCCATTCATGTAATGTATCTCTGTTAAATTCTGTCCATTGTAATTACCTGGACAGAAGGATTGGAGAATTTATGTAAGAGAGAGATTGTCCTTCAACTGTTTTGGTGATGATACATGAAGCTTCTATTAGAATGGTTGCTCAAAGGTCATGTTGCTGAAGTGACCGGGGAACCTATTTGACAAGCTCTTCCTTCTCTCACTTTCTTTTGTCCTTCTTCATGAATACAAACCCTTCTTTGCTCATAGTTTTGCTCAAGTTGACTGAAGGGTTATTTTTCTTCGAGATCATAAATGTGTTTCCAAGCGTAACTTTCAGGATACGGGCTGGCATACACTTCAAATTTGACATTAGTGGTAGAAATCGTACTAATTCTGGTCTATTGTCTCATTTTGAAAATTCCACAAGATTTGTTTAAAGAGCTGATATTAGAGAAAACTACTGGCTACACATCTCAGCAGGGGCGGAGACAGAATTTTCGGTTAATGGGGTCAAAAATTAAATCCGCATGCCAGTTATTTTTCTTATTTAAAAAAAAAAAAAACTAAATGAAGAGATAAATTCGAAGGTTTTACACCCTGATAAATGTAATTTTTCTTTACAATTGGTCCCAACAACTCAGTAGTATTATTACATTTTAAAAAGATGCATGATAGTTTCATTCGTAATGTTATCAACGAGCTTCGGATCTTAAGCCAAGCTCCCCAATTTTGTTTTTTTTTGTTTTTTCCTTTTTTTTTTTGATAAGTAATTAAATCTTATCGAAGAAGCATCTAAGGGATGCCAGTGCCACTCATGTACAAAATAAAGTGAGGAATAAAAAACCTTATAATATCTAACATGTCAAAGAATTTACTCAAAGAAGGATTGCACTCCCTCAAAATATCTAGCCCAAATTATTATTATTTTTTAAACAGCAGATGCTTATTAAGTCAACTAGTGGGCTATTCAACCTACAAATGTGTTAAAAACTTGATGTGTTTACCTACACGCCAGCCTAAAACAAACTTTGAACGCACAACTTCAACCCAAGAAAGTAGTCAACCAAACCAGGGGAGCAGAACCGCGGAAACTTACACGGACAAGTCACATAACATCCGTAATTGCCATGGCATTATCACGGAGTTCTTTGCTTGGAATAAAACAACTACATAGCAAAATAAGATTTATTACGGCTATTTCCCTTTCTAGTTTCCACACCAAAATTTTGACCTGCAAGAGCTAGTAATCAAATCCACATTTGAATTTCCGTTTGACCAAAAAAAATTACATTTGAATAAGGGATCAGTAGTTTTCAAGCAAAATATTACCTCCAGCACTTCACTGACTTAAGACTACTACACCAGGTTACCCATACGTTATCTTTCCAATAAATTAAGCTCATTTTTCTTTTTTGGGTAAACGAAATTTTATTAAACTACAAAATGAATACAATGGCCAAGGGGAATAAAGCTCAATTTTATCACCATAGCTTCTAAGAAAAATAAGCCTCACTCAAATGGCTCAACCAAGCACACTCCTTGTATTAATCTTCATCTCCTTGATCTCATCTTCGTTTTGTTGTCCTGCTGATCAAAAGCAAGCCCTTCTCCAATTCAAATCCTTCTTCTTCAACACCTCCATATCAAACTCCTCCTCAGACAGTTCCTTGTTTGGCTTGGACTCTTGGAACTCGACTAATTTGGATTGTTGCACTTGGGATAGAGTTGTTTGTGATTCATCTTCAAGGGCTGTCATTGCTCTCCATCTTGATTCCATAAGTTCCCCTTTCTCTTTGGAGCCCAAGATTTTGTCTATTGAGGTCTTGACACCGCTCTTTCGTGTTACAACTCTGATTCTGCTTGACATTTCCTTCAATTCCATAACAGGAGAAATTCTGGGTGACGGGTTTTCGAATCTCACCAAACTAGTTCATCTGGACATGAAGCAGAATAGCTTCCATGGCTCAATCCCCACGCAACTTTTTTCCTTGAGATTTCTTGAGTACCTAGACTTGAGTGGAAATTCACTCAGCGGGATTCTAAGTCCCCAAGTGGGATTTCTTGGAAACTTGAAGGAATTGAATTTGGAGGAGAATTTCTTTCATGGGAAAATCCCAGAAGAGATTGGGAATCTCACCAAGTTGCAGCAATTGTCTCTTCAACTGAATGATTTCCATGGTGGAATTCCTTCTTCCCTGCTAAATCTGAATGAACTTCAAGTACTAGACCTGACGAACAATTCGCTCTCAATGTCGATTCCGCCCGAAATTGGAAATTTGACGAAAATTTCCATCTTGGCCTTCAGTAAGAATAATTTCACTAGCGGGATTCCACCATCAATACAGAATATGAGCAACTTGGAAACACTTAAATTGGACCACAACATGCTCAGTGGAGAGATTCCATCAAGGTTGTTCACTATCAGCAAACTGAGGAATTTGTTTCTGGGAGGAAACAATCTGAACTGGAATAACAATGCAAAAGTTGTGCCAAAGTGCATGTTATCTCAACTCTCTCTGCAGTCTTGTGGTCTTGCAGGTGAAATCCCAGAATGGATATCTACCCAAAAGAATCTTGTTTTTCTTGATCTAAGTGAAAACCAACTGGACGGGGTATTTCCAAATTGGCTTGCTGAAATGGAAGTTGGAAGTATCATTCTGTCTGGCAACAAGCTAAGTGGTTTCATCCCTCCTCGTCTTTTCCAATCTCTGAATTTATCAGTCCTTATGCTCTCAAGAAACAATTTCTCAGGTCAATTGCCCAGAAACATCGGTGACGCTAACAGGATCATGATCCTTATGTTGTCCGCAAACAACTTGTCCGGGCCAATTCCTGTTTCACTTTCGAAGATTGATAGTCTTATTTTGTTGGACTTGTCTCGAAACAGATTCTCTGGTAACACGTTCCCAGTTTTCAGCCCTGATTCCTTGCTCGCTGTCGTTGATTTCTCCTCCAACGAATTCTCGGGTGGAATTCCATTGACTTTTTCTCAGGAAATCAGAATTCTTGGATTAGGGAAAAACAAGTTCTCAGGTCCATTGACTCAAAATCTGACTTACTTGAGCAAACTTCAACTCCTTGATCTCCACGACAATAAAATCACAGGTGAAATGCCAGCATTTCTGTCTGAAATTTCCCCTCTCCAAGTTATGAATTTACGAAACAATTCCTTTATAGGTTCCATCCCTAAAGAATTTTCCAACCTCACTAGCCTCCGCATTCTAGATTTATCATGGAACAATCTCACTGGAAAAATCCCCATAGAAGTGGGAAATCTCCTTGGAATGACTGATACACCTGACAAACTCTCATCCTTCTCCAACTTGTTCACCTTCTCAATAGGGTTCAATGACATATTTGTGAACTGGAAGAAATCCATCCAAGGTCTTCCGTGTCACACCCTTGAGTTTTACTCTTTCCTAGACTTGTCAAGGAACCAACTTTCGGGTGAAATCCCAGCTTCATTAGGTGGCCTCAAAGCCCTAAAACTACTAAATGTCTCCAACAACAGACTTTCCGGCGAAATACCAGAAAGTTTAGGTGATTTGGAGAGCGTGGAAAGCTTGGACCTATCGCACAACAAACTCTCTGGGACGATTCCCCAAACATTTATAAAGCTTCAAGAACTGACTACCTTGGATGTGAGCAACAATGAGCTAGCGGGTGAAATTCCGGTGGGAGGACAAATGAACACGATGAATGATCCAAATGACTATGCTAATAACAGTGGGTTGTGTGGAATGCAAATTGGGGTGCAGTGCCCAGAGAAGCTGCCATTGGTGAAACCACCACAGGAAGATGAGAGCAAAGACGAGAAGGAATCGTGGTTTTCTTGGGAAGGAGCTGCAGTTGGGTTTCCATTGGGATTCTTCTTATCAATAGCTATCATATGGCTTACTGGCTATCTGGTCCCTGCAAGACAGCCAAATGGCCAGCTTCAGAAGAAGGACTTTGAAGGAGGGTTTGATCCAAAATTCATAAAACGAGGTGATCTGAATCACCGCCCTGGTTTTTGACTTTGTTTTTGTCTTCAGTCCTTTTGTAAGATGTATAAGGAGAGCTAAAATCGTGTGAGTGTGACATGGCTTTCTGGCTATCAGATGTATAATACCAGTTGAATATAACTCCGAAATTTCCTCTCTAATTGTGTGTTTGTTTATCAAATCGTGTGAGTGTGATTCCTGTGAGCACAACAATTTGCTATTTTGAAGACGATGTTATTTTCCTAAATGACATTCACATTTAAAAGGTCGTTTGTTGATGAAAACAATTAAGGCTGTGGGTACACATAATCTGTTGAAGAATCACCTAAATAGATTTCTCACTGAAAATCCTCGAATTTGCCATGAGCTGGTGTACCAGTATCAAATAATTTATCTCTTGTATCACTGTAATGATATGACAGTTACAAAAATATTTACGATGAAAGACACTATAATGAGCAGTCAAAAATCTCTATAGATGGAAGATGTATGTTCGATTGCGGTAACTTTTGTGAGGGGAAAGGCCACTAACTTTCTTATGTTAAAAATTTCCTTCTTCAAACGAGTGATTTTTCTCAATGCCAGCTAAAAGAAGGTCGGTGGTTGATGAAAACCAAGGAAAATGATTAATAGCTTTTGCGGGGTATACATTAACTGTAGAAGAATCATCACAGCAGTTTAAAAATGCAATACCAATACTCAAGTCAGTTCTTGCAGAGGGATTCCAATTCTCACCTAAATTGAATTCTCACTGACAAACCTTAATTGGCCAATGAGCTGGTTGATCAGCATCAAAGAATTACACAAACACAGCCTCTGCTCTCTTGGTCATAATCGTTATTTCCTGTATCACTGTGACACATACTATAAAGTTTAAACCAAGTTTTTCTGAAAAGTCAACTCCGAAGTGAGAAAGAATGCGACGTCATATGAAAAGAGACAATCATCAATACAATTTCACATGAAATCAATTATAACATAGTATCGTTTGGAAATGCTAATTTGGCAGCTACTGGCATCCCCATCCCACTTCGAATGCGGGCTTAAGGTATTTTGAAAATGCTAAGGTTTTTTTGTAACAATTTCAGGGATTAATGATTTTTTTTTTTTGCCTTTCAAAAAAAAGAAGGTATTTGGGCCCAGAGGAACAAAAAAGTGAATTCAGCGGGCAAACTAGGTCCAAGCGAACAGTACTTTCAAGTCGGTGCTTACAAGATGGAGGTCCAAAGTGGACAATGCCCTAAATGCGGTTTTTGGTTCGACGATTAGGCCAGGATACCCTGATCATTGAATAAAAAAAAACTACATTCAGGGCATTGTATCAGGTTTACAAGATACAAATTTGTGAGAAGAATAAATTATCCACAATTCCATTTCCCTGCGTTACCAGATAATTATGCACAAACAACCACTTAAGCTTTTCCCTCAATCAAATTAAACAGTAAAAAAAGGATAGATTTAGATTTCTGCTAGTTCTTTAGCCTTCGATCTTTACTGAAAAACAAATTCTTCTCCGTCTCTTTGGGGCCAATAGCTCAATCAAAAGCATGGGAAGGAGGGGAATGAGCATGGTTTTGGACCCTATATGCCATGATTAGTTAAGTGTTGATGCACAGGGAGTTTCAACCTCAGCAGCACAACCAACTTGCAATTGCAGTGTGAGGGCTCATACCATTTCATTCATTTTGTCTCAGTTTCTAGAAGCAACTTCTTATCTATTTGGCCAAGTCAATCTCGCAGTGGCCGATCTTACCCGTTCCTCATTTTTTCTACTTCCTTGCAATTAAGTCACACTCTTCCCATTCAACCTAACATGTCTTTCTCCAGGTGAGATTCGGAACTTTGTGCAGAGCTTATCTTGATTGACTTAAAAATAAGAATCAATCACGAGAAAAACAAACCAAATAAGTATATACATCTCAGAGACCCACCAGAACACAAAAGCCATAATTTTTCAGAAAATGAATTCCTATTCGGAGAGTGCATAACCACACGGATAAGCTCTCACCGACCGGTCAATTGGGATCCAATTCGAGATTTTCCATGAGACGTAAAGGAACTTGAATGCCCTAATATTGATTCATACACAATGAATACTTCAACCGACGTGCACCATAGAGTAACATGAAAATTACCTTCCGGATCAATTCATACACAAATATATACGTGTGTACATGTATACATATGGAGAGAGAGAGAGAGAGAGAGAGAGAGAGAGAGAGAGAGAGAGAGAGAGAGAGAGAGAGAACCCACTTGGATTCAAATTCTTTGATCTCAACAAGCTCTTTCCCCAATTTGTCCATCCATTGGACTTTCTTCTTTGCAACCTCTTTCGGAGCACCCAATTCAGTTGACATCTTCCTGATACAGCTCTTTCTGAAATCATTCTCAGCTTGCAGATTTCCATCTGTACCCTCTTCCTTAACCTCAATGACTTCACCAGGTAATTGGTCAGAGGAATCAGTAACAGAGACAACTGTTGAAGGGACATGTGGGGTATTTTCCAATTTCAAAGGCCCGGAATTGTAAAGATGAGGAACAGAAGGTTTGCAAAAGCAAATGAACGAAGGACATTGGATCTTGCAGAACAAAACCCTCATCAAAATATACTTTGCTTCCTTCACCTCATTCACAAATTTCAAAAAATGACATCGAGTCTAGGCTTGAGTAACTCAATTATTGCAACTGTCGTGAAAATAATAAGAAAAAAAGACATATAGATGAGCCACGTACTAAACAGTAAACAATACCCACCCAATTGAGGGGGAGGGGATTCACATCCCAGAGAGAAAGAGAGCCAACATTTTTAAAACAGATTTTGGGTATTGAGGAGAAGTTTTTTGAAATGGATGGAGGTATGTATATGATGAATTCTCACTCAAAGAGAAAATGGATACGTAACCTCTGAAACAAGGGAAACCTCAAAATTATCCAGAAATCACTGAGAGAGACAAGACACAGCAGGAAGTCTTGTCTCTAAGGAAGAAAAACAAGAGGAGGGAACTCAGTGCATCTGAAAATGACCATCCTACCCTCTCAGGACCTCCATTCCATTCACATCTACTCTCAAAACCCAATGTGGGGGCAGAAGATGAAGATGGTCTTTTTGATCAATAGGAGTAGCTGATATTACTGAATAGAACAAGAAAAGAAAGTGAAGGCTTAGCTGGGAAACCTACTGAAGACAACAACAGCCATTTGAAAAAAGTAAGCCATGTGGCCTAACATTATACTAGTATCGTTGTAAGTTGTAACCGTAGCTCCTCCACTCCCAAAGGTATCTGAATAGTAACTGCCATTTACCGACAACTCATAATATCGTACAAACAACCTTTAAATTTGTTTTCCTTTTGCCAACACATGCCAACATCTAAGAAAAGCTGAATGTGGGTGCATAATTCAGATCAATAATTCTAGGCTAGACTGCTGATTTTGTCATTCTTTTTTTTGTTAATGTCACTTCCCTGCAAGTGTTTTTTTGATGTAAAAATATATTTACTGGGGAATGACATTAACAAAAAAATTTTTTTGTTAATGTCACTTCCCTACAAGTGTTTTTTTGATGTAAAAATATATTTACTGGGGAATGACATTAACAAAAAAAAAGAAGTGGCAAAATCATTTTCCTAATTCTAACACCACACCCAAATACACACCCACACTCACAATAAGAGTGGGTTCCACACACACCGGGTGTGTAGTGTGTGCGGGCTCCACCCCTATTGTGAATAGAGTGTGTGATTGAGTGTATAATTATGTGTGGTGGTAGAATGATTGAATTCAGATGTTAGTTAATTTAAAAATCAATTTCACCGTCTACCAACAAAATTCCACCTAAAATCGGGGTACAATTACATTACGTATGAACTGACTCAATGCGAAAGTTAATAGTAGAATGTACACGTGAAAGTTGAACTCCAGATAGAAGATTTTCTTAACCTCTTTTGTGCGTGTATTAATTAATTAATATGTACATATAACTTTAAACAACGGGTACAACTCCCACTAACAGAAAACGTTCCTGGGCCATCATCCCGCAGGTGAAAAGTTGTGAGAAATAACCGTGGAAGAGACCCCGGTTTATGGTGCGACCTCAAAACATACTTTTTGGAACATATGGAAAAGAAAAGAAAATGGGAGGAAAATGAGAGGAAAAATTTACTATTCCCAAAACATAAAATCGTTATTTTCTTCTCTCTTTCTCTCCTAACCAAACAATAGGAGGAGGGAAAAAATTTTAATTTTCTTTTCCTTACCTTTCCTTTCCTTAAGTTCCAAATAGAGCCTAAGATTGCTGGTGGAATTAGTTCCGGATTAACAAGAACAAAAACGTTTCACACAAATTACTCCTTAAAGAATGCCAAGATGAGAACTTTAGATATCATTGAAAGAATTGGAGGTGACCAAAGAACGATGTGAACAACATGAACAAATTTAGACCAAGATTTTTAGAACGCTACTATATATTCCTTGCAAAAGATCTTAAAATGGTCACCTAGTGTCAGATTGGTTCCAAAGAAGTTCACCATAACATCGTAGTTTTGCTTTTCATATGACAACCGGACTCGTGTTCCATATGTTATGGTATTGTTCTTTTTAAGGGGTACCTTTTTTTTTTAATTTCTTATGTTTTCAATGATTAGGTTGCCAGCAGGCTTCCTAACTTGCCTCACATGTGAAGTTATCTAGCTAATTATGAAGTTTGAGGGACGAGCAAAAGAAGAAGAGTTTCTTAATGCTTTTACTAGTCCCAATTGGTTTGCCTTTTATTTCCTACCTAAGTGGGAAATTAGCTGTCTTTTTTCTTAAAGGAAAGCCTTGAGTTAATTTTTTTCATTTTTGAATATCAAGATCTCTACGATAAACAATCAGATCATTCTGCTGAAATCCATAATTCCAACACGCATCGATGACTTGGAAAGAAGTTTGGGTCTTTTTTTTCCCTTGACAATACTCTTAACAACAATCAGTTTTGGGAGGGGGGTTAAATGGGAGATTCATTGAACAGATCATAACATCCAAGGCAATAAGGCAGTCATACCTTCCTTTTTGGCAAAAGACTGAAAAAACTAAACTAGAGTAGAGTAGAGCAGAGTAAACTAAACTAGGATTGTTTTTAACAGATGCAAATAGGGAACATCGAATCCTTAAACAACAAATCTTGTGTAAAACTTTGGTTTGGGATCCTTGAAAGCCTTTGAAAATTATTCAATATCTTTCTTGCCGTATTACTATACCTTTATCAGCTAGGCAATCTTCCTCTCAGAGTTAGCAAAGGAATCTCGACAGAGCTCCTCAGACAGCCAAGAGATTTCTCTAACCTATTACTGCTGATGATTTGAAATGCAGCACAGTTGACACACTTGCTTCCAGACATTATAGTCGTCCAAAGTGGCAATCAAAAAACAAATGAGAGTGGGTTACAATCCCATGTTGGCTGAGGGGGAACAAGTGATACATTCTGATTAACAATCATTTACTATATCTTTTTTTTTTTTTCTCATTTACTGTACCTTTTTGAATAGGTTTGCCTTTTTATTGATTGTTCTCCATTGATCGCAAATGATGCATAACATTGGCAATAAGAGCAATACTATGATCACAACTTTAAAACACAACTATGTCCAGAACTGTTAGATGCATATAGGCTCACATACATCCAAGGGTTTTAGACACAGTTGTATCTGGAAGCTGTGTTCCAAGACTTTTTGTTGCTCAACTCGCATACATCTATTTCCATGAATTACTCATCTACTTGCACTTAGAGCCCTGAAAGCCACAAGGAACTGCATCATAACTGTGAACCAATTGTTTCCTCTTTCTTTCCATTCCCTATTATCATTTGAATTCAATTCTACAGACTCATTTCTTCCTCACTCCTAATTCAAAGATTCCTTTATTTTGTTAGTTCTATTTGGTAGGAGAAAAATAATAGAAAGAGAAGCACATCACAACCCGGGCCCCGACTCACATTGGAACTTTTACACTTTAGTCTATTCGGGCCCGGGCCCGGGCCCCCACTCACGTTGGAATTTTTACACTTCAGTCTATAATCTAATTCTATTTTTTATAGTTCTATTACACCAATTTATAGCTTAGAATATCCTTTGTATCGTTATAAAATAGACTTTGATCCTGTTTAAAATTAGTGCGATCTGGAGATTGTTTCTATGTAATTTATTTTTCAACACGTTGAGGGTAAAATCATCATATCTTTTGATGTATAATAATTTTGGATCCAAACTACTTTGGTTAGAAAGTAGTCAAGACAAGTTTTTCAACGGTTCAAACCATGTCTAAATCGTAGTTTGGGAGTGTCTGTGGCAAAACCGCAAAGTTTGGCCGTTTGTGAACTTTACAGCATGCGCCCAGGGCGCAATGATGTGCGTCTGGGGCGCATAAAAAGTACACAATATGTCAAACTTCGCGGGCTTGTTCCGGACACTCCCAAACTCCAATTTGTCCGTTGTTTGGACCATTAAAAATTAAGCTCATCAAATCTACTTTCTAACCCAAGTAATTTGGATTCTAATTTATTTTTACATCAAAAGATATGATTATTTTACCCTCAATTTGGTCTAGGAACATATCATTTCTGTAAAACGCTCACATCTCTCTTATTTTAACTCAGATAATGACCTATTATATATCAATAAAGAAGGTTTTCAAATTACTAGAAGATGGAGTTAGTTTATCAAAAAGGGGTAGAAAAGAGGCCACTACAAAGATCATCAAAGGACTACTACCCCTCCACCACCAACACTATCACCCTAAAACCATCCCTCCACCACCTTCACTTCACCATCTACACCAAATTAGAAAAAACTAGAACTGATAAAATGAATCAAATTATTCGAGTTCAAGCTCGTGTTTGACTTGCTAAAAACTCGTTCAAGATTTTTGTTACTGAAACAAGTTGATCTTTAATGTTTATTCAAACTCGTTAAGCTTTCAAATCAAATTTAAATAAACAACTATTTTGACTTGTTTAGCTTATGATGCGTGAAAAAGAATTTAATCTACCATATTTGTTAAGCTCAATAAGAATTCAAAACAATCATGAACAATTCATTACTTAGCTCGTTTACGCGCGAGTCCTTAAGAAAACATTCGTCACTTCGGTATCATGGCCAATAATAATTGAATCTGATAATCGTGCCCTAAAGTGAAATTGAAAGTGGGGAGCTGACAATGAAGAAGAGGGGGAAAGTAGTGGGAACCATATCATTATGGAAGAAGCCAATAATGAAGCTTGTAATTTTTGAAGCCCCATGTACAAATTAAGTTCCCTCCCCATTAATGGGACATGTTCATTTTACCTTTAGCTCCGGATGGTGTGGGACAGGCGCATGCCCTATCATTGTGGGGCCAAGGCCCCTCCCCTCTTGCTCTTCTCTGTCCTCTATTATTATGACTATCTGTGTAATGTATCTTTGATTGTGCATAGCAAATGGATTTCTACATTTTGCCCTAGGATTAAAAATCTTTCTTTGCTTTACGTTGTTTCAGTTAGTTAAGAAAAGGAAATGTTTCATAAGTACGGGGAAAACGTAGCCGAAAATGTCAAAAGAATTTGGTAATGTATGAAAATTCGCCCTCAGATATTTTCCTTTTCCTTGCGTATAGGCTTTGTGTACACTCTCCCTGATGTTTAGAACATAAACGCAATAGTTATGTTTGGTGGAATTTCGACATGCCTTATCACATATTTGGATTTGTCAATAAACGTTCCACAAATGTTTTGTTTCCGTTTCCTAAGAAACAAAAATGTTTGGCCTGGATGTGGTTCCCTGATTTTATCTGAGAGCCTAAAAACACGATCCCTATATTATTGGGAAGTGAACAGAGGACTTTCTTGAGGATCAAAAGGAAGAAAAAAAACAGACAACTTTCTTGTGGGCCAAGATAAAATCGAACAAAAAATATCAATGAAAACATGACATCTAAGGTTTCGAACTCAGCATTAATCCTTTTCTCATAAATATAGCACATCAACCGGAGGTCGGAAAATAACCACCTCCAAAAGGTCTCAAACGAGTTTTTAAAGAGCTGACTGGAGAGCCAAGCTTGAGTAGCTTATTTTGTTTGAAGCCCTAGTTGCAGTAAAATTTGTCAAAGGACTACTGCCCTAGAGTCTGCTCACGAGCACCATTGCCTCACCCAGAACACTTCCAAAACTCGTACCAAAGTACACAAATAATCAAATTCATTGTCACTACAATACATGATTTGACTAACAAGAATGACCTAATTTTAAACTGCTCAATGTGTGTACAAACCACTAAATACCGCAGGCTTGGGAATGAATCGAGTCTGAGTTTAATCCTCGATCATTGCATTTTTCTGGGAATAAAGAAGGAAGCACTGAAAATCACCAGCTTCAGAAATTGCAATGCTTGAAATCACAATTGCTGGGGCAAAAATCCTACTTTAAATCTCAAAATAGCTGTGCTCATCAAGGAGAGCTGTTGAACCTCTACTGCTGAATCTTGAGGACAGGAAAAGGGATGACATCACGGATACTGGCTGAATTTGTCAGAAGCATTACTAGCCTGTCGACTCCGAGTCCCTGAAACTTCGATTCTGTTAGGGGGAAGATGGATCAAACGATGAAGTGACCAATCAAATACTCCCTTTTAGCTTTTAAATTTAAACGGACTTTGACGGAATGTTTGAATCTTGGCTTATGGAAGGGAAGGTGAAGTAAAGGGGAAAGAGAGCAAAACAATAGAAAAAAAATAAACTCTTCGTATTTGTCAAAAATAACCATGTCCTTTGTTTGGTAATTATGAAATTGAACTTGTAGAAGCAATCAAGTGATTTCAATGTGTTCTTAATTGTCCTTTCCGTCAATACATCCACGAAACAACATACCATGGCTCACTAGTTAGCTGGGGAAAAGGTGTAATTCCCTGATTACATGGACAAGTGTCCCTCATGCGATCCTCAGACCAAGAACCAAATCTAAAACATTTAGGTCAAATGCAGCGATTAATGCATTGTGAAGTTCCAGTGGAAAAATTCTTGTGTTTCCAATGACTTAAACGTATTGGTAAAATATACAGAACTGTTGAGAGAATTCCGTTTAACAGTTACCCACAAAATTTCCAAATCCAAACCTAGTTTGGGAAGGAAGTGATGCTGGTTAAAGAATTATGTGACGTCGCACAAACAACTATCCAGTGTAATTAAGGAGAAATGAAGCCAAACATTTTTAATAAAAAAACACATGCAGGATGAGGTCAAGGCATGTACAAAGCACAGCAAATGCAAAACAAGGATAACTACCCCAGGAATAATAAGTAGCAGACACAACACATAATTATTAGGAAAAGCAACTCAACTCAACCAGAACAAGTATGTCGAGTTAAATCAACGGCATTTGCAAATGTAACTGATACCCTCATCAACACAATCAATAGAAGAAGCAATTGGATGACCATACCATTCCAGAAGCTGGAGGCATTCCATATTCCAGAGCTGTTATAAAGTCTTCATCCAGAGTCACTTCGTACAAGTTGTCATCACTTTTCTTCTCTTTCTCTTCTGAATTTATTTCAGAAATTGCTATTGCCCTCCTCTCATTATGCTGCCTCACTTGCTCTTCCAACCGTCCTCTCTGCCATGGTTTGAAATTTACAAAAACAAACTTCCTGCTAATCTTGAACCAACCTCTAAGATATCATATATCTAATGTACTTGCACCAAAAAAAACATATATCTAATGTACCATGATGGGGGGGGGGGGGCGGGGGGGGTGGGGGGAGGGGGGGGGGTGGGGGGTGTTGAATTCAATCATCCAAATACTTAACTAACTAATCAAACATTTGAGGCTTGGTTCACATTGGGATTTAAAAAAAAAAACACTTCCTCTCGTCTCACATCACGCGCTTTTTGTGCAACGTTGCTTCATCTGTCAACAAGTTACTTTCAGCAGCAACAGTTGTCAAGTGACAGAAGGTTCTGTTGGTCGTGGTCATCACATTTAACAGAGTTTATACAGCACCCAAAGGTTTATGTACCCAAAGGGCTAAACCCTTATATAGACATCCAATCTGTATAATCTCTGATTGTTTAACATGAATAAATCATTATACTGATAAACCTGTTAGCTGTCTTCATGTTTTCTAATGAAACCTTATTTGTTGGATATTCAAATACTTCCGAAACATTCTTTTCTCATACAGTCATACTGCAAGCAAAAAGAGAGAATGACATAGACATGTGAAAATAGGAGAACTTGCTCACATCCACCATCATCCAACCACTATGGCAAAAGGCAATTCATAACTCCCAGAAATCGGAGTACAAATTCTACTGTTCGGGGTCAAGAAAAGAGCATTCCGACTCTGAAAAAATTAATAATTTTACTAGAATTCCAGCCTATAGCAAAAGAATTACAATTGCAGTCAGAAGGATGTCAGCAGGTCAAGAAAGACCATGAACTTTTTCACGAAATGATCATAAGATGACTGGTGATGAATAGAACTGGATTTTCCCATCTAAGCACAGCTGAATCAAGTTCCTTTGTTACATGGACTTCTAAATGAAACTACCCATCCTGGACACTCCAAACTCCAAGCGAATCAGATCTGTGCCCGACATGTTTAGTTGAATATGCACCCAGTAAGCAATTTTGTAGTTCGAGCTTACCATGAATTGTACATAGAACTCCTATATGATGCATCAGCTGCCCTGAGGCACTTTGTAAACATCACTTATCCTAGAAAATAAGATAAGTGTACTAAATAATAGGACTATTTGGGCATGACCTGTGTCCTGACATGAAAATTAGATGAATCCGACACGTTGACGCATTCCCGCACCCAATACCCATACCTGAGTCCATGTAACATAGGGACCAATGCCTTAATTTTTTCTCATATGAATAAAAAAAACTGAACTTTGAAAAGCTCCTCATTTGGGTTACGGTTGCTCAAGAAGTGGAAAGGCAGATAATACCAGATTCCCAAATACTCTACGTCCTTACCTGATCCACAGGGTCTGTCAATTCGGAGAATGCATTCGCCATTTCTCGACCACAAATAAACAGTTCAAATCTTTCAGTCAACCCTGCATGACTAAATTTTGTGGAATAAGTATGAGATACAAAGCATAGGCTGCTCCAAAAACATAGACATGCTGCAGTGATTGCTAAGATTCCTATAAAACAGAACATGTTATGATAGATAACTGACATATTTGAGGAAAATCTGCCCATGCACGGTGATAATACAAGTAAAGTACTCTCTTAACAAGAGTAACAATCTCGATTCTATAAAAAATAATCTCAAGGACATTTGAAATATTATCATCTCTAGATTCATGATAAATCTACTCACAAAGGATTCCTCATCTGACTCAGAAGAACAAACACCCACAACAGTATTCAAAAGCATCAGCATTCAAGAAAGCACATTATCAACATAAGAATTCCGTGATTGGAATTAGACATCCCAACCACAATATGCTAATCACGCCACAATCCTGCTCCTAGTGTTTTTTCAGCATTTCCACTTTATATTAGGTAACCAACTTAAGATACTTTCTTATCATTTAGCGGTTGGGTATAAACCCACTTGTTGAAAACTTGCTACCAAACCGATTCATGGAAACCAGCTGTTGAATATTTGTATGATTCCCTGTCCCTAGCATCACACTCTCTATCTGCAAAAGTTCTTGGAGTGGAAAAATTATAGATATGGATATTTTCTTTTCATATTTCCTTGAGCCCCACAGCTCGCGAACATCTCTACCTTTCCTTGCTGGAAAATGCAGAAATCAGCCCAATTTTACCCTTGGTTTGAGTCATTTTCAGGGTCCCAACTTGCGGTCAATGGAGCCTCCAATCTATACTCCAACAATGTGAATAGCACACTAGCTCGACTTTTAGTTCGAATAAATTATGCAGAGTGGACACACACAGATTAAAACTTCTAGTCCATCCTACTCGGTACAACGCGTAATTTCAAGAAACTTTTGATATTATGAATTATACACAATACGTTTTATGCATCGTTCAAGATGTAATTTCAAGAAACTATCGATACTATGATATACACAGTTGTATGCATGAAAAGAATTAAGAAGACCAACTATTTATTGCGAAAACTATTGTACCTCTGATGCGGTTTGGCCAGGGGAGATATCTCAATTGGGTAGTCCAAAACAAAAGTAGGCTGCAGCAACTTTGGCTCTACCAAGATCTCGAAGACCTGGATAAATGATGCAAAAGTAAAATTTAAGCCAACCATATGGAAGCAATGTCCAAGCCTATTACCATAAAAGGCACCAAAACAATTCAGATGGCAACTTGCCAATACCCAGCCCCAGCCCAGTTTGACAACAATGCACACTTCATAGTAGAACTAAGAAACTGCAACAAAGAAAAGCATATTCACCTCGTTAAGCAAGTTGCCAACAGATTCGCATGCTTCAATCGAACACTTGTCTTTATTTTCAATGCCGGTACCAATTGTCCTAATAGTAACTTCTTTAGCAGCTCTAAGATCATTTCCCAACTCGTTGAAATCAATCCCGGTAACTTCTTTTACAAGATTGTGCATGGTTTCCCTCCTCCATGGTTTTTGTAAACATATTTCTAGACCCTGCATGGAGCACCAGAGAGCTCTAAAGATTATTTATGCCCACCATGTTATGCTGAAAATAATATCATAAGATACAGCTCTGAAGAAAAAAATACTCTCTGGCTGAATAGTAATTTACTTAGATCAATGCTGGAAGATATTTTTCACTGAAAGCAACTCAGTGTACTCAACTATACATAATCTTGAACAAACTAAATTGATTTCCCTAAATACCAAGAATAAGAAGGAACAAATTACCTGATAATCAATGGAAAGCTTCCCATGGACTGCAAGAGCGCATCGAGTTACGATTTCTTCTGCCATGTTCATCATGCTTTGGTAGTCGGAATACGCTTCGTACATCTAAGTTCAAGCTAAGAATAATACTGATCAAAAATAAGTTTAGTCAAAATATCTTACTTTACTTGCAGCCCACACAAACAAACAGTTGATATGTTTACTAGAGCAAATAAAAATAAAACAAGGACATACATACATACACACACACACACATACATACGTATATATTACCTCTATCGTGGTAAATTCAGGATTATGACGAGTTGAAATGCCTTCATTTCTGAATATTCGCCCCATCTCGTATACCTTTTCAAAACCCCCCACCTGTCATTTGCAAATTTAAATTTAATTGTTGCCTAAGACGTAAAAGGAATACTTGTAAGCAACAAAAGTTGGTTTTGATTTTTGTTATAGATTACAAAGAAAGCTCAGATTATGAAGTTAAGATGGACGTGTGGATAGGACTAGAAATGAAAACAATCTTGAAATGGTAAGGGGAGCATATATTGAAGATCAGCACAGAGGAAACAGACTAAGGTGGTTGGGTTTTATACAACGAAGACCAGTCGATGCAAGAAGAATCACAAAAAGCTGTAAGATATTCCAAGCCAATTCAACTGAGGAGAACCCCATCGATTGGAAAAGAAAAGAAATAAAGGGCTAGAAGACGAGCTGTAAAGAAGCTATAGCATAGATAGAACAAAGTAGGAGGGAGATCTTCTAGCGGACCGAGAGAAAGGGATCCTTTTACTTGTCATTGTTAGAGGCGTATGTCCACCATTCAGGACGATAGCATCTGTTTGGAAAATGAACAACATAGAAATGCCACAATGCTTCATGAGACCTTGGATATTGCTCAAACAAAGTTTGCCTACACTTCTTGGGTCTAGAGATCAGCTAGTAAGATTGAAGATTAAAAGAAAACATAGTTATTCAAAAGGGAGCAACTATTTTCAAAATAACTAAGTCGCATTGCTTGCCAG